>NC_134176.1:24447237-24754748 GCF_964188355.1 Buteo buteo
CCCAACACAAAACCTCAAACACCCTCCCCATAATAATAACAATAGTAATTTATTTTAATTTAAAACCACAGAAAGACAACCACTCACGAACCTGGCTGATTGCTCTAAGGTTCTTTGGCAAAGCAGCCTGGCTATAAGGTGCTTACTTCGCCCCCTGAATTGCACGTCAAAAGGGAAAGAGGAGCCCTCTTCTTCTCCAAAAGGTAAAACCACAGTTGCCCTTGCAAACAATGCTCCTGGGAAAACAGCATTAGTGCTACCTGTATTTGTCCAGGTTTGCTGCTCACCCATCAGAGTTGACAGGCAGTTACTTAAAACATTAATTGTTCAGATTACAGGACTGGAATACCTCATTCATGTCAAATGGTAAGTGAAATTGAATAATGGTGTGTGTTAATTAAAAGCATCTATGCACATTTCAGTACAGTACTAGAGTGTTTTTTGACACAGGTGTATCGGAGAAATGAAGAATAAGGACAGCAGAACTTGTTGCACATCAGGTCTGGGCCCATTGGCCAAAATGGCAAAAGGGGAACCCAGGAAAGAAAAAGCAAGACACATTGAACATATTAAGAGACAGGACAGAACAGGCACTGCTACAGCTCAGCTTACTGCACTGGTAAAACTTATGTCAGATATGCAAGTTATTTCTTTATGTTTGTTCAACACAAGCAAATAAATTTTTTTATTCAGATAGCCCATGAACAGCATTTACTTTGACCAGCTTTCAATGGACTGGTAATGTAACAGAATAAAAGGTTGTACATGTCTTCAAGTGAAACTCTGCACGAGGGGATACACCCACTCAGATCTGTGTCATGGTGTGGACTAACAAGTAAGAGTAGCATATTTCATAGTGAGACAGAATTGACGTAAGGCATAGGAAAAATATCCAGGGACTTTACATAGTCCACAATATGCACACTGCCTAATTAGCAACATTACTGTAACTGCTTCTTACTGAGGGGGAACATGGGCAAAGAAGGTGGTGTCTCATTTAGCTAGAATATAACATGTAGTAGGGGAATCCTATGGAAAGAGACCAAAGTAAAATGATAATTCTGTTATTCTCTTTAAAGGATCATGCAGTTCACATAAATAAAAGAGGAGTTTAATACCCTTTCAAATAAAGCCCATTGCTAGACAATTTTACCACGGAGCAGGAAGAAAAAAACCCCATTTTTCTACAGTGACCTGAAAAATAAAAGTGTCATTCTTGGATTAAAAGGATGGGGAGTCATATATTGCTGTTACAGAGAATATCTCCTTAACAGGAGAAACTTGTAACCTCTGCAGTTCCTCACCTATGTGCCAAAGTCACACTGCACCACGAATGTAAATCCAGCCATTCAATGCAGCTAGATCATGGCCAGAAAGCTTAAGCTTTTTGGAACCAGACAAGCAAAACTCTATTAAACAGAGTCCAAGAAAGTTATGCTAGATTTACATCAGTGAGCGAGTACATTTTAGCCCAGAGCACATATCACAAAATGTTGTCTCTGAATGGCCAACAAAATTATTGCTTACATCAAAATATACTGCACCAGTTACTATAGATCCACACGGCCACTTCCCACATAGGAAGGTAAAGGAATTTATCTGGACCTGTGCATTTTTAATGCCACCTGAAAGCGCCCAGGGGGAAGGGGCTGCAAATACTTTTTAAAAAAACTCAAAACTTTTCCACAGGTCTAGAGCTATGGAGGGCCATCTCTCTCTCAGCCAAGAGAAATAGGTGCACTGACTTTGTTCAGCTGACGACACTTTCTGTGCAGCAGCCCTCTGTTCAACATGGTTGAGTAACTCAAAGTTTCTGACCCTCTAGTTCCCACTTTTCAACCCCAGCCTGACAAAATAAGGGTCAGCCAAAACAAGCTGGTTTGGCTTGTCACTGCTAGCTTGATGGCCACTGTAACACTTTCAAAACAAAACTGTGACACCAACAGAAGTCATCTGACTAGATTCTCAGAAAATGTAGCTTAACCAATTCACAAATAAGTGGAAAGTTTCAGCTTTCCAACTTCTTTTTCCAAGTGAATAAGTTTGTCTACAAATGCGATTGCTATTTAGAAGTAAATAGTTAACAGTTTGGGCTAATAAATTTGAAAATTAAGCACTGCAGATATAAATTATTCCATGTTATCCAAGTCCATGTCTTGATCAGCCAATTTAATATTTTATCAGTAGGAAAAAAAAAAAGGCAAGGGGGGAGTTTTTAATACTTTTTTTTCACTCACAAGTCTGTATTTTGTATGCAACAATGGGCATTGGCTTCTCTTGGTAGGGTTACCCAAATAACACTACATACAAAAATTCAATACATGAGCATACTCAAGAGCATTCAGATAAGTTTTTCAAACCAGACATATTTGAGTTTAAAAAAAGTGCTAAACAAACTCTATTTAAATTGTTTTTTTCCAAATGCTTTCAAGACATTTACACAGCAGGTGGGTTGACCTGAAAAGCAGCAAAATTGTGACCTGATTTTTTTAATTTGCACACTGTCCGTTAACTGCTGCTCCCTGTGTAAGCTCCCACTGAATTTCAAGTGGTTCCAGGAACTATGTATAGAGGGACTCCCACAACTGGATGCTAAACTTCATTTCATTGAGCATGATTACTGCATGTGCTGTTAATATAGAGACACTCACGTGTGATCAATTTTGAAAAGACAACTTGAAGATTCCTAATCCAACAGTTGCAGATGCTGGGGAGAATAGAGAGGAAGTAGGCCGCATGTAGCAGAAGGATAATGCTCTCCTTAAGTACCATCTCTTACCCAGTAAGGCATTTCTGTGGTCTTACAGCTAAACACACAGAAACAAGTGTTTAAGACCAAAGTTGGTGAGGTTTTTGTTGTTTTGTAGGGTTGGGTTTTTTCCCCCCTCCTTTCAAGCTATCTGCACGTTCATCACCTTTCAACTAGGATAATACAGATGTAGGAGAAAGCAAAGCAGGTGGTTAGCTGGACAGAGAAAAAAGTCAAAGATGTCTATCTTCCCTTTGTGCAACAGTTCTTTATGATAAAAGACAAGGAAAGACAAGGAACTCTTGCAGCAAGGTTATGAGCTGGGTGTCTGGAAACACTATCTATAATACCTTGGATGAGATGGCAGTTGGGCATTAGGTAATTTTTGCAATTTATTTAAGAATGAGAAGAGTAAAAGACAACATAACAGGAAAAAGAATAAGGAAGTTCCTACTGTAGCAATTCCTTAATAGTTAAGCTGCCAGAGCATGACTCCTACTGGTATCTCTGGCCTTCTTGGTCATTCTATCCCCCTTCCTAATGTCCTCTGCGGAACTGTATATCATAGAGAATTGATCACTACCTCTCATTTTCAAACTGAAATAAGGCAGACTAGTACATATTCCTGTGGTGCTTTGCAGTGGCAAACACTACTTAATCAGAAGAAAAAATATCTCTCTCAGGCATCCCCATATTCTGCACATTAGCTGAGCTGCAGTTCGGGCTTCTTGAGAAAGTATTACATGATTCAGCTGCAGCAACTCCTCCTCATGCTCTCATGAATCCTTTGACACCTACTCAAAACTTGTGTACATATTGTTCATAAAAAACAACTAGTATATCTCTTCAAACATGGAAGAACTCCACCCAATCTGCCCAGGATGTCCCAATTATTATCTCTATATCAAAGGTACACTGCTGCTAATTAATAGCTTGGCCCAAATAGACTATATAAAACTACCAAGAATAGACATGCCAAAGTATAAAGAACAAAAGAGTAGTTCATGCCTTCTAAAAATGCCAAGTTGCTTTCCATCTGGCCCCCAAGAACTCACTCATTTAGAACAAACAACTGGTTAGAGGGATGCAGTTAAAACAATAGCTCTGAAAACACAAGCTGTAATCCACGCTCAGTGGTTAACAGCACAGAATTTCTGTCCTATAAAAGCCAAAGCAGAAAGAGGGTTAATCCCCTCACCAGTTCCTCACAGGTGGATCAAAGTGTGCTTTTACCCTTGGTGCAGGCTGTCATTATCTGATCCATTTATATGATTAAAATGACCTTCATGAAACCAGGCTATCTGCATTATTGCATATCTTATCCAACGTTACAGAAGAGGTCAAACGTTCAAGTCACAGAACGGCAGAAGAGACGACCAGAAAGGACATTGCCAGATTGATGAGAATGGAAAAGGCTCTTCCTCATTACAGTTACAATGATAAATAACCAGTGATACACTAATGCTTTTCAGAGAAGACCCTCAGTAACAATAAAAAGGTTTTATCTACTTTTTTCTTTTTAATTAAAATGCTCAGCTGCCATCTCAGCTTTGTTCAGTGGCAAGATGCATTTTTGCATCTGTTTTACACAGGGTGAAATCCCTCAGGAATGCCAAAAGCATTGCAAGGCAGGGAGGGGCTGGGAAGGCGGCAAGGGAGGGGCTGGGAAGGCGGCAAGGGAGGGGGCATTGGTTGGTTTTACTTACACTTTTACAAAATGACCAGAGTAGTTGTGATTCACTGTGAAAAACGTGTGCGCACAGATTTGTGAAACATGAGAATGAATCACGGGACAAGCTGGGTAGATTCTCTCAAAGCTTACAAACTGATCCACCCTATTTAGGTGTTATTCAGGAATTCCCTAAAGAATATTCAGGTGTGACTAGTATAGCTGCAGAGCAGGATTCTTCATTGTAGCCCCAACAGTGTGGCACAGAGGAGAGAGGTTATGAAGCCAATGCCCCACCTGTTTTTCATCCCCAATTATATTAATGGTACTTTGGAAGATAATTGTCTTATATATACAAACTGGATATTTAGTAATATACATGAAATAATTATGCATAGTTATGCAATACAGCAGATATTTTTGTAGCTGTTACCATATTAAACACAGAATTCTCTTTTCCATATATTGTCTTTTCAAGAGACAGGCAGGAGATAGTCTAGGTCCAAAGATATTCAGCCCCAGTTTCTATAGGCAGATTTGAACGAGGCAGGGGAAGGAGGAAGAAATGGGTTTAAGGAAAGACCCTGCCAATTATTCAAATACCTTTATGGCTTCCTGATATATGGCAAGTTCCTAAAAAGGACAGGGTGAATATCAAAACATGAGCATGGCTCAAAAGCAGAGCTGGCAACTGCTCTGAAAACCTTCAGTATCTTTTGGTCTTGGTTGAATAAGTCAGTAGTGTAAATTTTGTTGAGTGTTTTCAGGCAGCACTAGCATGGACAAAGTGTTTTAAGAAGGTCTTTTTCTTCACCAGGATCCACTGTCCAACTCCAGGAGCATTGTTAATTGCTAGGAAACAACTAGCAATCCCAGGCTCTCAGTACACTGCAGACATTTATGTAGATATCCCAGTCAAATCAACACATATTCACATATCTACACATTTGTTTTGCTCATATACAGGTTTTGGAAGACCCCTTTTCAAGAAAATGTTAGCTGCCAACTAGGAATTAGCAGTTGCACTTCCCTACAGTCAATACCTTCATTGGGGACCTTACCTGCACCGACCTTTCCGTTTCCTCAAGGAACAGGATCACCTCCATGTACTACCCCATGTTAAACAAAACATAACGTACACTTCTGAAACAAATGCTTTCAGCAGGGCTTACAGAAAAGTTATGTTTACAGCTTTACAGCATGGCTTCACTGGGAAATCAATAAAGTTGAGCATGATTTATACCAGCCTACCCAGAAGCAAAGTTTAATTATTTACATTCGTACAGCAGTAAAAAAAAAGCATACACAAAATCCTTTAAATACCCACAGAATCAATTAGCCTCACAACTGCAAACAAGAATTCCCCCCTCCCCCAACAGCCAAACTAATCAAGTGCATGGAATTAACTCAGCAAACAAATGGAAAGTAGCAAGACTACGCTACTAGTTCTTCTCAGAAACATACCCCAGTCTCCCTATAAACTTGACAAAAAAGTAAGTTAAGCTGGGTTTAAATATTAGGATACAATCTATTTCAAAATACCTTTACAAAAAAAAAAGTGCTTATTTAAAAAAATAAAACAAACTGTTCCTTGCTTTTGCTATAAATTCACGTAGCACCATACTGAATGACTGTTGCTTTCATTTATGGACACCCTGGCCAATGGCTGTAATAAGACTCAACATGGATTCAGGCAGCATTCAACATGATTGCAGCTTGTTCATAAGATTCATAAAACTTACTGTGGAAGTTATGTTGCATGTCTTTTACCTGATGCAAATATAATTTGTGATTAAGAACAAAAAAGAAGACAATCTGATTGCCTATATGGTACAGGTCACACCTGGCACAAATTGCACTTCTGTCTAGGTTTTTCCATCAAGGGCTGTGGCTTATTCTCTGTTTGCCTGAATTTCACTGCTGCTGAATTTTAACACTTTTACAGACTACGTAACTACTGTGTATGTCTACATCTGAATGATTTTTAACAGACATCAGGAAAACATTTGTGCTAACAGAAAATTGATCCCCTCTAAAAAGCTTTAAATAGATTACAATTTCAGTGAAAGGATGTTTCAGTTCTTCCAACTTAGAAAACATTCAAAATATTTCAACTTCAAGGTAAATGAATAAGTTTTCAGCATTTAAAAAGAAAATGAAGTTTGTTATTATCTGTTCAAGATATTATTAATTTTTAATGGTAATAGATAGTTTTCTATTTTTATTGAGAGAGCTATTTCCACTTTTAAGGAAAGGAATTTTATATTCACAACCAGTGGGGAGGTCAAAAAAAGACACGGAGGTATGAAAAAAAAATCAAGTATTCATGCTTTTAAAATTAAGATTTACAATAGTTTAATTAAATTAACTTCAAAGTGATTTCAGTCAGACTGTCTCTGCTTTTGTTTTTAGATAGGGCTGTCATATGAAACACTTCACATTGGCCAGAACATCATGTACTTCTGTTCCTAACAGATGAGGGCAACAAAAGCTTCGGCATAGGTATGAAGAACGGAGACACTACTATATTGTGACTCTTCCACAATTTGCCTAAGGAAATATTTGTACACACTAGATTTTCAGAGAGCAAAGCTCAAGAGAACTATTAGTGTAAGCAAGGCAGCAAGGCAAGCACAGGAGCAGCTGCTACTACATGGACTACAGAGAGCAGCCGCTAGAGGGAAACAATCCCATTCACTAAAGCTGCTACTTAAGACAGTTCTATATAAGTACAAAGGAATTACAGTACTCAAAGTGTTGCTTTCTAGAGTTTCACCTGCCGATCTACTTTGTTTTGAAGATGACTACACCTCAGTGATGAATAACTCTAGAACTTCAACCCAGATTCGCTCCCTTAATAGCAAATACCTGTTCACTTCAGGTATGTTCATTTAATGGATGCAGTTTGCCACTCAAGAAATTAGTCTATGGCTCAAGAAACATGCAAAACCTCAAAGAGTTTTACCATAGGACAGAATTTTAAACCAATTATTACAGCAACAATTATGCACAGACTTTTACAGACTACAACAGTAATAGAGAGGTAACGAGATCCTATTTTAGAACAGCTTTACATTTTGTTAGCGTTCCAGTGATGCAGTGCTAATCAAAGCAAGATGCAGGTGTGACAAAGCTAGAGGTTTAATTCTTCTGTTTATTCCTGGGTAGATATAATAGTACAGGTACCAAAGCCAAACAGCTTCTCACTAATCACATCAACATATCTTACTTGAAACATAGATGGACTGTGCTACCAACAGTAAGACAACTGGAGTTTCTATTCCTGTTTAGTTTCAAATCTCAACATAAATGCTACAAGAGGATTAGTCATAATGATAGTGAGAAAAAGATGCTGGAGATGAGGCTGAGACAACTGGAGTGAGCCATATCATGTATCATACAGGCATCCATATAATGGCTGCCTATTGCCTGGACAAGATTCAAACTACTCATACATTTGATTCATGTTTTTTCTGCTCTGAGTCTCTAAACCAAGTACCCCCAAAAGTTCTTCACTTCTGTTATGTTAATAAGGAACTACATTAGAGCAGGCTGGAGAAGCCTTTATCATCCTATTTGGTGAGTCTTTTCATGCTCTAATTGTCTCTATTACTTCATTGGAAGGAATTATTTGAATTTTGGAATTACCTGGTTATTGTTGTAGAGTTTTTTGTGGTGTGGTTTGAGGGGGTTGTTTTGTTTTGTGGGTTTTGGGGTTTTTTTTTTTTGAAGTATTATAGCAACTACTTCTCATCTAAGTCCGAAAAGCAAGATCAGAAGAAAGCAAGACAAATCAGTCGAGATGTGGCAATACAGTGCCTTACAGTAATCACAGATATACGTCTTTCCTGAAAGCATCGCAGACCCCTTTCTAACAATAGGATAGCATCTTTGTCCCTCTCTTTCAGAACACAGAAAACAGCAGCAAAGAAAGGGACTCCTCTTCCCAAAGACACATTTGACAGTTGAACAGTCAGTTGAGTTGGAGGAAAAACCTGGATCTTTGAAGCTCCACTCCCAAATATTACATCAAAGAAAAAAAAAAAAAAAGTAGTTTAGGACACACTGCACAGTCCTCACTAAGAGCACAGTATAAGAACAGAAGATAGTGCTGCTACCAACACTTCTTTATTCGGATACCAAGGGCAAAGACCAGTGGCATCACACATTCAGAGGACCTGAATTTCTCATTTAAGGTACCTTTCCTTAAAGTCACCTGAGTGCCTGAGGTGTTACAAACGCACACAAAGTTATCTCCACGGTTGCTAGGACTATTATATGAACTAGCTGCAACCTCCTAAGAGCCTAACAGTCAGCATCACAGAAATTACATCCAACTATGATTACAAAACCAGCAGGATTCCAGTCTTCTGCAGGGGGTGCAAAGCACTGCATACACTCTTGAGGTTTACTTCTCTTTTTACAATGCTACCTCCATTGTGAAGTTTGCCACTCTTTTTTCCATCTATGGTGCCAGCTGAGTAGTTTTTAAATTCTCCCTTGCATGTTAGCCAGTATTTATAAGTCTACCAAGAACCCCATGTGTACTGGAAGGGAGAACATCAGATGCATGTAAGTCATACTATTTACAAATACAAACAGCAACCAAAATTTGCAAGTGGAGACCTTGTGGTTTCAGATGTTACTGGTAAACTGTGCATGCATAACTGGTAATGCATGTTGGTCCCCTTTGCCTGAACTGAGAAACTCTGGTGAGAAGGACAGTAAATGATACTTGGACCTATGTGCAAGAATCTCTTTACTTTGCTTAAGAAGCTCTTGAGGAAGGATCAAATGCTTCCACAGAATGCTTAGCACAAGATAGTGACCACGTGGCAACACAGATGATACCATCCTGACTGAAATTCCTCCTGATACTTCATAGATAGAGCATTGGTATGTATTCTACCTATTTAAGGTAAGCCACATTTCAGTAATGACTATACATGTCCAGGTCGCATACCAGATAACAAGTATGACCAGTAAAAACATTTTTATGGGCAAGTTTTACTGAATTGACCTATACAAGGACTATAGACATAAGACAGTCTCTCCAAATGCCCCCTTGTCCTTTCTCTTCAAGCTATAAGTTAAACCCTTCTTTTTAGTTGCCATCCTCTAAGCCTTTCATAGAATCATAGAATCATTTAGGTTGGAAAAGACCTTCAAGATCATCGAGTCCAACCATCAACCATGCCCACTAAACCATGTCCTGAAGTACCCTGTCCACTCGCTTTTTTAATACCTCCAGGGATGGTGACTCAACCACTTCCCTGGGCAGCCCATTCCAATGTTTGACAACTCTCTTAGTAAAAAAATTTTTCCTAATATCTAACCTAAATCTCCCTTGCCTCAACAAGAGGCCATTTCCTCTTGTCCTATCTCCAGCCACCTGACAGAATAGACCAACACCCACCTCACTACAACTCCCTTTCAGGTAGTTGTAGAGAGCTACAAGGTCTCCCCTCAGCCTCCTCTTTTCTAGACTAAACAGCCCCAGTTCCCTCAGCCGCTCCTCATAAGACTTGTGCTCTTTCAATTATATCTCACCATTTACAGAATTCCTCATTTTTCCAAGACACTACAATGCTAACACATCCTCAAAATAAGGTTGGGGTATATTGCTGACAACTTTTTATGAGGCAGAAACTGGGACAAAGTTGTGTTGCCCAAAGCATCACACCAAAAGCTCGGTTCCTCTTGAATAAGTGTTTTCCTTTCCCTTTAGCAAACTTTGCAAAGCTGGATAAAACCTGATTGGAATTTGGAAGCCAGATCTGCACTGACTACTGACTTTACAGATTAAGACAGATCCAGCAGCCAGGAAGCTGGTTAGAAATCTAGTTGCAAATAATTTGTTTAATGCCACTTAACCCTTCTATTTCCAAAAACCTCTCAGCAGTTCTTTTGCATACTCCCAAAAGAACTGGCACCCTGCTAGCAGAAACCCATCTGAGACATAGCAACAAGATCTGTATCCACTGATTAGAAGTCCTTCTCAGATGCTTTAGACACCACCAAACTCCAGTCTACTGGTAGCACACACTGGTTCCTTTTATTTGAACTGAGAAACCCAGATGAGAAGGATGACAAGCGGTATGTAGACCTACATGCAAGAGACTCCTTATTTAGCTTAAAAGGAGCTATCAAGGATCACCTGCTTCTAGAAAGCTGAGAGATCAGCAGCGCAGACAGAAGTATAGTGGGGGATTTACAGATAAAGATGGCATCCAAGGCAAATATTGAGAACTCCTTTGAAATTCAGATTTTAAAGTCACAGCTTTCGTGTCAGCTAAGGAGTATGCAAAGGAAAAAATGCCCTGGGGGAAGAAGGGGAGAAAATGATAAAGCTAAGCACATATGGCTTTAAAACATATTCACACCTTTCTGCCCCCAGAGCTCCCAATGACAAACACTGTCTATTATCCCAACTGATGCTATGCCTCTTCTCAAACATACCTCCCTGAGTCACTCAATTTCATATGTATACCTTCATACAAATCCTGTATATTTCATACAACATCCACAGCTAATTCTAGCATCACTAAAAGTAGATAGGATTACACCAGAGAATTATTTGGATGGAATCATCATGAAAGAGCCACAGACCAGGAGAAAGAAAACAGAAAGCCAGCAGATCTCTTCCCATCAGGAAGTAGACTTATTCCTGGAAAGGTACTACTAGTGTTTGGGGGTCTCCTTTTCTTGCCCAACACAGAGAAGTTAATGCTCACTTTAAAAAGACCAGAGCTCTGACAGCATTGTCAGAGTACAAATAATGAATTAAGCACAAGGAAGGGAAGCAGTGACTTTACAGCTCCCAAGATCAATTCATGCCCATGCACGTTCGTCAGCCATCTTGGTTACAAGGGTTATCAATTCTTATGCACCACACTTAAAATAGTAGTAGTAGCCAGAATTGTGAAGTTTCCAGAGAAGAAAAATAACGTAGTTATATTGGGATTAGGTATTAGTTCAAGCTGTTTCAGAGACATTTAAGCAATAAGGTGGTTCAACTATCAAGCAATAGTATATGTTGGCCTCTGGCTAAGTTGTAAAAACAGCAGAATTTGATTAATGGCATGAGCTGGTCACAAACATCTCTCCGGGAGTTTCATTTCCTGCTGAAAGCTTATTAACAAACACACTTTGTTTTCCATCACAAGTCTGGAAAGACATCCTTTTGCTCCGAGAAAACATTACTTCTGTGTTGTCTTTTAGAAGGCACACACAAAAAACTAACACAAAATCCCCACAGCATCTTTATTTCCTTCTCCGGTTGTCTGTTGGTGGAGGTAGTGGTCGTTGCAGGGTTAGGCAGATTATACGCACTTCTCTCCCTGCATATTTTTCCCCATAATGTCTTTATATCTAGCTGGTGAACAGCTGGTGTGCTGCAATGTTGAGCAAACCAGTATTTTTCTCTTATTTCTGTCACTCACAAGAGCACTGTGAGAATTAATCCATGCATGTTTAGAAAGCACTCAGATCCTATGCTAAACAAATGCTGTAACACCACTAACATTTATATAGTTCATCCATCAGCAAATATATTATTTAAAAACTATAACAGCAGCAGAATATTTACAGATTCTCCTTAAAACCTGGAACTATAGATTCTAGAATCAGTGCAAGATAAGCACCACAGTAACTAGAAGTTATCATCAAGTCTCGAGTGTCAATCAGTTGAGGAAAATAGTTTGCCAGGACATAGCACCAGAGTGCTAACACGGGCCATAATACAGATGATCAAGACTACTATATAGGTCAAGAGACTTATGCTCTATACAGTTCCCTTGATTTCAAGGGCAATAAGCACTGCTCTCAAGAAGGGTTTTTGGTTGGGGGGTGCTGGTTTTTTTGATTTGTTTATAAATGAAAAAGGATAACGCACCTTAGGATGATTCACTAAGATTTGCAATCCCGTTGCAGAATCAGTCAGGAAAAACAAATGCCATCACTTAGTTCATCACACCCCCAAGAAAATTAATGGGGGAAGTAAGTGTTTGACTGATTATTCAAGGCAATAGCCAAGCCTGGAGAATGAGGATTAGACTTCAGAAGACTGTTATTCCCAAATCTTGAAAGTAGTGGTTCTTCAAGAATCAGGTTTTTATAGAAACAAATACTTTCATCTGTAAGTGTCATATGTCCTGGTTTCAGCTGGGATAGAGTTAATTGTCTTCCTGGTAGCTGGTACAGTGCTATGTTTTGAGTTCAGTATGAGAAGAATGTTGATAACACGCTGATGTTTTCAGTTGTTGCTAAGTAGTGTTTAGACTAAGTCAAGGATTTTTCAGCTTCTCAAGCCCAGGCAGCAAGAAGGCTGGAGGGGCACAAGAAGCTGGCACAGGACACAGCCAGGGCAGCTGACCCGAACTGGCCGAAGGGGTATTCCATACTATGTGACATCATGTCTCATATATATACTGGGGTGAGTGGGGGCGGAGGGATCGCTGCTTGGGGATGAACTGGGCATCAATCAGCAGGTGGTGAGCAATTGCATGGTGCATCACTTGTATATTCCAATCCTTTTATTACTACTGTTGTCATTTTATTAGTGTTATTATCATTATTAGTTTCTTCTTTTCTATTAAACCGTTCTTATCTCAACCTGCAAGTTTTACTTCTTTTCCCAATTTTCTCCCCCATCCCACTGGGTGGGGGGGAAGTGAGTGAGGGGCTGCGTGGTGCTTAGTTGCTGGCTGGGGTTAAACCACAACATGTATTAGTCTGATTTCACTAGGGTTTTCTAGAATAAAACACTGTGTAATACTCTGCAGGACCATGGGCCAAGTTTGGGGGGTTTTGTTTTGGTTTTTATAATCTGTATTGGTAATGAACGGTTTAGACACTGGTTCCTAAACTGCTCCCTCTCACTAGTTTGTGAGCTTATACCAAGTACAGCATTTGCCAGCCAGCAGTCTGAGAAGGAGCTGGGTGGCCTGTACAAAACAGAGGGCCATGAAATTTTCCCCAGTCAGCGGCCTGACTTTTATGACTGAACGGTTAAAGGAACTTTTAATACGGGAGAACACTTAGTAAGATACTAATGCTTCAGATCTGCATGCTCTTCTCACGACTTGAGTCTTAACATCCGATTTCCTTACCGGGGACGTCAGCTAGCAAAGCACTTCAGCATCTAGAGGACAGAAATGACTTTGGCATCTACCCTGCAGCCCACCTAGCCCATACCAAAAGGTGAAAGGGAAAGAAAACAAAGAAGGAAACAAGCTTGAAACCAGGCCTACCCAGCTGCCCTTTGACCACCACCAACAAGCCACCCCAAACCAGCGACAGCCCCAGCCCCGTGCCTTCTGACCACTGCACTCACACACGCCATCCCCGCTACCGCTTACCGCCCAGGCCCAACCGCCACCCCGCCTCGGCCCTCAGGACCTTTGCGGGAACGCCCTCCGCCGCTGACAGGGCGCTAGGACCCGCCCGCGGGGCGACGGCGGCCTCCGCTCCGCCCTGCCCTCTGGCGCCCTCTCGCGGCCGCCCGCAAGGCCCGCGGCCGCGAAGCCCCGGAGCGGCTCCGCCCCGGCTCCGCCCCGGCTCCGCCCCGGCTCCGCCCCGGCTCCGCCCTCCGCCGCCGGCAGCCCGGACTGACCCCCCCGCCGCTGGCTATAGAGCGGCACCAGATTTTTTTTTTTCTCTCTCTCTCTCCGCCCTTTCTGTTTTCCGGGAAGAGGAAGAAATCGGTTAAGTTCTGACCCTTTCTCACTGCGAAGATCAATCAGCAGTATCTCAAACCGACAGCAGTTCAGTTTTCATAAATGCGGTCCGCATGAAGCCCATTGCGGCTTGATTTTCAGAGGTGCTGAACGGGAACTGTAAAGCACATCGCTCCGGAAAATCAGACGGAAAGGTACATAAATTCAGAGTCTCGGTAAACGGCAAAGCACTGCTCTATTTCGCCTCCAATTTGATAGGAAGCGAAGTATTTATAGATACGTCGTCCTTCATTCACTCCCAAGTCCAGTTTTAAAGTTGCTAAACGTTTGGATAATGCAAAGCATGCTTCATATCAAATAGGTAAATGAAGTTTTACCTGTAAGCCAAGCCTGCGGGCAACTGGGTCACTTTTAACATCGCTTAACGTCACTGTAGTAATTTCAAGCAGGTAGAGAGTAAAAGAAGTGCCAAGTACTACCGTGATGAGCTGGAATTAAAGGGTTTCTAATTTCTCGTTCAACATCGCTAGCATCACAAAGCAAAACAGCTTCTAGTTTTATACTGATGCTGACTTTTAATGACATGTCAAATGCAGGCACATAGTTTCATGCAAAGAACAATAAAAAGACTATTTGTATCGGAACACCAGTCTAGGACAGCCATCTGGATCAACAAATTGAGGCTTTTATATTTATAGTCAACTAAGCAATAGCCACATAATCAAAAATGATGCACAAAACATCTGCTCTCTCACCAACAGATAAAGAAATACCCCTTCAGCATATAAACAAATGAAATGCAAAAAAGCACCTTTTCTGTGAATTTCCTCCTCTGTAAGCCACATCTGATTATCTACTGAATAATGCTATCTGACAGACTATAATACCATCTATATCAGATTATGACATTAAGGTGAATATTTATACTATATGCAAACACATGTGTGTGCAGAACAAGAATTGGACCACAGAGGTGCTGCCACGGCACAGATCGTATTTGGCACCCGAGGAATACAAAGAACAGGAGGCTTTTTTGGTTCAGTGAACAAACTGGAAACACAGGAAGGAAATGAAAATCACTTCAGGCCAACCTGAAAATGTCCTTGTTTTTTGGACCAAAAATTGCCCCCCAAAAAACAACCCAGAAACAATTCTGCATGGAGCTTTTGAAATTCAAAGCTGAGAAGGGCTGAAGTACTCGGTCAATGCCTTCTTCATTGTGGCATTCAATGGCAAGGTTTGCCCTCAGGACTCCAAAGTTTCTGACATATATAAATTCATGGGACCAGAAAGGCTGCATCCAAATGTACTGGGGGAGCCAGCCACTGTCAATGCAGGAACACCTTCAATCACCATTTAAAGGCTGCAGTCGTAGAAGGAGGTCCAAAGTGACCAAAAAAAAAAAAGAAAACAAAAATTGTTAAAAGCTGGCCGTGTTTTGAACAGTGAGCTGGACTCCAGACCTCCAGAGACCCCTTTCCAACCTAAATTGTTCTATGAAAACATTTTGTTTCAATGGTAGCCAGAAGTTTGTATTTTCACTGACTGGGAAAGGAGATCATTTTAGAATAAATTGAATGTTGAGACATTGTTAAAAATGAAAAGTCAAAATATTTTTATATTAAATACCATAATATTTTTATGTTTGCCATTTCCTTTTTCATAAACACTTGCCAAGTTCAAACTAAATTCACAAATAGATGCAGTCAACATAAATCTGCACTTTTCAGCTAATAAACTGTTCAAATGAAAACACTTCATCTAGTTCTACTTGGCAGCTGCTTTCAGCAACACTACTGCTGAAAAAACACAAAATATTTGTGAGAAAAACCTCTATTCAGAGACACTACTTCGGGCAAAGCTTATGGACTAATGTCCCTATTTATCAATATTTATTCAGCTAATCTACCTACCAACATACATAAAAATATTCTTAGCATCAGACATCAAAACCATCAACCACAAGTCTGTATCGTCACCTGGGAACACTGGTCCTGATCAACTTCAGGCCTATGAGCTTCAGCTGACCAGCAGCTCTGCTGTACAATGAGCAGTAATGTTCTGCAACACACTAGAGACAGATGACCTTTCCATCTCAGTTATTCTTTTGGAATGTATTCTTAAAATGGTATGGATATTTACAGTATAGTGTTTTACAGAATGATCCCTGAAGAAACAGGTAGATTTTACGTATAAACATCAGTAGAAAAAGAGAGCTTGCCCTTACGAAACTAACCTTGATTCTTTTGGTCTTCATACTGAAAGATTTGTCAAAAATGCTTCCTACGCTCCTCACCCGTGTTCATTGCAGAGATGGCTGCTACAGCCCCATCACTGGCACCATACTGCAGAGTAACATGGAGGAAATCAAGTCTCCCCTGAACAGGTAATCATACTAAGTCACCCACATTCTCTGTAGGTGCCTCTCACCACAGCAGTCATTCAGCTCAAGCCCTCCCCAGTCACAGTTATTAAACATGAACACTGCAACCCCCAGGGCCTCTCAGCAGGAGGAAGCGTGGACACCTCCATTTCTCCATAAGCCCCTATACAGAGAGAAACAGGCAATATCTCCTATCTCTACTGCACCTGACCTGACAGATTTCCTCTGAAAAAGAAAGCATGAAGACACATTTCTCCTGCAGTCCTCTCACCCTGAGCAAATACTGGGAACTGCTTATAAAGTCAAATTGCAAGACTGTGCAGGGAAATGCCTAAACCTCCTTACCAAGGCTTGTTTGCGCCAGTTTTCAATTTCCTTCCTGACAGTGTCAACCCCCTTATTGACATAACATGATTTGTGCATGTGACCACAGCTAGTATAGAAGGCATTTATTTTGCTATAACCAGAATTTACATGCGCTCAAGGAAAGATGATTTTTTCTGGCTGCAAGATTGACACTAATGCTACACAATCACTTCTCTGGCTTTAGGCCAGACCCCTGCTATGCCTGTACCTTTTACATTCAGTTAACATCCAGTTTCATGAGGACAAGAACTACAGCTCAAACTAACTATCTGAACAGGTCTATCACCTTTTATAATTGGTATTTGCGGTGAAATTGTAGCATAAGGCTGGATTCACTCTGGTTTTCATTAATGAAAGGAAGGTTTCTGCTAGCCACCACTCTGAAGCAAAGGAAGTATGTGCATGTGCATGGGAAAGCATGGTGGGGAGATGCAAAGCAAAAAGAAAGTTAATTTTCCTGGTGGGCTGATCCTGAAGTTTCTCTACCACCCCCTCCTTCTGCTCCTTCTCTATTTGCAGTATACCTTATGTCCATATAGGCAACACACTGGATGTGTAACAGAACCACAACTGGTCAGAATATGGTGAACAGTCCCACCATGCAGTCTCTCTCATTCATAAATGACAGAGACCCAAGTGGCAAAACACCTCAGCAAACGACTACAGATTGGCAAGGCTCAGAGAGGCTTTAATTCCATTAGAAACCTTTAAAAAAAATTAAAATATTTGGGAGCACTATATGTATTTATAACAATTTAGATACCTGTGAATCTTAATCATAGGGAGTCTTAAGATGCAGAAACAGTTCAAGAATTTCTTGGAAAGAAATGCAGCCAATAACCAGGACAAAGGAATACCCTGGAAATCTTATAGGGATAAGAATCTTTCTTTTCATCGATTCTTTCATGTCCAATGACTCTGAGCCAATCCTACACAGAATATGAATTGGCTGGACATTAGCCCCTTGAAGAGCTTAAATAGCATCCTAGCTATGATCTAGGTATACCAATGGAAGGACATTATGATCAATTATATTCCAATTTAAAAATCATCAGAAACGGTCAATTCACTTGTCATTTCAAACTCTTTCAGAATTTTCTTTCCACTTTCTCCACTCATCTATACCCTCAAAAGAATTCAGTGCATCAAATAATAAGACGGGGGTGGAGAGGGGGACCCATATTTCTAAAGGCTCAGAGGGAAAAACCTCAACATTACAGATAGGCTGCAGGAGCCCTTGGGAACATTCAAAACATATTCAAACTTGCAAAACTCAACACACACAGAGTTAGTTCCAGCTGATGCCTTACACTATCCTGTCACTACAGATATATAAAAGATACAAGGACAAGTGACCTCAAAGAACTTTATACTTAAATAGCCATAGACTAAATCAGAGGCATTTCTCTCTTTCTTACAGAGGCATTACAGAACACAGAGAGAGAGAAGTCTGAAGTCCTCACATTCATATTTCTCTGGATATAACAGGTTAATAGTTTTTTCCTACATTACAGCAATATTTAGAGACTTCTTGCAAAATATTATGCCTCTCTGTAATGGGTGTTTAGCAAAAGTAAATGGTTGTTTATGACTTTCAGCCTAAGTGGTTTATTTCTCTAGTGCCATCAGTGTTACTTTTCCCCACAGATGATGACTGGCAATGTCAAGGTATGGTTAGGAGACATTAAAGCTATCACGGCAAAGAAATAAATACTTTGGGAGGTTCTGGTACATTCTTCAGAGATGTTTGACCTGAGTTAGTTCTTTCTCAGCTTCTCCTCCAATCCCTGACAGTCACTGGGTAAAACCAGCAGTAATCTGTGGTTCCAAACCAGTTTCTCACATTGCCTCTGTGTCACTTTCATTTCTATGAGTTATGCCTCTGACTCTGTCCCTGCAAGATTCAGGGGGAATCACAAGTTTTACCATGCCATAGTATCTTTGTGATCCATGAGTGCCAATCTTGTCAGGAAGAAGTAAATTAGCTAGGGACCCTAGCAACACATGGGAAAAAGTTTATATGAAAGTAATCACAAGAACAGTGTACTCTAAAAGCAACACAGGTGAGCTGGTGGCAAATATGACTCAACATACCTGATGTTGCCCAGTTTCCAGTTCTTCTCATTAAGCCTTCTTCACACATTAACTAGAGCTCTAGTTAGACAGCCAGACTTGCATCAGCCTCTGTAGACAATGGAAGCTCTTCCTGACAAAATTTACAAGTAGTGGCTCAGCAGTAAACACAGCCCCAACATCTTGTATCCATGGACAGCTTAAAAATTCTTGAGGAAAAAAAACCCACCCATGTACAACAAACTTGTATTTGAACTTCCTAATGAGCTAAAAAATTAAAAGCCTTCTGCTATCCTACCCAATGCCTTTCATCTCTACCAGGAGAAAGCTTGCATGGAGAGTAAGTTATGCAAGGTAGATCTGCTAGTGAAAAGGGCTCAGAAACTGATTGTATAACAAGGAGAAAGAACACAAAATGAAACCCCAATTGCTAAGAAGATCCTGTGTCCCCAGATCTCTTGCATTCAAGCCCAGAAATATAATCTCAGGCACCTCCACTGTGACCAGCTTCCACAATGTCCTAAAGAAAGAGATACAATCTTAAAGAGCCAGAATCTAACACCTGCAGATGTTTTAGGATGACACACTTGAATACACTTTGAAAGTAAATGGGAGATAGGTATCACTATGAAGTTCATGCTGCAGTTCTGCAGCCTGGAGGTGCCACTGGTGTGAGTTACAGTTGAAGCAACCCAGAGCAAATAGAAAGGTTTCAACCTTTTGACCAAACATTGGTGATTTATTTTTGTCACTACATGGATAGCTAGGATGAGCTGATAAGCTGCAAGCTGAAGAAACAGTTTGGAACAATCAACTCTATCCATTAAGAAAGTGGCTTTTCTTCAGCCAGCCTGCCCAACTTGCTAAGACTCAGGCAAATCCCCTTTGCTCAACACCTAATTCAGTCAGGACACAGGAATGAAAGCCACTTCTGCCCACTATACTAACACAAAGTCAAGGTTTTGATAAAACTCAGAGAGTATGGTCAAGACTTGTATACTAAACTGACATGATTTTGATGCTTTGCATAAAGTGAGCTTCATCTTAAGAAATTCATTCAAGTATAGCAAATAAGTCTGGTAAAACTGAGGCATATGGTCAGGCATTATTGTCCATAGTTCACATTAACCAAATATAGATATATTCTCTAGGGATAAAGAAAATACTTGCAATTTGGACAAGTCAAGCAGTCATCCCACAAGTGCCTAAACAGAGGAAGAGTTGCAAAGAAGAAATGACTGAAACTGCCTACTCTCGCCAAAATTCACAACAATTCACTTTCAACATTCACAATAAATAAGGCACAAAAAGTACCAAAGGTAATATTTTTCCCTCATTTATGGTTTGAATGACAGTTTTGATAAGCTCTAAAAAGGGCTGAAACACATACCTTCACTGAGAAAAAGAAACAAAGGCTAACCCTTTAGTTTTTCTTTTGTTTCAGGCCCTTTTCTTCTGATGTCTGCACCTCTATATAATACCTTTTCATACTTTTGGCACGTGTGCCCTAACAATGTTGCATGATTTTAGAAAAACAAAGCATGCCTATGCTATGTTTAATTCCAACAAACAGGAGAGCAGCAACCTGTGCTATTACCATGGATTTCCTCATGGAACAACCAAAGCACACAGCTTCCGAAAGGCTTGATTCTAGTACTGTCTATGACTACCAATTCCATTTCAAGATACTCTCCTTGACATCTCCCAGCATCTTTCCATCATTTTTACATGATGTTTGCATCCAGTTCTCTTAATCTTTCAATTTGCTCTTACGTTCTGCTTTGATTAGATTCTTTTTTTAATAGTAATAGCAAGGTACTTACATAAGTTGTATAAGTGTGATAAGTTCTTCATAAGAAAGCAAAATTACATTAACGTTACTGGAGCTGCAAGGAATGTTCTCTCAGCTGCTTATCTCCAATGCCACAGGTAATCATCTGAATGCTGTGGTGGATTCTGCTTGCAAGGCTCTGCCACTTCTTACAAAGCTCCCTGCTTGTAGCGCTTGATCTCTAACACCATAGCGTCCAAGAATAAGGTTGTCAAGAACTTTTGTGTATGTCTTTAAGGTGTCAAATAGGCTTATGATGACATAAGGGTGGAAATCTCAAGTCAGAGAGATTTTTAGTAATATTCAAAACTTCACTGGACAAGGTCCTGCAAATTGACCTAGTCAAACCTACTTTGCATAACATCCCAGACTGAATGGCTCAGGATATCCCTTCCAAGCTAAATTATTCACAATTCCCTTATCTTGTCTCTTGGAAGAACTAGCACTACTAGTTCTGCCTATACTGCATGGTCTGGTTAACACACCTCCCAGTACCAGACTCATATGCTGAAATAATTAAAAAAAAAGTAGAGATAATCCGGAAGACAGATGAGAAGCTGGAAACAAAGACAGGCACAAGAAGCTAGCAGACGGGCAGATAAAGATGAGAAGATATACTGAAAAAGAAAGCGGTGTAGAATGACATATTAAAGTAGAACAGAGGAGAGCATGCCCACAGCAAGAACAATCACTGTAGGAAACAATGAGGATAGGCTTTGAGGTAGAAAGAGATACAAAATAGGTGACAGGAAAGACAGACTACATTATTTGAAAAGACCTTTGGGAATAAAGAAGCCTAAGGAATAACTAAAAATAAATGCTTTGCTAGATACATAGTCCAAACATGATAGTTGAAGAGGAAAAAGCCACAGAGGTAGGAAATTGCTTTTTTAAAAGCTGAAAAACAACAACAAGCTGCAGGCCTTCACACTGAAAATAGCATTTGCAAGCAACCTCCTGCTCTTCTTCAGAAGAAACTGAAAATAATGTTTCAGAGTGCAGAACGACAAAGAAAGGGATGGCAAGCAGCGTCCTGGGCATTTCTAGGCAGCTCCGCAAAGCACAGCTGAATGTTCAGTCAGCTCTCAGATTCAAATACTAGCCTCCTGTTCACATAACATGCACAAGCATAGCCAAGTCTCTGTAACCTCATCACATGTATGAAAGCGGTGAAAGAACAACCAAATAATCAGAAATGTGCACTACCTTGAACATCTGTATATTTTTATTAGAGTGAGGAATGAGAGGGGTGTACTGAGAAGACTAACTTGCAGTTATGATCCTGTATTAACTGCTGAATTTAACACCTCCTGCAGGGATTTACATACTTGGATATTTATGTGCAAATTGTACATGGGCTTACTTGAATTCCTAGCACACACTTGAAAATCAACAAAAGTAAAGCAACTGCAGTTTTTGCTGGGAAGGCAACTTCTTTTTACCCTTCTCCTTCAGTCACAAAAGTGCCAGGTTAAAAAGACCCTAAAATTACCAAGAACTCAGTTTGTTACACTGCAGAACCACACTACTAAAAATAGAATCTGGTAAAATTCTGTAACAATTTCCAAAAAATATAGGAACTACTAGGGTGTCCTGGTTTTTCTAAAGCAAATAAGCATGCAAAACTTTTTCTGCAAATTAGCCAGTCATGAATCTATCTTCTGCACTCCACATGCAGAACGCAAGTCATTTTACTGAACCCTCCTGAAATTCAGTATGCCTCTTCACAGCAGACCAAGTGGAAATACGACATTGGAGTTGGAATCAAGCTCCGAGTAATTTCAGTAGAGTTGCATCCAGGATTAATTTGGCTCATTCACTCTCTTGTAAAGATGTTGAACTGACACAGCAACTCGTGTCACTATAGTGCAATGCCCCAGAGAAGCAAGCAGGAAATATCTTGCCCAGAAGTCCTCATCTGACCTGTTACTGATGTCCATTGCAGATTCTACTGTTTTCTCTAACAGAAAGGTAGACGTGTTGATTTCTTGGGCCACAAAGACCTATGCAATAAAAATGATCTGACAAAATAGCAATGAATTTGTCATAACCCACCTGGGGTTTTTTTGGTTGGTTTTTTTTTTGTTTGTCTGTCTGGTTTTTTTGGCATGTGGAAGCCATATTGAATGAAACTTCAGAAAGAGAGTGGACCTACCACAACACAGATTAAATAAATTACAAAGAACAGACAGCATGCTTGCTTGCTTAATTTACTTCACTGTTAAATACTGCATTAAGAAAAACATTCAGAGGCTTCCTTTAGAGTATTGAGTTATTATAAATAGTGCTAAAATAATAACAATGCAAATTGGATTGCACTTTAGGAGACAGAAATAAATACTAAGTCATGCTGTGGGACCACTACAAAATTAACATAAAACCAATAATCACACTGAAATGAAATGAACTGCTACCACATTGTTGAAGAGGAGTTAAAATACCATGGTGTTTGAAACTTAACGAATAAGCTGATTTTAATTCAGAAGACTGTTCAGCATTCAAAGCTTCTAAGTCAGGTAAACACCTCGGGAGTGCCAGGAAGCTGACTGACAGTGACTATTCCCCTTGTACAACTTCACACTACTTAGCTTCTCTAGAAGAAGACAAAGAAAAATCTAGCATCAAAACTGCGTTGGCATTTAAGATGGAACGAGTCTCCACCCTTTCTTCTGGTTTGTCAGGTATTAAACCAGTGCTGCCACCTGCTCCTGCTGAGCACTGCTCTGATTGGGACAATGTACTTCCAATCACTCTGCACTAAAGTTGATTCTCTCATAAAGGAATTCTTCACATCTTAAAAAAGCCAAACGCCAACACGCCTGGTTTATTGTGGGGTAAACTAATGCTCAACTATGGCAAGTGATAGAGTCTTCCTTAAAGACTCAAAATGACAAAACTGAAGGTAGAACTACTTTCAAATTAATTGAAATGTGATGCTGGTGCTCCCTTGAAATAGAATAGATATTGGAAAAGTGCTCTTTACTTCCTGAAAAATCAGGCCGTTTTAAGTCATCACATCAGCTAAAATCTTGCATTTTGAGATGCAAAGTAGCCTTTCTGTTAGCAGCCTGTCATCTTCACCTGCATACACTCTCATCCAACCAAGTGGGCTTGAAGCAAAATTTGATTGCAATAAAAATGTTCCTGCAGAAGTTAGGGTTTCAACCTTGGCATTCTGACCATAACCTTGATTTGACAGTTGCAGTTGAAAGATTTAAATGTCTGCTTCCAGTCCTTTTTTTTTTTAAAAAAAAAACACTTGTCTTTTGTTTCTGCTGACATGAGTGACTTAATTGAGGATCACAAAATAATTGCAAGTGAATTCTACTCTACATGTGACTGCACAATAGTGAAATACATACCTGTATAGTTTGTAATTCTGCAAGTAATTTCAAAATAGGACTAGTGTAATTTACAAGGCTGACTTAAGAAAAAAAATTGGTCCTGATTCAGAAGTAATAGGTTTTTGGAAGAAAAGGGGAGATGAGGAGAAAATGCGAGAAGAAATCCTGAAGTCCACAGGCACTACAGTAACTTCATTTGGTCTACAAGTTTTACCATTAACTTTTGGTGAAAAGTTTTCTCCAAAGTAACTTCATTAGAAAACCCGGAGAAGAATGTTTTAAAATGGCAAACAAATACGACTACATCAAAACCCACCAATCAATGACACCGAGATGCACAAATCTCTACAACTATCAATGTCTGCGTCACAGCCTTATCAGCAACTTTCTCACTCTGCATATAGAGTTTAGGAATAGATGGAACAATATCATATCTCTGTAAAACTTTCTTCAAAAACACTTGATTTGGCCAGCTGAAGGAAGGATTTTACAAGATCGTTTTTCTTTCCACCAAACCAGTGCTTTTGGCATCAAGACTGATATTTAAGTACTTCCTGCTTTTGAAAATTATATTGGAAATAATCTGTGGCAGTTATCTCTTTATTCCCACAGATGCTGAAAATACAACTGTTCTCTCCTTTACTATTCTACCCAGTCTATGGCTGAAAGCAGGGGAGGGAAGATGACTGTAGCAGGCAGTCTTACCTGAAAGACAAGGTAATGCTATCCTATAAGGTAACACAAATCTAATACAGTAAAAGCTGTTTGCAAGCTCCCCGGCTAGATGGGAAAATACTGGGTTAAATTTACAGGCAGAAATAATCTGCCAATATCAATCTTTTACCCAACTTCAACTTTAGCTAAATTTGGTAAGCAGCTAATTTCCCAGTCCCTCTGACCACCCTTTGGCAAGATTAGGGAACAAAATGTTCTCTCTTGGTTCTGCCAAATCTAACTCAAGAAGAGATAAAACAGTGAGATTCCATCACTTGCAGGAAAGAAAAGGAAAAAAAAAAGCTGCCTGATGCTCGCTCTAATCTCTCTTATCATACACCATCATCCCCTTACAACCATTTATACCGCTAGGTTCTCCACGCTCTCCTCTCAGTGTTGAGGACATCTGTTGTGGCTCTTCTCTGCCACACTTGGGGCAGCAATTATGTGACAGATTTCACTCCAAGGAACACTAGACTGGAAGGGAATGCACAGGTAATTGAGTCCAGTCAAACAATTGCAAACACCCACGCAACTGCTACCTAGTTAAGTAGTCCAAAGTACATGCTTCACTAATACCTACATATCCCTGTCTTTTAAACATTTCCCTATATCCTCTGATAAATTTAAGACTTCCAGTAAAGCTCTCCTGATCTTCTCTTTTATATCAATCTTTCCAGACACTGTTCAACATTGGTTCTTCTAGATCTTGCAGTTTATCACCTACCCAGTATAGAACTGCATCCAGAAGAGACTACAATATTGTACTGCAGATGCTAAAATGCTCAAGAAAACTATAAAGAGGAACTATCACTTTTCCACACTGCAACAGAACATTTTCATGTTGAGCTCCAAATCCAGAAGGACAACTACACTATAATGGAAACTCAGACTTAATGCTTTTGACACTCAAGAGATGGCACTCCTTTCAGGACTCGACGGTAACTGTCTCACCAAAGAAAATTACTAGCAGAAAGAGACATCTCTGAAAGAGAGGCACTAATGATGAAAAAATAAAAAAAACAAAAAACCCCCAACAAAACAAAAAAACATTTAAGCAAAGGGAGTTGCTTCATACTTACACATTTGGACACAAGAGTTCTTCACAGCAGGTGCTTCATTACATGCACTGCCTCACAAGTCAATAGAGTTGAAGAGCCTGAGCAATACAAATCTCTGGGCTTTACACAACTCTCCATACAACTCCCATGTTTGCTCTTTGAGAGCTCTTCAGCACTTCATTCTGCAAAGCTCGTTTACCTGTCAGCCTCCCCATCCTTAGAATTCTCATGAGACTTCTCTGATAAAAAGCAATACTTTCAACTGCACACTGAGAAAATATTCAGTCCTAAAGGACACCGAATACATTCCAAGCCTCATAATCAGATATATATTCCTCTCTCCACGATGTCTAGTAACACTACATCTTTGGTACCGATTGCATCTTTTTTGGGGGGAAAAAGAAGGCTGGTTTGAGCTAAACCAGTGGTACAATACCCTAAACAAATAAACAAAAACAACAACAAACCAAACAACAACCCACCAACCACCACACACACAAAAAACCCCCAACCTGAGAAACCCAAAATAAAAACCACACAAAACCAAAACAAAGACCACAAACACAAAAACACAACACAAAAAAAGATGTACTGGCAGGAAATGAAGGTTCCAAGTTTTGACAGGTTAGTCTTTGTTTCCAAAAGACTTATTCCACACAATGGATGGGAACTACTTCTGGACCTTCTGACTATCTTGGAGGAAATGGAGGGGTTCTGGAAAACTACCATACCCTTAGAAATGGAGAAACAAGCAAAGAAACCTGAATTAATAACAGTACTCAACTGTCAGAAGGAGACAGGGTATAAGGTATAGTTAGTATCATAACTGCTACTTTGGAGCTGTAGCTGTCCACCTTGATCAGTTCAAAGGATTGTCCACAAGGTAAAAAAACAATGATGAAAAGATAATTAAGTGAAGCATTTATGGTGCTACCGGAGAAGAGCTATTTCTAGATGCCTTTGAAGCCCAGTCAGTGAATGCTATGCAACTATTACCCTTAAATGTAAGAAATTTAATAGCCTCAAGTCACAGCTAAGTGACAACAGTTTTGAGAAAACAAGCACAACAAAAATGTATCTCTCAAATTCAAGAGAAAAAGAGAACAAATGCAAGAATCCCAAAGCAACTACAAACAAAAGCAAACCCTGATAAAGTACCATCCCTTACCTACGGGTAAAGAAGTGAGAGTCCCAGGAGAAAAGCCCCTGAGAAAGGGGAGAGGAGGATAACCAAGGCCACTCAGCAGGTTAGGTGCCAAGCTGGAAAGGGAATGCAGTTCTACAAGCTCTCAGTTTCCATTTTTAAACAGAAGTAGTTATTACCTAAATAACTATAACCTATAACATATAATAAAGGTGGGGGAAGGAAGTTTAACAATCCTATACTTGTGCTGTGCATGTGGGTTGGGGGAGGGGGTGGTGTGTGTTTGTTTGAAATCTCTTACAGCAGAAAAAACAGAAATGTCTTATGCAGGTTAAAGCATAAGCAGCCTTAACATGAGTATCAATACATATTGTTAGTGTGCCATGTTACAGAAGTTACTACAAATAAGTTTCAAAACCCTTATCAAACTTTTTTTGTTATACTCTTTTAACTGTAAAACCAAGTGTCTTAGTTACACAATGCCATTTGTGCAAAGCTTAGAGAGACTATCACCAGCACCAAAACTGACCTAAGAAATGTCAGGTCTTTAAAGGTTAAAAGCCCAAGCTCTTTGGGGGTAAAATGTAAGGAAAGGGAAGCCCTTTAAGTATTAGGTACTTCCTTCCCAAAAGGGTAAAGTCTTGATTCCTTACAATGTTAATGTTTGCTTGGTAATAACAGATTGTCCATTTAATCAGTAGAGATACACCTCTGGAATTTACGTGTGTCTTTATACACAATCCCACCAATCCTTGGACGGTCATCCTTTGAAAAGTCTATTCCAACACTCATTGAGTGTATATAAACTCTTCAGGGAGACAAAAGACAGCAGGGAGATGTCAAGACTGTTTTAGTTTGGGAAAGGGAGAATGGTGGAATACAGATAAATCTTTGAAGAAACATGGACTAATTTTACATGGCGCTTCCCTGTGTGAATAACCAATAAAATCTCCTTTGCTTGCCCATAAATTAGCTTAGTTCTAGGAGACCAGGCAAAAAGCTGCCCACATTATATTACAAGGACCACATTAATGGAGCAGAGCATGTAAACGGCTACATTAACTCCCCAATCCAGAACAGTGAAGAGGGCATTAAAATAAGCCACTCGCTGGTACGCTGATCTCAGTACTGCCCCCATTAAAGCCACATCAGTGAATCCTCTCAGCTGCATTATTGGATTGATTTTTAGCACCTCATAATGGAATCTGCTGGGCATAGCTGGGAAATGAGAGGTGGGCAGTGACACGGAAGGGAAAAAAAGTCCTCTGGCCCCGTGTGATCTGATTTGTCTCTAATTACAGCCTTTTACTGCTTTACCTGGAAACCTACTGCAAGAAGCACTATCCAGTTATCTTCACTCCACTTCCTAGATATGTGGAAATGGTGAGTTTGTGACAAGAACCTACTAAGCAGCTTCCCAACTCTATCTGGCCTCTTAGCTAGTTTTGAAGGAGAGCCACAAATTCCAGCTCACACAGACTTCCACAGCAATGAAAAGAAGCAAATTTCACACAGATCTCCCTTAACAGCATTGCTTTTTCCCTTTGCTTTACTATACTGTGCAAGAAGGTCCATGCAGACTTACAGTTTAAATAGATTTTTTTCATATCAAACCCACTCTGGTAGCATTAGAGCCAAGAATTTCGATAATAACTGCAGTGAACAATAACTACAGCAAAGATCCTCTCAAAGGTTTACCCAAAATTATTGTGCTTTTGACTAGTAGCACTGCCGAAGCCTAAGAGCTGTAAACTCTTTGGAGTGGCTGGAAAAACAAAACTGTAATAGCAATCAGTAGCAATTAGCAAGTATATTGCCTTAATTGTTCTAGAGTTAAAAAGAGTATCACACAGGAGGTTTAGAACCCTACTGAAAAAATCAAATAAGAGGCAGGGAGTGGATGAGAGTTTGTCCAACCTAAAAGGCAACTACCCTTTGCATACTAAGCCACACTTCCCTTCAAATCAAGTCTAGCAGAATGCAGAATACATAGCAGAATGCAGAATACATAGCAGAATGCAGAATACATAGCAGAATGCAGAATACATAGCAGAATGCAGAATACATAGCAGAATGCAGAATACATAGCAGAATGCAGAATACATAGCAGACTACACAACTCTGCGTTTCCCAACTGCATGTCAACATTTCATCTAAACAGACAAGCAAAACTTGAACAAGTCTTTAAACTGTTGGGAGTTCCTAGAGATAGAAAAATTCCAATTCTACATCTGCTCTAATTTAGAGAAAGTACAATTTCATTAGAGATTTCTAAAGCCTCTAGAACAAAAAAAAAAAAAATCTTTTAGAGGAACAACAGGAAGAATACCAATGAGATTAGCCAGTCCTGCACCATGGATAGGATACTAATTTTCTTTCAGTCACTCCTCAGCTTACTGGCAAGTGTCTCAGATGCCAGAGCAACTCAGTTCACCACTGAGACACTGGAGAGACTATTCACAAATAGTCTAACAGTCTTTAATATAGGAATAGACCAAGTTAATCAGCAATATTGACTCTTTGATTAACTTCCTCCTGCTCATGGAATTGTAATAATAATAATAATAATAGAATGTAGCAGCATCAAATTTACTATAGTGCTACTTAGGGACCCCAAAGAAGTTAACCTCTACATGTGTTCCACAACGGAAAGAAGATAAGATTATTAACTGATTTTATTTAAATTGCAAAATACAAGCAGCTGCAAAATTTTAAAAACATTACACATTGGCTTCACATTTAACAGTTATTGTCTTTTGGCTCTTCTATAAATAATGATTTATACTCACAAATTTCAGGTACTTGCAATGTGATTCAAACAAACCATGAGAACTTAATCAATATATTATGCAAATAGAAAGTATTTTTGAAGTTTGAGTATGGTTATAATAATTATCGCTAATAATTCTAGACTTGCTTCAGTAATACTATGAAATAATTTTAAAAAAAAGTGTTGGCAGTAAGTTTCCCATCAGTAGTATACCAACAGCAAGTTATCCTTCAGAACATTCTCCACAGATACAAGATGATCAACAGTTAAAGCCAAAATCACAAGAAACCTGGGATCAACTCCTATTCTCTTTTAAGGCTGTTAACACAGTTCTACCTCTTACATATAAAACTTTCTTTCCATGGTCGTAAAACCAGGGAAAAAAAAAAGTGTCCTGGATTAAGGAATTCACAAATGAGTTCAGAAGGATATAACATTCTGTTAAATAAGAGATAAGGTAGACATATTCTGGTAAGCAGCAGTTTGCATAGGTGGTAAAATTCTGCTCTTTCTTACTATCCAGCTGTCAGCATCTTCAAAGGCTGACTAGCAAGCACCGTAGGCAACATATAGCTGGTTGAAAGTGTATTGAGGTATTGTGCCAATAAAATAAAAGCCACCTGTGCACCTCCCTAAAAATGGTGTCTCTAATATTTCTGAAATAACCTGCAGAGACTACATCACTGCTGCCTGCAGACAAAACACCTACATTTCCAAAGACAAGCATCACTGCAAATAGGTCAGTTTCTCCTCTGCTGTAGGAGGGCATGACTGGTGGGGCTCTCTTTATGCTACTTGCATCCACAACAAGCTATAAATCATTCTTCATCTACATCTAACATGTTTAGTCCAACTGAGGCATACAGGATACATTATTCTTTCAAGCTGTAATCTTCAAGAAACATACTAGAGAGACGGCAGACGGGAGACACAGGGGATCCAAAGGGGATAGAATCAGTGGTCTTTATCAACAATCCAACACCAGGATATTTAAAAGCATTTGTAACCAAGCTTAGGAGTGACCGAACAAGTAACTGTCCCAGGCCAGTTTTTGTGCATTGCAGGAAAATATTTTGTACTTTTTCTAGTATTACAGGGTAACATTATTTGCATGTGAAGACATTCTGTTCTTCAATATATATCTAAAGAATAGATGGATTATCCCTAACTATTACAAATACAGACACTAATATCTACTTTGTGACCAAAGCTGACTTCGATGTTTGTCTGTGTGGAAATACACGCTGGTCTTCAAAACAAGGATATAATCTATTTTGCATAACATTGCCACCACTGTATCAATAAACACCATATAACTGCGTTATCAGGTGAAAGAATGCTACAGTCACTTGGGAATACTGATCCGCATATGCCCCAAATACAAAAATCTACGCCTTTCAAGATGTCCTCATCACATAACTGAAGATAATTAGATGAGGATAATACTCAAAGATCTTTTGGTAAATAAAGCAACCGCCCAGATGGGTCACATCACAACAGAACAGTTACACTACAGACTACGTCTTTCTTCTAATTTACAGCCGACTTCCTCACCGACATTCTGAATGAACCTACAGACAGCACTTCTGATGCGCAAACCATGGAAAAAACCAGTTTGCCTGAACAGCCCAAAGGCAACACTTCATCTGCCTCTCTGTGCATAACTTAACACCAGACCCAGGATCTCAACTGTTTGTTGGAAGTTTCTCACTCCCTTCAGCGTATTCTACATAAAAGTGCAGCAAGCCAAGTGGGTATGTGTACACGTATATTTACACACATATACATAAATCTAGTTCTTGTATTCCTATTGCAAGTTCAACAGACATCTTGGTACTGCCAAAAGCATGTAGTAGCAGCACTGACACCAGCTTCCGAAAAGACCAGCAGTTCTGAAACTGTTTCTCGTTATTTGAGTAGGATGCTTGCACAGTGGGTTCACAAACACTTTGAAGACAAGAGACTGTACTACTTCAGTTTTTCTGGGAGTGGCACCTTACATCTACATCAAGACTTTTTATGGATTCGTACCTTCTGTAAACACTGATAAAATAAAACTTCAGCAGATTAGTCATCATAAGCTCTTAGAGTAAGTTTTGAAGTCGTTTAAACATTCACAGTAGTTTCCAAATATATATCTCACCTCAGAGCAATCATATTCTTTGCACTAGGATTTCTGCTACTCAAACAGAATACTGCCCTGCTGAGACATTCATACACATTTATTTTAAAGATCATTTTATAAGTAACATCAGTTTTTGGAAACTTCTGAGAGTTTTCCATCATTTTACCCTATCTCCTTAAGCTTCCAGAAGGATTTCTAACATTTTCTAGACGCTGCTGCCACCTCAGGAACGTGCATTGGATTCTGTGAGTAAAGTACCTAGAAGACATCAACATACGGTGTATTTACTGTTTTATTGTTTCAATTGCCAACAGAGATCTTCTAGAAAGATAAACATGATGCACACCCACTGGGCAAGGTGCCATATATATAAAGCTCATGTGCACGGAGGGATAGGTGTGTATTTCTACATACACATTCATGCACACTTGGATGCAGTATTTTCACTGTACTGAATTATGTACACATTCACTTGTCAGTTATGAGAAATATTGCAGAAAGCTAGCAGACATTCCATATTGCTTTTTTCACCCCAACTTCAGCAGTGAAATTACACCAAGCGGTTGCACAATCTGCTTCTCAACAGCCAGCCATATACAGTGTACTTTAGAAGAATACAGAAAGTCAGAATTTCACCAATCTAACGTAATGATATGGCACACAAAAAAACCCAAGTACTGTTGAGACTCAAGCTTTATTACTGTCAATATCAACTGATTTCAGTAGTTACAAGTGGAAATTGTTTCCTAATTCACCATCTGTGCCACTACTCTCTCCTTCACTCGAATGCTACAAAGATGTATTTCATTACGTCAGACAGGAGCTCCTAATCAGTATTCTGTTACTCTTCAACTATTTTCTTCAGGAGTATTTTACAAAAGCTCTGGTCTAAGTATTCATGACAGCTTTCTAAATCCCCACTACTCAAACACAGTTATTCCTTGCAATTACCCAAGCAGTCTACAGAGAATAGGGAAATTTAATCAAATACTGGAATATCACCAACAATGGAAGCAACACCATTGCTTATGGATAAGAAAATTACACTTGTCAAAATTTTAAAGCATCACATCGGATGAGGTCCTTAATACCAGTGTCAGGTTTCATTGCTTTGAGCAAGTCATAACCTTTACAGTATAGTTCAAATCAAGCAAAACACTGCAACAAAAAAATCCACCAAACAAAAAGCACCCAAACTAATGAATAAAAATAGAATTTTGATAGGTGAGGAGAGAGAGAAGTAAACAGATGCTTCACCTGATCCAAGCTATCCAGTACAAGTAAAAAACGCATCACAGCAAATGTGTACCAGCACAAACACAAAGCCTTTTTTTTTTCTTCTTTCCTCTACAAACTTACAAGCTGTTCACATTTTCATATAGACTACAAAATGTCTTTCCTATAAGCCAACATCACTTAATGCATCTACCGCAAAGGAGTGTCATTACCTAGCTCAGCATTTGAAAAGTCTGCATAGGCCTTGTTTTCAGGGTTTTGAGTTCCAAAAATTACACTCACTTTCCTTTGTTTAGTCCAACCTAGGCATTTTTTCTCAATTAGCCCATACAGACAGCACTAAAAAAGGCATACATTCCTGAAAAGTGGTGAACATGGGGGAAAAAAAAAAAAAGCCCAAATCCTTTATTATAACGTTTCTCTTCGAAGTGCCTCAATTATTGCATTCTACAGTTGTTTTGAATCTGTTCCCATTACATTTCACATTTGAAATCCTCTTTGAATGGTCAGGAAGCCTATATATACAGGCAATTACTTTTTCCCTCTTTAGCCTTCTCCAGCAAGTATTTATTGTTATAAGCTGTCTATTCACCCTTGTATAAAAATGAGACTCGCAGGAGGCTAAAACAGTACTTGCAGTCCAGCCCTTTTGTCTGCTTTTCCACAACCTGCATGCACCATTGTCTTCAGGCTATTCAGATTCTGGACAACCTGGACAATTACTGATTTCCATCAACAATCCCAGTTTATCATTATGCCAGCGCACAAGAAGACTTGTTGCCTCTGCTTTTACCCTCAAAGAACTTACCTATTTGTACACCTACAAAGCAAAATTAAGTTGGCGAGACACCTGAACATGCATCTTGTAAAAAAAAAAAAAAAAAGAAAAAAATTACAGAGAATAGTCCAAGCCACATCAATATGAAATAGAAATCAGCCTGCATGAGTAAAATGCCAGTCAGACTGTTCTTTCAGGTATGAGGGAAACAAACAGTGAGTTAAAAATGTCTAAAAAATGAGATGCATAGTTCATGAACAGAAATCATTAGCTCTACGTTTCATACCTAAACTCCCATTTCCTTCCTCACCCACTGCCCAACCATTTTTACCATACACAGAAAGTAGCAGATACACAATGTACAGCCAATTTAATGCATTTTTTAAGAATTTATATTTATTAGTGGCTTATTGCTCTGGGCTTTTCTTTCGTTTTCATCACCATAGTATATTGGCACCCAAGCTCAGTTCTTAAAAGAAGCTGCAATATCTCCCCATCAGCAAAACTGTTTCTCTTTCTCAAGGACCAACCTCTTTTCATTTGTCAGAAAGTGCAGTGTGGGGAGGAAGTAGATGGCCCTGGGAGGCTTGCACACCTCTAATTTCTAAAGGACATGTTCCACAGCTTTTCCTTTCCAAATTAAAAAAAAGGGCTTAGCAAGGAACTCCGCACTAAAAAAACCTTAAATAGAGACTGATTAAGTATATTTACATAACAAAAAAGTTAATGTCCTTAAAACTACGCAAGAGTAAGTTTAGATAAGATAGAAAGAAACAGCTTCTTAAAACCAAATGTAATTTTGAAGAGGAAGTACTAATTGAAAGTGTTATGAAAGGACAAAAAAAAAAAAGGAATAGTAAAAGCCAGATTAAATAATACTTCCAGTGAAGCAGCACAGTAAAAAAATAGTCTGCAGCACTTTCAGCACAAGTCTGGCCCCTACCAACCATTGCCCCTCAGATTTACAGATGGGGAATGCAGAAGGGGAAGTGACAGCATTGCGAAGGAGCACCAGTTTATCCATTAGCACCCATTTTTGTGGCATACGTTTTCACAGAAACATTTAGGTTAGAAGGGACCTCTTGAGCTCATCTAGTCCAATGGCTGTGCTTGAAGCAGGGTGACCTACAAGCAGGTTGCCCAGGAGGATGTCCAGTCAGGCTTTTGATATCACCAAAGGTGGAGACTCCACAACCTCGCCACGCAACCTGTTTCCATGTTTGAACACCCTCACAGTAAAAAAAAAAAATAAAAAAAATAAAAAAAATTGTGTGTGTGTGTGTTTGTTTTTCATCTGGTGTTCACATTGAAGTTTTCTATTTTTGTAATCACTGGGGACTGTTGAGAAAAGCCCAGCTCAGACTTCTTTATTCCCTCCTGAATCCACCGCTTGTCCTCTTCTTTCCTTCCCCCTGCTACTTCCCCAAATCATGTCTAAGATCATTTAGGAGGTCCTCACTAATCGGTGCAAGCCTCCTGCTGCTTTTGCTCTATTTACTACTTGTTGGGATAGACATTTCTTGAGTTTGGAGGAGGTGACCTTTGCATACCCACCAGCTCTTCTACATCCCTCTTTTCTCCAGGGCTGTATCCCACGGGATTCTTCCAGGCAAATCTCTGAACTGGCTGAAGTCTGCTCTCCTCAAGCTCAGGGTTGTGGTCCTGCTTTTTGCCCTGCTCCTTCCACTTAGGATCCTGAACTGCATCATTTCATGGTCAGTGCAGCCAAGTCTGCCTCCAACTTTTACATCCATAACCAAACCAGTTCTGCCTTATTTGTAAGTATCAGGTCCATCAGAGAACCCTTCCTTGTTGGCTCCTTGATCATCTGTGTCAGGAAGTTGTCATCAACGTACTCAAGAAATCTCCTTCAGCCATATTGTATTGTCCTTCCAAAAGATACAGTGGTTAAAGTTTCCCAAGAACCAGGGCCTGTGAATGCAAGGCTTCTTCCAGCTGTTTGAAGGCAGCCGCCTCCTGCATCTTCCTGATCAGGAATTCAGTAACAGATACTTACTACAACACCACCCATGTCAGCCTGCCCACTAATCTTCACCCATAAGCTCTTGACAGGCACCTGGCCGGTCCAAAGGCAGAGCCCCCAGCATAACAGCTGCTCTCTCACATCAAGGCAACTACCTCTCCTTGCCTTCCCAGCCCATCCTTCCTAAAAAGGCTGTATCTCTCCACTACAGCACTCCATCACATAAGCCGTCCCCCCATGCCTCCACAATCCCAAAGAGGTCATAGCCCTGTAACTGCACACAGACTTCTAACTCCTCCTCTTGGTCTCAAGCAGATGTGCTGCATAGCTGAAGCTCTCCCCACCTTCCCAAGAAGTTGCAAGACACTGCTCCATACACCATCATGTGACAAGCATGCTAATACTCAGTGACTTCAGCATAATTACACAAGAAATATTCCCTTTCACCAGCTATGACCTCAGTCAGAAACATATCAATAAAAAGAAGTAGCACAGTATATTACTGATGGTTGCTAGTATGTATAAATAGAGGAACCTGACAAGTTCAGAAAGGGAAAAAGAGGTAATAATACAAAATGATGAAATGAAGAAAGATGACACCTAAAGCTCAGCAAAAAAGTGATAACATAAAAAATACCCCACTGTCAGATATGAATACGTGTGAAGGAAAACAGATAAAATATTTGGTTTATGCAACAGATGTGACAAGATGTTAAGACAGCTTAGGGAAGTATTCTTCCTCCTTCTAACAGACAAAAAAGAATTGTACAGATTTGGATGAGTGTTTGTACATGCTCTCTGTTAAGAGAGTCAGCAAAATACAGCATGCAAGAGGAGTTTCTGTTGCCCTCCTGCAACAGCAGGCTTCCGGCTTTTTCCTCTAAAGAACATTGAAGACAATGGATTAAAGGACAACATAAAAATTGTATACTTGAATAGGATAGCTGGATTCTTCTCTCATAGCAGATGGTGAATGGGATATAAATAACCTCTCTTCTACATACAATTTTAATTAACATTTTAAAAAGAGAGAAAAAAGTTGTTTGATTGATACAGTCTACACAACTATTTAGCTGTACCCTCCTACTGTCCAATCTCTGATGTCAGCTCTGTGCAAACTGCCTAGAAGTGGCTGTTGCACTGCATGACAGGCTGTGCATCAGAAGACTTCTCAAAACAGAAAGTTTAGCTTTGCTTATCAAAATTTTTCCCCTCTCAAAGGTCATGTTTATACTGCAGTTTGCGCTGCAATCATCACATCATGGTCATGACGATTGTCACAAGTACTGGTAATAATCTGGTATCAGCAGAAGGCTGTTCACTATAGACCAACCACACGCAGGTGCCTGCCTTGCTTCTTGGGACCATTCTGGGGCTACACTAAGTCCCTGCTGCTGTAGAAATATCCTGCCATACCTCGCCATATCTATCCATATTGGTATGCAAGCAATATCCAAGCTAATCTGAAATGAGCTAGTCTAAAGATAGCTTGAGACCCACAGGAAATACATATCCATACAGGCTGGGAGGGTCTCTGCCCCTCAGCAGCTACAGAGCTTTTTTACCCCTGCTATTTTCATGGCAGCTACTATAAAGGAAGCACCTGGGCAGTAGCAGCCCACAGCTCTACTACTAATTTGCAAAGCATTTTCTATGCAGCCTATGTGCTTCACCAGATGGTCTTCAAGGGTATGAAGTAGAGAAAGGCATCCTGCTGCAGCAGAGGCTCCACAGCTTTCCTCTAGCTGCCAGGCCAGAGTCTGAAGGCTCAGCACTGCTGTACCCCGGCTTCTTCCCTGTAAAAGGAGCAACATTCTCTTACTTAGTTTCTAACATGACTAGCACGCAGAAACATTTTTGTAAGCCGACCTGGAGTTCTGTATTCTTACTAAGAGGCACACTGAAGTCAGCCCAAATTACTCTCAGATAATAAGCTTCCCCTTTGTGTGAGCACCAGCCAGCACAGACCTCACATTTCTGCTCTGCAAGTACAGGTTTCAGCTAACGAGCTAAAAGATATGCTCTATTAATTATGAATAATGTACAGCTGAGGGCTCACAGCTGAGCTGCCCGATACCAGCATACACATGAAAGAGCCAGACCTCTCCGACATTTACACACTGTGGTGCTTATAGCCTTGCAATAGTAAAAACCCCTGACTCGCTGCCAGAAAAGACCAATTTCACTTTCTGTTGAAGATCACTACAGCAGTAATACAACAGTATGGTAAACTAGAGGGAGAGGCTCCAATTGCCTTTGACCTTTCAGGTGACGATCATCAGTATTCATGTTTCTGTAGATGTTACACACATGCATATGGAGTTGAGTTAGAAAGAATTCATCTATATGAAGTCCTATCTCAATAAAACCGTTCTTTTAAGTGCAAGCAACCTACGAGAAAAATAAGCGTAGCGCTGTGATTAATGCCTTCACAGGACCACCTCCCCTTTGCCCCCGTTCGCCTGCTGCCACGCGGCCCGGCCCCGCCCCGCCCGTGGGCCGCGCTGTGAAGCCGGAGCCGCCCCCGGGGCCCCGCAGCGGCGGCCGGGCGCCACGCTCGCCCCTCGCGCGAGAAGCGCAGCCGGGTGCCGTGACACTAGATGGAGCTCGTCGCCTGCCAGAGCCGCAAAACATTACAGGCTTCTAAAACCGCCGGAGCTGGAGAAACAATGTAAATCAACCAAATTTATATTCAGAGAAGCTATTTAGGTTGTTTGCTTTCTTGTTTCATTTTTTTTAAAACGGTTCCGTATGTTCTTAACAATAAATCACAACGGATTGATAGGACAGGGGGAGGAAACGGAGGCACAAAGGTAAGCCTCCTTTCCTCTGTTCATTCTAGTTTATGCATATAATCCCCACAGTTGACTGATCCCCGTGCAAAGGAATTTATGTCTTAACTGCTTGTTTCTGGGGTTAATCTTTTCCAATGAGGTAAATCCAAATTATAATTCCTACTTTATTAGATGAGAAAACTGAATTCTAGAAAGCTCAGGGCTAAACATTAAAATTTGAATCCATTTTTGAGATCAATTCTGTAGTTGCAAGTATATATTCAATACATTCCAAGCTTGAGCCGGAATTACAAAATGTTCGGGTCTACAAAAATTAAACCTCAGTATGCCAGATCTCCAAACAAATTTACAAACTCCCATCGATTTCACTAGCAACCAAATGTCTAAAACCTTTGAGGATTCATGCCTAAATGATCTGCCTGAGTTTTACAGCTTTGCTAGTCTTGGGGAAAAGATCTAGGTTTCCAGTCCTTTGCCTAAATCACAGAAGACCTTTTCTTAATATTTACAATGGTAAATGGCTCCAGAAGGGATCCCTATCTACTCTTAAAAGACCAGGATGCAGTGTAGTGAGACTTGTGGAAACCAGGGACTCGCCTCCCCTCGATATGTTCTTTATCAGTGGGTGCGTGGAGGAAAATGCACAGCTGAAAAAGGGGTTGGTACTATTCTGGACTGCAAAGAAACAGAAGCGCTAAGGGTAGAGAGGTTTCTAAAGACAACTCTGCTTAACCAGCTGATGCTGTCAGAAAGGTTTGCAAACAACAGCATTTTGTGGTTAATGGACAGCTTTCCAAATGCTCACATGGCCTCACTTGCAGTTTACACATACAAAGTGTCTTACAGCCACTTAAAGAGCAGCAGAAAGGGGACACAGTGTGAGAAGGCAGTCATGTCTTTACTGCCCATGCACTGCTTTCACAGCAAAACATTCCCCAAACGGCAAAACGTGTAATCAATGGCACTTGAGACATCAATGACCCTTTTCAAAATCTGACAATCAGATCAGGGATGATATTTCAGATAGAACTGGCTTTAAGCAGATAGAAGAAAGGTGAACAAAACCCAAAAATCATGCCACAGTGGACTCTTCACCTGATCCAGTAAGTCTACTCACAGTACCCTGTGCCTAAGAGCAGCCAAAACAAAGAGTCCTGATGCAGGTACAAAGGAAAGTTGCTGTAAGCAATCACAGAGGAATCTGTGTGAGAAGCATCTTCCAAGACCCTAGGACAGAAAGGCTGGCATAAAAATCAAATGAGTGCAAGTCTCCTATCTCCCCTATGTATATTCTATTCCATGATAGGAAAATTATAACCTAATCCTAGATGCACTTTTATCCAGACGAATTTTCTATTAAAGAGCTGCAGTTAAGCTCTTTGCCTTGATGCCATCTTGCAGTAATGAGTTTCTCTCCTTAGTTATAAAACATGACAAAAGTATTTTATCAATTACTGCTGAATCTGCTGTCTTTTAGTTTTAGTTCCGTGTTTGGGGTTCTTCTATTACCTCAAGTGAAAGAGAGCACCCCATGCATCATCTTAGAACCATTCATTACTCTGAGTAGCTCTGTCATTGTCTGCCACTCACATGCTATCTAACTGATATATTCTCAGTCTTTCCTATGAGTATGACTTCATTGCCAATCTTTTATCATCACTTGTTTCTGAAAGAAAAACAAGAAGGGATTATACTGTCAGGAGGAATTTTCCTATTGTAGCTAAGTCTTAGTTAAACAGGTAAATATATTTAGAAGCACAGAATGTTAAAGATGAAAAAGAGGAAACTGGTTGCATCAAATGAAAGGAAATGCCTCATTGGAAAGTATACGAACAGTGAAAAACAAACTAAAATCAAACATTAAGCATGGTGAGAGTAGTGAACTTGCAGTTAGCAAACAAGCTCTAATCCACTTAATCTAGTATCCTATTTTTGACCGTGGCCATTGCTAGAGGGAATGGCATAGCTATAGGAAGAGCAAGAGTAGCACACTGTTCTCTACATGAGGCCTGTTTCCAACCCTTTTCTTGTTAGATGTTTACTATGAAATATGAGGCATAATATTCCCCTCAAATCTCTATGATAAACAGTGAAAAAGAAACTAATAATCTATACAGAAGATTGATGCTTTCAAACCTCAATAAATTCTCAACCTGAATCATTACAACAGCTTAATCAATTGTTTGAAAAGTATTTTCTTTTATTAATTTTGCATTTTCTATCCTTCCATTTTTAACAGGATTTTGTTAGGGTTTTTATTGGTTTTGTAAAGCTACATTTCCTGTATCATTCATTATTTTAAATACTTTGTTCCTTCCTTACTTTCTGCAGAAAAATAGTTACAGTCTTAACATTCGAAAAGCTTTTTCACATCCTATCTTCACACAGTTTCACAATATGAAAAGTCTTGCTTTAGCTGGAAACATAATCTTAGGTTTTCAGAAACTGAGAACTAAGTATTTGTAGAAGCAAATAAATCCACAGAAATTACAGGTGCTGAGTAGCTTTAAAATTACAGAGAATCCTCTCCTCAGAAAAGTAAGAATTCCAAGCAGTTGGAAATTGGTTCTTCTGCAACTAACTAGAGCAAAGAAACTAGCCATTTAAAAAAAAATAAAAAGGAATATTATGCTTTTAAATGCCTTGCATCTCCCAGACCCTGCGAGTTTTAACATCAAAGCTTGAATTGCTGTGCATATTTATATCTAATAACTAGCTGGAGACTTGAAGCAGATTTCATCCCTGTCTTTTTTCCTCCCATGTTTAAACTGAAACCTGTAAAGCTTTTCCAAAGAACAGTTTTGATTACTCCAGCCTCCAATGGATTTTTTTTTCCCTTCTATTTCCCTGTCCTCAAGGGGAATAAAGAGCAGAGAATAAAGCAGCCTTTCTAGTCCTTTATGTTTCAACTCAAAAAAACCCAAACAACCACATTAATAAAAGACCCTGGAGTGCTGTGAAATGGAGGGAAAAATAAATAAAAATTGAAGAGAGGCAGTAAAAAAACCCTGCAGTTCTGCTGTCAGCAATCCAGCATTAACACATTCAGGAAATAGAAAATTTAAAAATTAAGTAATATTTGAATATTACTGCTTTTTAGCCTATTGTTCAGTTTCTCTTCTCCAACAGCCTTCTGCCTCACTTTATGCCAGAGGCACAAGAGGAAAAAAATCCATTCCATAAATCACAACATAATTTCTAAACTAAGTTCTCAGAGCCTGTGTTCAGGGTTTGAATTTGCATTTGAAATAACATTTGACAGCTAGCCACTGCTAGACATCAAGATCTCTAGCAGCAGAGAATGTGAGGATGACTTCCTGAGCAACTCATCCTGCAGCGTGTTACTCCTCTTCCAGAAAAGGATCCATTTAGATAAGGAGGTCACTATAAACTCATTTACTTGAAACCTAAGATACAAGTCTACTTAAAACCTTTATTTCCATCTCCAAGACAACTATATTCACCCTGAACAGATATCACTACTCATCTAAATGATTTCCAAACCACTTATACTTCATTGGTTAAATAAACAAATAAATTCACAAACTACTGAACTGCATCCAACTCCTTAGCGAAGCACAACGCAACACTACGGTGTAACATAGCAAGTAAAGACTGTCGCTATTACGAATAGCTGAAGATGGAAAAATCAGAAATTTGGGGATGAGTAATACTGCTTAACATTCCAATCCTCAACAAATTCCAGTGAGCAGAGTCAGGTTTGCTTTCTCAAGCCACACAGGTAGCTATTGAATCAGAGAGAGGACAGCCACACAGTATATCAGCATCACAACAGCACTGTTGTTACAAGTGTACACTGTACCAAATCATATTAAAAATATAAAAAACTATAACGTGCCATTACTGCCTAGATATCTGCAGTATCCTCAATAACCACGTGCTCTTCTCAGTAGCAGCTATCCCTACTACATATTTATCTCCCCTCTGCCCTGGTCTTGCCAGGTCCATGCAATTTTACTTAGCACAACATACGGCTGCCTAAGCACATGTCTTGCACCACTTAAAATATGTTAGTGTTATCCAAGACATCTGCACAGGACTGGCAAATATGGCAAAGAACACGAGAGAAAGCCACGCTTCTCTGGAGTGCCAACTAAAGGCCAGGCAGGCTACCAAAGGTTATTTAAAATGACACTGTACACCACTCTACAGTCAGTTGAATCCCATCACTATTCAGCTATCTCAACCCAGCACTTTGGAGAGGCTGGAGACAGCCTGCACCCTCTTCTGCTCCTCCAGCTGGCAGCACTCCTCCCAGCAGAGCACAGGTGAGAAAAATTGCCACTGCAGGAGTGAGGTGATCAGGCTTTGGGAAAGTAGCTCATGCAGAGGGGGACGGTCCATAGAGACCACTGATGTTGACTGTTGCTTTTGAGAACAGGAACCCTGGGAGAGATGAACAAGGTCCTCTTGTCTGTACTTCATTCTGGGAAAGTGCCACCCCAGCAATATTTTTCCAACACATGAAATCAGCTAGGGACCAGGACGACTGGCCTAGGGCTGGAAGACACACTTCTCATCCAGGCCACCACTCCACATTCTGGTGTCATAATTTGACTTGGTCATAGTACAATGAGTTTTAGCATTGGTGGTATGAAACGCTAAAAACATATGGCTCCACAGCCAAAGGGAAAGCACCCAGCCACAGCATCACCAGCAGCCCTACAACTTACAACAAATGCAAATTTCGAAGCATCTCAGCCATGCTCACAGACTATCCCAGTCTGACAACATCACAACTCCAGTAGGAAAAGCTATAAGACAATTTAATGGATAAAAATATGGAGGTTCCCACTCTGAATGACTGGCTTGAAGGGAATCACAGTGAATTTCAATATCACCACACCCACACAGTCAGGATAAGGTGAGAAAGACTTATAAAACCACACACCAAATTAGTCCATCCGGTCCAATTCACACCTTTGCTATCCTAGTGGAATACACAATTTTTCTATGGAAATTGCTATATTTGTTTTTGAAGAGTTGATGGGTTTGGAGTTTTTTGTGGGTTTGTTTCTGGCTTTGTTTTGGTTGTTGTGGTTTTTTTTAAATGTAAATCGCATTTTGTCTGGCAAAATGCAAGTTAGTCTAGTTTTTGTCAGCACCAATCTGAAAAAAAGCACAAACCTATCATATTTCAGTTCTTCCACTTTGTCTTAACTTTCTCATCTCTTTGAAGTGCGATCTGAAGAGAGTTCACTACTCCATAAGAAGTACTAAGATGCATTAAATCCTCCTGCCTGCAACACAGATTCTCCATTCCACCCAGATCTCCAAGCACAGCATTTTTTTCACACCTACCCACTAAAGAATTGACCTTGAGTCCAGAGATCACTGCATGCATGGGTAACATCAAAAACTACTTAAGTGATAACAGGACTGGTAAACTTGATAGGAATCTACCCAAATGGGTATATACCAACCATCCTGAGGGGCCAAGGGTGGACTGTACGCTATTGTTCTTCTCAGGAAAAAGAGTAGTGCTGTGAGAAACAAAGCCTTCAAGTCTTTTACGCATTTCCAGAGGACTAATTCCTAAGTCCCTGGGATCCTAGAACCAGAACAAGGACACACCTCTAACAACATCCAGACTAAGAAAGGCAAGGCATCAATTCAAGTTTACTACCTCATCTTACAGAACATGTCCTCACAGATCCCAAAAGCCAGATAGCTATGTGACAACACCTACTGCAGAAGCAGATATTAACAAGTTATCTGTAATGATTTATTTATTATTTACCATAGAATGAAATCTCCATGTCGTACACCGCCCTGTTAAGTCTGCCTGGCTTGTTCAAATGTTAATTTAGCTGTGTTGTTTTCCTGTTATTCTGATTTCAAATTAATAAACAGCTCTAGGGGCCTTTGGTTCTGTTACCAACAATTAAAAAGATAAAATACAATTAAAAATAAATAAATACATAACAACAGGAGCTTTTCTTTTTTCCCAAATGCAACTTAAACCAAACAAGAGGCAACAAAAGAGAGTATGTTGAAATCTTCCTCTCGTATCTAGAAGAAAATCGGACATTGTCTAAACATCCAAACACTTTCTAAAGAGAAGTACACAGCATGCCTAGGAAAATCATGGACAACAGCAATGCAGGCATATAGGAGAAGATTTTTTCCAGACAGATCTACATCTCCTAAAGCTGTGCAGTGTACAGATCCTCAATGTATCACCAACCAAGTAGGCACAAAAATACTGGAAAAAGTCACAACCAGCGTCTGTATCCCCCATAACTGAGCTACATTGACAAGGCACATGACTTGGTTCTGCACTAACTTCTGTGTCTCTCCACCACACTCCATTTCAGATGAAAACATACTTTCAGTCTAAACCTCCCCACCGACTCTGCAGGTATTTCACATAGACCTTGACTGAGAGATAAAAGATACTCCACATTAAGAATCTTTGGTGAAGAGAAGCCTAATGTGAATCTCCGAGAATAGGGTAGGCGAGGGGGAGAGCCCACCTTATAAGCAAATATTCTCACTATTTTCTTGGTAAGGATCCACAGCTTTCACTGTGTGACAAATGAGTACTGGTGATCTGTTATTTCTATTCAAATTGTAATTAAAAAAAATGGTCATATAGATTAGGCAGTGGATTGAGACACAGTATGGGCCAGGTTCTTTTCTAAGCTCTTCGTCAACTTCCCTTTAAACCTCTGTTCATCCTTAATCTATTAACTGAGGCAATATTCTCTCTCTCATGAAATACCATAATACTAAATGCATCAGACAGAAGTGTGTCAAAAATAACTGTGTCGGACAAATAAACATGTCAGAAATAAATGGCAAAACACATGCAACCAAAGCAGGAGACAGTCCCCACTGTTCAGGCATCAGTCTGAGCACTGCTCCATGCAGATGGCCTCTGCATGTTTTAGATGGCTAAGCAGAGCCTAAAGGCTGCTGCTAAGTTTGTTTTTCTGTAAGCATAGCTCTGGTCCCATGCTCAGATGATACCAACATTGAACAGATGACAAAAATACAGCTGGATAGAATTAATCTGTAAAGTTGCAGTGACCCTCAGTGATTAGAGCCATTAGGACAGTAAGCATATTTGACCTCTACTCTGTTCCCTATGATTTACACATCTAGAGTAAATTTTGCCCTAGGCATTTGTTTGATATAAACTTAACCAACAAGCGCTGGCAAATTCTTTTCAGTAACCAAAAAACATGGACATCTCTTACAAATATGAGAAGAAAGCGGTCTCTGTGGAAAGCAGAGCAATGAAGCCACAAGGAGAGAAGCTTTGCTTGCAGACTAGATGCATGATAGAAGAATTAAGATAAAAGCACTTCGGTTTTGGGGGGGGGTGGGGTGGGGGTGGTGGTGTCTGTATTAAATGAAACATCACTTCAAAAAAATCAGCCCCTGTTCTACACAAACTAAACTCCAGAGGAGAGAAGGCTGCAGTGTTAAGGGAAGTGCAAGCACCACCACCAATGTTCATGTGCAAAACCCACAAGGCCCATTGCATTCCTACATGACTTGAGGGATATGCACAGGAAAAGGCTGAAGTTACTTCATAGTTAGAATACTCAGTACTTGTTTCTTTCTCAGAGATAACAGAGGACAAAATAGAAAGGATACCTCAGGCCCCTAGGTCACATGCTAGGAACATGCTAAAAATGTTCAGCATTCCTCCTGTTAAACCCATTTGCCATTAAAAGATCAAGTTCTTCCACTTTTAACCTTGTGACAAAGGACACTGAAGAGAGAAGACAGAGTACCTATACCTCTTCCATCTTGACCTTGACTGGAAAGGCCAGTCTTCAGGAATCCCAGGACCCCATGACCAAAAAGAAAACTTGGAACAAGGAAGACTTACCCTCAGTGGAAGGGAACTGGATTAGGGAACACCTAAAGAAACGGGACATACATAAGTCCATGGACCTGATGGGATAAACATGACTGCTAAGAGAGCTGACTGATGCCACTGCAAGGGCACTCTACTATCTCTGAAAGGTCACAGTGATTGGGAGAAGTTCCTGAAGATTGGAAGGGAGAAAACATCACTCCTGTCTTCATGGGGGGCAAGAAGGAGAATCCAAGGAAGTACAGACCAATCAGCCTCACCTCAGTCGCTGGGAAGGTGAGGGAGCAAAACCTTCTGCATAACGTTTTCAAACATATTTGGGATGAGAATGCAATTGGAAGTAGTCAGCATGGAATTAAGGGTAAATCATGCCTGACCAACCTGACAGCCTTCTACAGGGAGGTGACTAGGTTGGTGGGCAAAGGGAGAACAGTGGATGTTATTTACCCTGATGTAGTAAGGCTTTTGACACCATCTCTCATGACAGCCTTATTGGCAAGCTGACAAAGTACAGGTTACGTAAGTGCACAAGCAGGTGGACTTAAAACTGGATGAATGACTGGGTCCAGTCAGTTGTGATGAGCAGCAGGAAGTCAGTTTGAAGGCAAGTCACAGTGATGTACTCAGGGGTTGATACTGAGGCCAGTCCTGTTCAACATCTGCATTAATGACCCGGATGATGGCACAAAGAGCACCCTCAGCAAGGTCACAGATGACACAGAGGGAAGAGTGGCTCATACACCAGATGGGTATGCTGCAATTCAGAGGGACCTGAACAGTTTGGAGAATTGGGCTGACAGGAACCTCATGAAGTTCAACAGCTGGAAATGCAGTTTCTGTACCTGAGAAGGAATAACCCCAGATATGAGTAGTTGCTTTCCAGCTGGTTTGCCCCAGCAGCTTGTCTGAAAAGGACCTGGGGGTTCTGGTGGGCATCAACCAGAACATGAGCCAGCAACAGGTTTGGTGACACAGAAGGCCTCCTTGGCTGCATGAGGGAGAATGTTGCCAGCAGGTCAAGGGAAATGATCCCTCTCCTCTGCTCAGCACTGAGGAAACCACACCAGGAGTGCTGTGGCTAGTTCTGGGCTCCCCAGTACAGGGACGATACAGACTTAGAGGACTGAGTCCAGAGCAAGGCCATGAAGATGATGAAGAGACTGGAGCATCTTTCATGTGATGAGAGGCTGAGGGAAGTGGGACTGCTCAGCCTGGAAAAGAGAGCGCTCAGGGATGGGCTGGGGGGCAATCTTATTATTGTGTATAAATATCTGATGGGAAGGAGTAAAGAACACTGAGCAGTGCCCTGCAAAGATAAGATGCAACGGGCACAAACTGAAATTCCACCTGAAAAAAAATGAGAAAAACAAACAAATGACTCTTGTTTTTTGACGTGAGGATGTTCAAACACAGGAACAAGTTGCCCAGGGAGATTGTGGAGTCTCCATCTTTGGAGACATTCCAAACCCAACTGGACATGGCCTTGGCAACTTGCTCCAGTTGGCCCTGCCTGAGCAGCAAGATTCAACTAGATGATCTGCCGACATCCCTTCCAACCCCAAATACTTTGTGATTTTGACATTTATTTTTAGTACATAATTTGTTGGATACAAAAAAAAAAAAGAAAAAAGGTGACTAAGCCATATATATTTTCATACACTTCAGTGGAAGTGAGGTGTAGTCAATGACTCTCCAACAAAGCACATGCTCCTACCAATATGTTTCTTCCTCTAAGATGCAGTTAAACTAAATACCTTAAAACTGATGTCTCTAAAAAAACCAGAAACCAAAACACTGCTTACAAAAGATATTTTAAAGGTACCCTGTGTCTGGGAGAACAGCTTGTTTTCTATAATCTGTGGTCTAATAGCTACTTTGTTGCCCAGGAGATCTGTAACTATCATTTTCCTTCCTTGATTATGTTATTCTTAAGACCACTCTTAATGAAATACCTGTTTTTCTAATGATTTAGCTGCAGCTAGAACACCCCACATTTTCAGCAATGCACCATCCCATGCATACTAACCAATGACTTGCATTTTTTGTTTTATATTTACATTTTCACAGGTTTTGTGGCGTTGGGTTTTGTTTGTTTGGATTTTGGTTTTGGTTGGGTTTTTTGTGGTTTGTTTGTTTGTTTTGGGGGGTTTTTTGTGTTTTTTTTTTTTTTAAATAGAAATTAAGCCTTCTGGATCATATATGAAATGGCAGTGACCAACTGGGTTAAAAGCATTCTGTTTTTCTAGTCTTTGATTAGCTAGCAAGGAATGGCTGAAGCAGAGGTCAGTACTTTTTGAATGAAATACATACAGAAAATGGCTTAAAAGCTTTACAGGACTCAACAAGCTCTTTTGAGGCTTCCATTCCCCTCTAAGTCCACGGGCAAATTACACTGGATGTACCCTCCTTGCTTTCAGATGTTAGTAATGAGAACAGGGGCAGGGGAAGAATTCACCTTACCTTTTTCAGAAGCACCATCTGCTGGTGTTTTTCAAAAGCATTTTATACAGAGTCATTTAAGATTTCACCATGGAATATTACTGAACACATACCTACTGTTGGTGCATATGTCCATTCCTCTGTCACCTACCACAGATCAGCTTCAGGAATAAAAGACACCAGGCATAGGACTGCTAACCAAAGTAGAGAAAGTACTGGAAAGCTCGTTCAACAGGAATTGGCAGCAACCAGAGTAAAATGGGATTTTATTGGGAGGCCATGCCCACAGATATGCACAGCGAACCATCTTCCTCTTGAAGGACACATTCTGTTTCACCATAAGCTTGTAGTTTCTCCAAGCATGGCTTACCAAAACAACCTCAGCTGCTGGGAGCCTTCCTGCTTACTTATTTATTTTTCTTTAAAGAAGTGAAAACAAAAGAAATCCAAGCTACCCAGACATGCAAGACAAATTCATTCACAGCAGCACAAGCTGTATCACTTAGTCAAAGGAATGTTCTAAACACCTGTTTATGAGCAAAACCAGTCATAAAAACAGCTGTAAGCAGCAAACAGGAGCTAACAACAATTTCCCATCCTTTTCCAGACACATAATGACATTTAAATCACATAGCATCACAGAAGAATTGTATAGAGCTGATGGTAATTGACGTAATTACTTGTATGCATTTCTCCACTACATAGCATTGTGCTGTAAACCCAAGCATGTTAAAAGTAAACAGAGTTTTTGAAATCCTAAAGCAATAGTAGGACAATCCCTGCTGGATCCTTTTAACCTGTAGATGGAAAGAAAATAACTACTTCAAAGTTTTAAAACTTCAAATACATAATTTAAACCTCAGGCAGACACTGAAACAATTAAAATTTGGCAAGTTCCTTTTGGTTAAAAGGGTTCAGATCAGGGTGGAGATGAGATACAAACAGGTAATGAATGCTTATGTGATTAAAGATGAAGACAAAAAATTAAAACACTAGGGAAATATGCATAGTCATATTTTTCTCTTTCTTTCAAAAAAATTAAAATCTTTCACCTGCAGATCTTTGATGGACCAGAGCAGGGAAAAAACACATCAGTGAATCTGAATCACAGAAAACACTCTTCCCTTGAATATACATTAACATTGGCAAAAACACAAGGGAAGCAATGAATACCAACATGCTGAAGGTATTCTCTCAGAGGGGATTGCTGTTTAAGAAGACTCAGACTCCTAACCCAAGACAGCTTTTACTGATAAATCTGTGAATACTATGTATCTGCCACATACAGGGACCTTGTACTTCTCTTCCAGGGTAGGAAGAAGAAAGGAGCTCTGCAGTCAAATGCATCTCTAGTTTCATACAGATCTGTGGGTAGACTGTAACACCACATGGAAAAAAAATCTAGTTCCCCTTAATCAGTCACAAATACAGCTAAAAACAATTTTTGATGAAGAACTTTGGGGGGGGACACCACACATCTCACATATAAACAACAAATACATAACTCTAGATAATGAAACTCAGCAGCTTAGGTAGTGAGCCAAGTGAGAGGATCGTTATCAATGGAGTATCTTATATTAATCATGGAAGAGATGTAGAGAGGGCACAGCATCCTCCATACAAAAAGAAAGAAGGTTCCAAAGCTATCATTCCATTCACCCAAACTTTCAAACAAACAACACTGAAAAGATTTCTTTTTGACTCTCCATTTGAGAGCTTTTTTTGATTCAAAATAAAATAAGTGGCAGTGGGGAAAATCCTAATGGCCCAGAGTGTAATAGGAAACACCTAAAAAAACCCAAACACCACCCCCACCCCCAACACATTCCAATTTGGCACAACCTTTACCAATACTCCAGACAAGTGTGAAAGATGCAGTGGCTATTTCCAGAGCCATGACTATTGACAGATGGAAGGTGTCTCATAGATACTTTTTAAAGATTAAGACAATTGGGCATTTCATTGCTCTACATAGCTCAACCTCAGCTGTTTAATGCATCTTACTACCTTTTAGTGATTATCCTTCATACTGGTGCTCCATGTTAGCTATTTATTGGAATAGCACAGAGGCCGAGATAACTTTGGTATATCAGATGGTATTTCAACAGCTAATCAAACAACATGTTCTCTGCACATTTTGTAAAACAGCCTTTCTATTAAGCACAAACAGGAAACACAAGTGATGTCAAAGCTGCACTAATGGGGCACTAATTTTTTCTCCCCAAGCACAGCACTTGGTCTTCAGAAAGAAGGGAACAAGGCCACATGCCTCTAAAAACTTTTGCAGGTTCTGGTCCCATGTTACATGCATATGGCTACAGAAATAACTCCAATAAATCATGAAAGGCTGTAAACCAGTGGAGTATAACAAGGGATTAAGGGCAGGGTGGGAAGACATATGGAATCGACATGCTTAAACACTTACCTAAAGCTGCACCTTAACTTAGTTGTTATACTGTCCCTGGATCAATTCAGCACACCTAGCAAGATAAGCTAAGCAGAAATGTGGAAATACTGGGTGTTTAAACTATGTCTTCCTCCCCAAACAAGTCAGAATAGCACATTTTCCTATGCAGGAGGATCCTAACAATGGGCTTGGGTTTCACCAGATTAAAAAATGTTTGTCTTCCAAGATAACCTCACGACCTACCTCCTAAAGACACTTTTAAAGTACTTTTATCTCTATAGCGTAAGAATAGCTCACACTTCCCATTTACTGTTCAATCTAAGATATACTTCAGACCTCTTCTAATGTGATGTAACTTCATCAAAATTAGGTTTCTCTATTCAGCACTGAGCAGGTGAATCCCAAAATTCAAAACCAGTATTTCCATCTGCCTCAGCCTTAACTTCTCATGACAGCTACTACACTAGTGAAATAAGCTAATCTCCATGCATTACAATTTTGGTTATCAAGTGGACATTTACAATGTAGAAGCTCTGTTTATTTTAACACAGAGTTAGTTTGCATACGCAGTGCAGACAGATACACATCAATTCCTCCAAACATCCATTGTTCTACAACCAGGAAGAGTAAGAAAAAGACGGATTAACAGGCAAACTTTGAATGTGTTGTCAAGTTTTTCGTTATTTGGTTTTAAGGGGTTATGAGGTGTTACTGATTTTCAGTAGTGCCAAGCACTCCATTACCTCACTGAAGTCCAGGCCCTTAGCAACTCTCAATGCTTAGCGTGCAAGGCTTAGAATTGTGAGATTCAAAATTGGAGATCAATTTTTACCATTTTTAAATCAAATTATTTGTCCAGACTCCCTCCCAGCAAGTGACAGTAGGAATAAAATAAAACTGAGAAGCTATGGCTCACATTTACACGGTCTGTTAGCAGTTATTCTATGAACTAGAACTACATAAAAATGTAAGAGCAATACTGTAGAACTAACTACTACTTTTTCCTCAAGTATCTAAAAAAAAAAAAAAAAAAAAGAAAAAGCTTTTAGGTTTCTTGAAGCTTTCAAAAAATGCTTTTGGTAGTGAGGCAGATATTTTGCAAGCAGCATCTTCGGCCACCAGAAGATCTCCCATACATCCAACATTACAATCTTACACTGCAACAGTGACATAAGAGAAATGGGCAAGAGCACAAGCAGCAGCACTATCCAGGGTGTCTACAAAGACAGTATACTACTGTGGAAAAGCAAGTTGCCAAAACTGACTGCTGTCTAACATAAAAGCAGTATAACTCGAAAAAGCCCAGTATAGGAAGTGGATGTACCCTACACAAGTGTGCTGCTGTCTTCTGTTACTAAGTAGAGACTTGGTGAGCCTCAGACCAAATCATAAAAATGTGACCAACAGCATCTACAATGTTGTCTCATGTAAAAGCATCACACAAGTTAAGGAAATCCTAACTTAAAATTTCTAGGCTACACATACTTCGATATTCATAATATTAAACTTTTCCTAGAATTTCATGATATGGATGAAACAGTAATGCCATCAGAAAAATCAGTAAGACTATAAGTAAAACTATAGCTGACACAGCCTGTTCTTCTACCACTAGTTATGCCTGAATACACACACACAATGGCCAAGATGCGCACCATTTAGACTGCAAATGAACTGACTGAAGCACAAACCTTTAATTTCAAGCTTTTTCCTCCAAAGTAATCCAAAATATCATGAAAATAATAATCTTATATCCCCAGGCTTTTTCGACTTTGGTGTTACAAAGTTGTCCTCAGTAAAGTAACTAACACTCTTAAAGTTCCTATTTTACACTGGCCAGCTGCAGGCCAGACGTTGGCCAACAAAGCAGTACCCCTTCCTTTCTGCATGACACACAGTCTGACTGAATCCCTAAGGTTACAGAAGCCCTTGAACTCTTTCTCAGCAGGATCAATGCATAATACTCTTCTGTGCTGTTAAGAAGCCCATGTCAGTGTTATACATCTCACACAAGCAACCAAAAATCTAGCCTCCAGGAGGAAAGTGTCCCTAGCGTCTCTACAGGGACAGGATGACACTTTGCATCATCTGCCTTTTCAATACAAAGTTACATTGCTGTAAAGGTAATCAATCCACAGAGATGTACAGCAGTATTCATCACAGAGTACATCAATCATGTATTACTGAAACACTTCAGGGAGGACTGCACAAAAGAATATCAAAGTGCTTTGAAGAAAACTCTCCCCTCCCCTCACCATGAAATCTCACATCAGTAGCATGCATCTCAGCTTCAAAATTATAAATATGCTTAAAAGCAAAGATTGGTTTCAGTTAAATTCCTCTCTCACTTACTTACCAAGGCTCAAGATGTATCAACAATATTTTGTAATTCTATAAGTCCTTCTTTTAGAAAAGTTCAAATAAACACTAATGAAAAATGTAACTGTCTCCATTTTTGGGAGCAAGAAAATGAGAAGTCTTAAGGTGCATGTAAATTACAAAATACCGCCTGAGCTAAACAGAACTCAGCAGCTTTGTTCTCTGACCTTTTGCCCCGACCATCAGAAATGTGTGTATTCCTTTCTTATGAGTCCACAATTCTGAAAGTCCTGCCACAGGATTCTGCTCTTCAGAAAGAGCAAACAGCTATCAGAAACTTAAATTTTCCAAAGAAACAAGGACTGTATTTATGCATCTAGGAAACAGGTTCACAAAGCAACAAGAGCTATTTATGGATTGCTTATCAACAATGAGAACTGGTGAGTTACATGAATGCTTGGACAAAGACATAGCACAGTAGGAAAGCTGTGCTCAGTCTCTGGAAGCCATTCAGAAGACTGTGCACATCAGCATGCTGAACAGAATTGACAGCTCTTCATAGGGACATACCTTGAAGAAAAGGGACAAAGCAGGAAGAAAGGAAAAAGACCAAATTACCAAGTGTAAGAAATTATCTATTGCTGAAGATTGAAACCAAAGTCAAAGATACATTCACTTGGATTAGAATGAAGAATAAGACAAAAGGATGGAAATTAATCAATCTCAGAAAAGTGTCAGCTGCAATTAATTTTATAACAGAGGGAAGGTGGTAAGAGGACCTGGATGTGGTGTTTTTCTTCTCCAGAGATGTAGATTCACCATCTGTAAGATGCTTAGCAAACTAACTTTGCTAAACTACATACTTGTTGGTAAGGGGTGGCAGAATATCAAGACTCTTGAAAGATTTTTCCAAATACAGCAAAACTGGTTTGAAATACCAGATGTACTGTAAACAATGCAATAAGGTTGGAAAAAAACTGCTCAGACTTCATACGAGCCCATTCTACTCTCCAGCTTTTCACCTTATTGGATTTGGGGATGTTTTGGTTTAAAATTATTTTGCTCCAGTTGAAAATTATTGTTCTTCCTCTGTCAGACCTGGAAAGGCTGTTTACTCCTGCAGCTCTGCTTTGCACATCTATTAGCTTCATTTTCATGTCATCATGGCCATCCAAATCTCCCGCTAGACAAGCACATTTTAACATAAAAGTGCTTATCTAGTATCTGTCCAATTTTGCACTGTCCACCAAACCAGCAGCTTGTATCTCCATCCCCAATCTATTATATTGCACCCAGGACAGGTATCATCCAAATTTTGGGGGAAGTTTCTGATATCAATAGGAAAAAACCTGGCTGATCAGACAGAGGCTTGGAAGAGGCAATGCTGAATCTCAGAGAATACTGGGAAAACTGGGAAGATTCGAGGATGACTTGTACTTACAAATAGCTGATTTAGATTGCCTCTCAGATGAGGGGTGCCTCAAATGAGAGGAGTGTGCTAGTTGCAAAACAACAAGATGTTGCCACTACAAAGAATTGTTCAGTTACTAATTATCAGGATTCTGACAGTAGACATCTCCCATTTGGTTTAGATAAAACCGAACTAAGGGAAGCTTGTTTCCCACCATATTCCAAATGCTCAGACAGAAAAAAACCCAACCAAAACCTATAAATGTCAAAAAAGTTAAGCATAAAATAAAGCTGGTAAAGTCTTGACATTTTAGGGAAGGGATCAGCTAGGCCTAACAGTCAAAGCAACAAGATGACTATGCATCAAAAACATCCATCATTCCAACCTTTATTTTCAGCAAGTTCTGCTCTAAAACCAAAATCCAATATGCATCACCCTTAGCCAAATGTCTCAAGGAAAAACTATTTTAACTTTTGCGTCTCTCTACTCAGTTTGACGGTAGGCACATGGCTATGATGGATTCCTTCTCCATTGCCTGAGAAAGGGGGCAAGACACAAAAGTATCATGAGGCTCTCGCCTTTCTGCAAACAGCTCATGCAGTTCAAGAGCACAGCAGTATGGAAGACTCCTACCCGCCCTGCACACATCCAAATTGCTGTAAGAGAAAGCACAACACCAAGATCCAAGCCTGTCAATCCTGCACCTTCAGCAAACACCTTCTCATTTTAAGGAACCTCATTTAAAGAAAACTAAAATTAGTTTAGCTCTCTACTGTGCCCTTTTGACCTCAGTTAAGCCTGAGAGCACTCCACAGTAACCCATGGCACAATGCAAGAGTGGCAGCAGTACTGGTCAGTAAGTTTTGGACACTGAAGCCTTCCATACTGAAATAAGAAGTGCCAGTTCTGAGAAGGGCCATGCACTGGAGAGGGCAGATGACAGAAGCACCAAGGTATTAGCTCCAAAATGAAATTCAGGATGTAGAAGCACAAGAGCAGCACACAGGCTAATTATATGGGCTTTTTTTCTTCAACACAGAAAACTGCTTTTCCAGTGCAGCTGATCCAGTTTTTGGCACAGGAGGGACTACATTTTACTATGTGTATGTAAATTGAACTGTTTCTCAGCTGGGTGAAAGGCTTGCTTGTGCTGTAATGTACAGAGAAACATAATGATTATATATATTATAAGCCTGCTAAAAACCAAACCATTATGTTTTTTCCAGCATTATTTATTGGAACTACAGAATATAGAAAGGTACTACCTAAAACCAACTGCTATTTTCTATACCTGATATACTGTGGGTGAATACTGAGAGAGAACTAGCAGCAGTGACTGAAGCTGGATGGAGCTGATGAGTTCTGTGTCAGACTCTTTAAAACTCTCTGCCTTGTTAGAATGATCTTGAACATTACAGGCTGACACAGCCTGACTTAAAGCAACTCCTGACAACTAGATTAGCTTCTTGCAAGACATGAGCAGTGTTTAAACACTAGAAGGGCACACCACTCAATCTAGGATTCACCTATTCATTCACTATCGCTCAAAGATCACAAATTATAGTTTAATACCATCAGCAGAAAGAATTACAACCTCTCCTTCTGTCAGCAAACCCTGAACCCTGACAGAAAAAGCCCGATTGCCAAACGCTTACCATTACAGGACACTGCTGAAGTGATACGAAAGTTGCAAGTGACCAAACACAGGGACTTAGGTCGATCTGCCTTTTCATCTCTGGCTGCAAACTTCTTGTTAGCAAACCCACAACAGTATTCACATGCATCATTAATGTTGCTAAACTGTACTTAGAGCTAGCAAGTATCCAGTTCAGAGAGAGCAGAAAGTACTAGGTGTCTCACCAAGCGATGCTGTGTATTCCCACCTTCCCTTCAGTCTTTGCTACAGAAGCTCCCAGAACAAGTATGTGGCATAGCTGGGCAGGGGAGGACCTGGACAAAGGTCCAGTCACGCAATTTCCTATAGCTTCAGGGACCACGTACAGCCATACCAGCAAAGAGACCATGATTTCTAGTTCCATGTATTTCCTGACAGTATTTCTGCAGCCTTCAAAGCCTTTATTATTAACCAAGGTCTCGTATCTTCGGGGAGGTAAATATCACTCATCCATTTATACATAAAATCACCAAGTTTGAACAAGGTCAGTTTCAGATGAGCCAGGAACAGATTAATACATTCTTCAGGGCAGAATCAGTATTATGATCATATGCACTGACCTCCTGCACAACACAGGCCACAGCACTTCAGCCAGTAATTTTGACACTGAGACCATAACTTCAGTTTGAAGCAGAGCTTATCTTTTAGAGAGACATTCAGTCCTGATTTAGAGACTTCGGGTGACGGGAAATCTACCATCCGACTAGACAAATTGTTCCAGTGATTAATTACCCACACTGTTAAAGACGGGTTGCTTATTTTGTCTCAATTTGCCTAGCTTCCATTTCCAATCATCAATCCTCATTACACATTTTCTGCTCCCAAAAGATTAAGAAGCAGTCTACAATCAGAGACATCTTCCCCAAATAAGTATCTGTAGGCTGTCTTCAAGCCCCCTCTTAACCGTCACTTCTATAAACTCTGGAGAGTGAGCTTCCTTAGTCTCACTACACAAGTTGTGTTATGACACTCCTAAAGTACACATCCTTAGGTAATAAGATCTCACATCATTTTTACAGCCACCTTCTGAACCCTTTCCAATTTACTAAGAAATGTTACTTTTGATGCAAAGGACAAAACCTGAAATCCGTACTTTATTGATGTTCTCCAGTGTCACATCCAAGGTAATGCCACTGCCTGAATATTCCACTACTTGTACAGCCCAGTTTTCTCAGGTACAAAATTAGAGGGAGCATGTGGTCAACAGGCTAAACAAGTCCCAGCTCCTTTTCAGAAGCACTGCTTCCAAAGCAAACAGTGGTCTTTGTTCTCAGAAGCAGGAGTTTTCCCACAGGCTATATTAAGAACTCAATTACCTAAATGAGCCTACTTCACCTGTTATTCAAAGAAATTTAGGCTGTTTGATTTGCCCACCTCACTGTTCGCCTGTCCGTCACCTATTTGGGCCATCTATACATTTTAACAGCTGTGTCCTTTATCTGCTCATAACACTACACCCATTAAAACTTTCATGCTCTTGATCAATTAACAAAGCAGTGCATGTATAGCACGTCATCCACTCTGCCATCTTTCCCCTTCCTCAATGGTGGCACTGCAACAGCTATTAACCAATACTCGCAGTTTATTTTCAATTGTCCAGATCTTACTAGAAATCAGAACTGATGTTTGACAGATCAATCAATAGTTCCATCTTTAAAACATATTTTTTTAATAATTATTTAAGCCTTGAAGGCTTAAAACCCATACATACAGCATACACTACACATGTAGAATATTTTCTAATCATTGACACTGAACTATTTCGAGATCATCAACTGGCACCTTTCCAAACACAGGGTAATGTGTTTGCTGATTACCTTTGCTTTGTCTGCACAAGTGATCACTTAAGATCTTCATCACTGAAACTCCATAGTGTAATCTTCCTTTGATTAAATAATTAAATAAATCATTCAAACTTTAAACTTATTCACCATAGTGAAGTTTTTGGTGAGGAGTTTTTTTGTTGTTTGGTTGTTTTTGTTTACTTAATTCCTACAGCTTCCTTTTTCAATTGCCTGCACTGAAGCTACCAATTTGAACTGATTCCTATTTCCTCATTCTTTCTCCAAAAAGAAAGACCGTGCTCTGTAACTATATCATAGCACATTTAAGTGTCACACAGAAACCAACAAGGGCTTTCATAAATTACACTGTGCATAATTAATCTCAACTAACATTGTACTCCACCACCCTTGTACGTCCCAGCCACATAAAATGGAAGAAAATACAAATCATTCTTACATATTCCTTGAATGCAATAAGAAAGACTCATGGTTTTATAGCCACATACCCCAGATTTATTCTCTTCAGATAACTCAGCCATTGACAAATGCAACACTACCTGTTATCTAGTTTTCTCCAGAAGGAAACCCTTTAGCCTCCAAGTCAGAAAAAGAACTAGGAACACTGGTGGCCTGTGATGGGTTGACCCTGGCTGGACGCCAGGTGCCCACCAAAGCCATTCTATCACTCCCCCTCCTCAGCTGGACAGGGGAGAGAAAAATATAACAAAGAGCTTGTGGGTCGAGATAATGACAGGAGAGATCATTCACTAATTACTGTCACGGGCAAAACAGACTCAATTTGGAGAAAATTAACTCAATTTATTACAAATCAACCAGAGTAAGGTAATGAGAAATAAAGCCAAATCTAGTAACACCTTCCCTCCACCCCTCCCTTCTTCCCAGGCACAGCTTCACTCTCAGATTTCTCTACCAACCCCCCCCAGCGGCACAGGGGGATGGGGTTTACGGTCATCACACGTTATTTTCTGCCACTTCATCCTCCTCAGGGGGAGGGCTCATCACACTCTTCCCCTGCTCCAGCATGGGGTTCCTCCCATGGGAGACAGTCCTCCACGAACTTCTCCAACGTGGGCCCTTCCCACGGGCTGCAGTTCTTCATGAACTGCTCCAGCATGGGTCCCTTCCATGGCATGCAGTCCTTCAGGAGCACACTGCTCCAGCATGGGTCCCCCATGGGGGCACAAGTCATGCCAGAAAACCTGCTCCATGGGCTCCTCTCTCCACAGATCCGCAGGTCCTGCCAGGAGCCTGCTCCAGCGCGGGGTTCCCACGGGGTCACAGCCTCCTTCAGGAACCCACCTGCTCCAGCGTGGGGTCCTCCCCGGGCTGCAGGTGGAGATCTGCTCCACTGTGGACCTCCCTGGGCTGCAGGGGGACAGCCTGCCTCACCATGGTCTTCGCCACCGGCTGCAGGGGAATATCCGCTCCGGCGCCTGGAGCACCTCCTCCCCCTCCTTCTTCACTGACCTTGGGATCTGCAGGGTTGTTTCTCTTACATGTTCTCACTCCTCTCTCCGGCGGCTGTTTCTCTCTGTCCCAACTGTTTGGTTTTTTCCTTCTTAAAAATGTTATCACAGAGATGTTACCACTATCGCTGATTGGCTCAGCCTTGGTCGGCGGCAGGTCCATCTTAGAGCCAGCTGGTATGGGCTCTCTCGAACACAGGGGAAGCTTCCAGCAGCTTCTTACAGAAGCCACCCCTGTAACCTCCCCCCCGCCAGTACCAAAACCTTGCCACACAAAACGAATACATGGCCCAAATGCTGCATGACTACCAACGCATGTATCAAATCTTCCTCTGTAGGATGGCTGCCAAGTTTCAACTACTTCATGCCTACTGATGAAAAACCTTAACAACATTACCAAAAAAAACCCCAAACCAAAAATATCAGGGGTACAGATCCAGTTAACAATAGAACACCACCCTCAATACAAGAACTCCGAAGCTAGAAGTTATTCTCATTCATTACTCAAGAGAACTACATAAGGTGCTTGGTATTGGCTTCCACACCCAAACCCACTATCGTGTTTTGCATTAGGCTGTTCTACTCACAGTACATGCAGAAAATAAATAACCCTTGCTCCCTGATGGCAGAGGCCCAGTTAAGCTCTCAATGAAGAGCTCCCACAACAGAAGCCAAGAGCCCATTATTTGCAGTAAATGTCAAAATACCAAACAAGAATAGCAGCTTACCATCAGGAAAAGGTGTGAGTAAGTACAGTCCCCCTTGATAGGAAACAGACTCACATTGGAGTTCACATTTAAGATGGGTTTTTAAACTCAAGGAGATTTTCTGAAACCAAGTTGTCTTATTTTCCCTAAGATAAGCTTTAAAGTATATGGAAAGCAATTCCGTGAAGTCTGATGGCCTGTGATATACAGGAGTTCAGGCTACAGTGTCATAATGATTCCTTCCGGCTTTACAATTTATGAATGTAGGATCACAGCCACAAATTGTGTTTATACACTAAAGAGGAGGGGCACTGCCCCACGTAAGAAAGACAAAATCAGTGATGTCCCCCTTTCAATTCTAGAGTGTCATTTTCTCTCTCTGACTTTTAGAAGTCTGAACTGATCCAGTAATTTTGACCTTTTATAGTTAGTAATATTTTACATTGTTCACAGCTTACAAATTCTGTATTTCACAGGTCACAGAAGTCAGCATACACAGAGAGTACCTGGAAAATAAGTTTTCTTCCAGAGCACTAACCAGCAAGATACTGTCCCTAAAATCATAAAGCAGGTTTCGCACCCCAATCGTAAATATTCTTACTAGTTATATAAGCATCTAAATCTTTTTTCAATGTTTCTTTGCCTCAGTATTTGTGACAGTGAGGCACACTATCTAATTATGCATTCATTAGAAGTATTTTTGTTTATGTAGGTGCCAGAGATCAAAACAGCAAGATTCTTGTATTTCTTTTCCCTTCGGAGCTTCCTATCCATTGAATTTCAGTCTCCATTTTCTGTTAGTTTCCCCCACCCCTCTATGTTAAATATTGCTTTACCTGTTTCTTGGTCACCTTCTCATTCCTTCTCCCTCCTTGCCTTGCTGTATTCACCCCCTTTGTGTTCAACCACCTTTCTCAATATCAACAATCATTTCCATAAAGTCTTTTCATCCCCATATACACATGTTACTTAGTAGAATGTGTGGACAGGGGAAGAAGGAAAATGCATCTCTTCAGAAACACTGTGAATCAGGAGGGGAAAAAAACCCCAAACCCACTTCCACTGATAACACACCACAGAGGCTCTTGGCCTACTGCCTGTCCCAATGAAACAAGTAACACGTGAAAAGGAAGGAGGAAAAGGCAGGTTAGACTTTGTTCTCCCAGCCCTCTGGCAGGGCTGCCTCTTCTAAAATGACTCTCTGGAATATGCCATTTCAGCTTTAATACAAGGGAAAATGTACAAAGCATTGCCTCAGCCATGTGCCTCAAGTAAATTGGAAAGTTTCATGTGTGCTGTAACATTGAATGGTTTAGGTTGGAAGGGACCTTAAAGATCACCTAGTTCCAATCCCCCTGCCATGGGCAGGGACACCTTCCACTAGACCAGGTTGCTCCAAGCCTCATCCAACCTGGCCTTGAACACTGCCAGGGAGGGGGCACCCGCAGCCTCTCTAGGCAACCTGTTCCAGTGCCTCACCACCCCCACACTAAAGAATTTCTTCCTTATATCTAGTCTAAATCTACCCTCTTTCAATTTAAAGCCATTAGCCCTTGTCCTATCACTACACGGCCTTGTAAAAAGTCCCTCTCCAGCTTTCTTGTAGGCCCCCTTTAGGTACTGGAAGGCTGCTATAAGGTCTCCCCAGAGCCTTCTCTTCTCCAGGCTAAGCAACCTTAACCCTTTCAGCCTATCCTCATAGGGGAGGTTCTCCAGCCTTCTGATTATCTTTGTGGCCCTCCTCTGGACTTGCTTCAACAGGTCCATGTCCTTCTTATGTTGGGGGCCCCAGAGTTGAACACAGTACTCCAGGTGGGGTCTCATGAGAGCAGAGTAGAGGGGGAGAACCACCTCTCTCGACCTGCTGGTCACACTTCTTTTGATGCAGCCCAGGATGTGATTAGCTTTCTGGGCTGCAGACGCACATTGCTGGCTCACATTGAGCTTCTTCTCAACCAACACCCCCAAGTCCTCCTCAGGGCTGCTCTCAGTCAATTCTCTGCCCAACCTGTGTTTGTGCTTGGGATAGCAGCTCCAGAGCTGTCAGTCTGCATCATGAGACATAAGGTACACAGAGATCTGAGCACAAACCTACCTGTGCAGCCCTCCCACAATAATACAGAGAAAAACCTCTCCGCTGAGTAAAATGCACATAAATGGGAGAACAGACAGAAATGGGACATTCAGACAGGAAAGGAGTAGGGCACCAGAGAGCCTTGAACTGACTGGGAAATTCCTATTAATTCAATTGAGAGCATGGGGAGTGTAGATTCAGTTGCATCCAAGACAAGCAACTACAAGTAAGTCTCAGAACTGCAGCACTGGAGCTTAATGAGAGTAAGTAGCATTAGACAACACATGCAAACACCAGACTTCATCTGTCTAGCATCCTAGGTTATTAAACATTTCTAAAAGTTGTATCACAAGGAAGATCAGCACAGGCTACAGCTCTGAATACAGGAAGACTTTAAAGCTGCACTTCCACTCCCTGTTCTGCCATTCCTCTTGGAAACCCCCTCCCTTTTAAGTACTTGCCTTAAGCCTGTCCCTGCCTTCCTGAAAGGACAGCAAGATTTCTATTCTAGAAGGTAAAAAAGGGAAAATTTTAGCTAAGGCAACCTATATCCTGTCTAAACCAGAAAACATCAACAGGTCCTCCTCTCATGCTACAGTTTAAATTCTCCAAGGGAAAAAGGAAGGGGGAAAAGGCCACACACAACAGGGAAAACACACCTAAGTACCACAGCCAAGCCCACAGACCCAGCAGCCCTCCTCCAGCCCCACTAACCTGCAGCTCCACAGAGAGGGAGAGGAGACCACCAAGAGGAAGATGGCCTCACCTCACACTGCTGCAGTGAAACACCATTAGCACAACTCTCCTCAGCTGCAGGCCTCCAGCGCCTCCCCCCAGGTGCCTCAAATGTCCCAGCTCCAGCTGAACTTCAGTGGCTGCAGGTGTTGCTCCCAGTTACCTTTTATTTAACAGGAGAGGAGACCCTTTAAATGTAGTATTTGCTTGGGCTTCCAAGAGCAGAGTGCAGTGAGCCCACAGACCAGGGTTAAGAAAGCCTCATTCTGTAAAAGTATTGGCAATGGGACACGCTAGAGGCTGTTCAAGGCATAGGGTGCAGGAAAAAGCCAGAACATTGTGACACAGAGATTGGTAGAAGCTGCTACAAGGCCCTGTGTAGCCAGGCAGCTCCAAAGAAAGAAAGGCCAGCACCGGAGTGTCTGAGGACAAAAGAAGCGTGCTGTGATACAAGGGCAAAGGCCTTTGGCTGGGCAGTTACAGGTGGACTGCATCAGGATGACAGTCTCATTACTTTTCCAGCTGTAGGAGTTGCAGCTTTGGGTGAGGGGAATGTCTAGGCAGCTTCTGTGCCCTACCAGTATCAAGCAGGGCTACTATGTGCACAGCCTGGCCACACAAATGGTACCAGGTCCCATCTGTCCCACCTCAACATCAAGACACATCCCCATTCACTCAGAAGAGCTATGCCAGAACTGGCTTCCACCTCGCCTGGAGGAGACTGACTGGACTTAGAGCTCAAGTAACTTTCTTGTACCTCACCAACATCCTAGGTGCAAATTATCTCCAATGTTCCTGTAGGAGACCCCATATTTTATCTAGAACCTCAGGGAGGATTGCAGCCCCCGCCAAAACCTCCATCTGCCAAGGACGCAGGTGGTGTGGGGCAGGCCAGGCAGAGCTGAAGACTTCACACAGCTTTCTGCAAACCCTAGTAAAAAAATGGCACTGAGATGGTCTGTAAAAACGCAGGGTCTGATGTCACGTCACTGAGGTACCAAACCCCAGCAGTACAATTCAGGACATTGCTATTTCAGTAATACTACCAGAGGATCCAAGTAATGCCATCTAAGATGGAAAGGGGATGAGCCTAATTTTGAGCACTGGGAATGGGGTTCAGTAGTTACTGTTTCTGAAAAAAAGATACGGAAACAAGATTCAAGGAACTGGGGTTTAATTTATGGATTTACTACCCATATTACATGTCTAATTGGTAAATGTCCCTTATGATTTTAAGGGACTTGTAAATCCTTAGCGTAGATATGTATTTTAAGACAGATGTGCTGAAGTTCATGATGCATTCAGATACGATGTGTTTCTAAACAGATATTTCATAGCTCAAAAGGCAGTTACAAGCACAAATAGTCAACTAAGTCCTGTGTCATACGGGAGGTGAGGATAGATCATAATGGTGTCTTCTGGCCTCAAAATACATGATGCAAAGCAGATAATAATGCCTAAAGAGGTATCAGTAAAGCTGAACTCTTGAAAATAGATAATCACAGACAATTCAGTGTCTGTTTTGCTCAAGATGGGTGACTCAGTGGAAAAGTTAAATTTGTTGTTCATGAGCTGTCTGGGCTGATGTGGATTGTACCATTTCTGTGGGTCATTGTCCCAGCACTTCCTAGGGCATCTCACTTGCTCCAATACCTTGTACCACACTGACTGCTGTTACCATGATTTTAAAATGAAACTAAAAAATGAGGCTTCAATCTACCATTTAAGACTAGCTCTAAAGCGTAACATATGAATTTAAGTCTTGCTATTAGTCACACATTCCCATCAGGGCAATACTGTTAATAATTCAATCACCAAACCTGCAAGGCCTCTTTCTAGCAATACTATTCACAGAACCCTACTAGAAAGCAGTGATTCACATCCTTCATAGTCCTTTGTAGTCTGTGACTAACACTGAAGTTACTGAAGTACAGGCTTTATGAGCAAAATTGTCTATTCAATCTGTATGCCCTTCTAAAGAAGGGACACAGTCAAATCTCAAGTGTGAGACAGCAGACTGTCCTTGGTGCTTGTTCAGACAGGCTTAGATTAGCAAAACTGGTATTTAGCTTTTGACATATATGGCCTTAGGAGTATGGAACACAGTACATCTCCTGTCAAAGATGGAAGCTGCATATGCTGGAAAACCAAACCCACGTTTCTGAAAATGTTGATTCCCTGTCAAGATGCAATATTGTGGCATTTTATTTTTAATTTATTTAACATCTTCTAGATGCTGTAAATGAAAGATTAGAAGGTTGTAATTTAAATATTCAGTGTCAGTACATAACAAAGAGCCAGATTCCTGCTGAGAATAAATATTTTTTAGCAGCAGTAGTTCAGCCTGTGTATTATTTTTTCAATGTTCATAGAAAGGGGAAGATGCTAACAGACATCATAGTGTAGTGTTTAGCAAGCAACAGAGTGCTAGAAATTGTCACCAGGTGGACTATTATAATGAGTGAAGGAAGCAGTGTTAGATCTGTCAAGTGGGAAGGGGATGCTTGTGGGCTTTTACTCTGCAGCAGGTAGCCAATTGGTCTCCTTTAGTGCTACCTACTGTGAGACCTCCTGTTCACAAAGCACTTGAGAATTCTTGGCTTGAGATAAATATCAAGACAAAAACAATTAGCAGCAAAATTGTATTTTCCCAACTGGATCTCCCCTTTTGGAGCAAAATGAATCTAATTCATAGGATTAATCTCTGATGACTCAAAAATTATGAAGCTGAGAATAGGATCAAAATCATGCAGTATTTTGAGGGAATTAATTCTCACCTTTGGCTGTGGGGAGATTGGAGCGAGGTGAATAACTTTTGAGTGAGAGGACACTTCTGTGTTCTTTCTTCTTGACTTTTTTCATCCATATATGTCAAAAGCTAAATACCAGTTTTGAAAATCTAAGCCTGTCTGAAAAAGCACCGAGGACAGTCTGCCATCTCACACTTGAGATTTGACTTTAGAAGGGCATATGAATTGAGCAGACAATTTTGCTCATAAAGCCTGCACTGCATGCTATTAAAACTCTCCAGAGCAGTTCTGTAACAAAAAAGTAGTGACCAGAACCATAAGCCATCAGGCATAGTCTTTATGCTGTTACTGGTCCAGGGTAAAACTGCTTGAGAAGTGGAACTGTCTGCAGAGTATGGAGACATTGGTACCTCTCCACACACGGGGTTCAACTGGCAGTCTAAGTTCAGGTCTGAGTGCTGGTGCTCTGTGGGGGCATGCCAGCTATATGACCAGAGAAGGAATAACATTAGCAAGAACAGAAAAATTAAATGATGGCTCAGAAAGCTGGGAGTCAGACTCTTCAGTCTCTTCTGTTAAGAAGCAAGCAAAATCCTTGCTTCTTATACTAAAGAGGGAAGTCTTCTTTGAATGTCTAAAAGCAAAGACTTGGGGAGAGGGCACTGGATGCCAACAGTCATTGCACTGCTGGCATTAGATGCTTGCATCTGACAGAGAATGTAGGACAGTAATGAACCTGGATAACTTAGCTAGTGGAATCACATCTGCCCTTATGTTCACTGGGACTCCATACCACTTACCTTTTCACGTGACTTGACATACTCCCTGTGCCTGCATTTAGTTCCCTGCATCAGCACCCCAACTTTTGTCTCAAGCTTGCCAACAGCAGTAGAGCCTGAACTTCACTGACACTTCCAGACTAAATTGCACCTCTCCTTAAGGAAAAAGCTGCTGAAGACATGGAAGATGCAGAGTGCCTGGGGGAAAGCAAAGTTCAATGAGCAGTGCTAGGCACAGATTATTAAATCTGATGTTTATTTTGATCTAGGCCAAAAAATATTAGCTCCTGATGAAAATTTCTATGCATTACTGCTGCATTATTTCTGCAGAATCAGCCTGCTAGTTAACACCTACCTACTACAGCCTTTTCCAGGGAAAGCAATAAACCAAAACATAAAGCATTTAGAATGGTGTCTGTGAAACAAAACATCAGGCTACAACACTGTAAATTCAAGAGGCTAGCACTCCGGCATCCCTGGAGCAGCATCCAGTCAAGGTGAGTAGACAAGGGAAAGCAAAGATGACCTCAGTATGCCAGAGACTGAAACAACGCAAATGCAGGTCAGCCACTAGGAGCACAGCTTCTTCCCCAAAAAAGAATTAAGAACAGAAAACAGTTCCCGGTGATTTAGTAAATTTGAAGAGGCTCATTTCATGGTACAAAGCTCTCATTCATCAACTTGTTTGTGTCTAACACTCTTCCTGAGAGTTCCTGAGATATGCAAGGCCCCATGAAGATATCACAAAAAAACCCACCTAGGTTTTTTTTGGCAGTGGTTTCAGTGGGAGTAGAAACACATTCTTAGACCTGCCTTGAAAAGACAGGACATGTAAACTCAGTTTGCTCGTTCTAGCTATTTACAGAGTGGTTAAAATGGCTTCTTTCTTCTGTAGCCTTGGCATGAACAAATCAATAAAATCATAAAAAGATTAGACAGACTGAAAGACCACATGAATGACTGCCTCGCAAGACAGATTTTGAAAAGACACAAAAATATGCAAAACCATTAAGGCCAATACGTCAATTGATAGATGCACTCAGTGTACATGCATACACTGCACAAAAGAGTGTTCGGCAATTGCAGCAGAGCAATTATAAAGACTGAATCTCTCCCAGGAGTCAGGAGGTAAAGAAATAGGGCTCAAATCTATACCAAAAATTACATGCACACACACATGCTGTGATTTTGAGTATGATTTCTTCTTTTATTTTCCGAAGATGCTGCCTTACTGATGTGGCTTTGTATGTTCAGATCAAAGGAGCAGCTGCCAGAGCTCTGGTATTGTTTGGGGTTATTTACAGAAGGGCAGAGAAAAATTATTCTTAAGGTATGTGAGGGCTCCAAAGCAAATGGGTTGAGACTGAGCTGAGTGAATTTGGAAGCCAATTTGCCACGTGTTACATATTATACACCCAGATCAGAAGTGCAAGTTTCCATTCTCTCTCTTTTCTGACTTGAGAAGATTTGGTCACTTTTAAAAAAAATCTTCATGTTCTATTCTCATGACCAGATCACCCTCCCCTCTCATATACCTCTGCTGATTCCCTAGTCTTTTCAAGATCCAGTGAAATAATGACTGCTCTCTACTTTTAGACATTTAAAATTGACCTCGTCAAAACTACAATTTCTTTCTTTATTTTTAGATCTTTCACCTTCACTTGTTATTTAAAACTGGCCTCTTTTCAATCTCCTTCGGTCTCCTCACATGTAATTTAGACTCTCCTGATACAAGGCATTTTTCCTCTGCCCTTCCTCCACGTCTTTTTTACCTAGCTGAGATACCATGTCTTTTCAAACCTCACCCAAGAACACATTTCATTCTTTTATACAGAAGGCACATTACAATTCTTTTCCTGATAATACTTGTCTTTGTGCTCCTGATTCAAATTCAGAAAGAATATTACCTTTTTGCTCCAGTAAGAACAACGATCAGATTCCCTTTACGTGGGTGGCACTAGCCCCTATATATACATACATATGTATGTTTCTCTCTCTCTCTCTCTCTCTCTAGAGAGAATGAAATGCCAGGAGTGAGATACAGTTAAAACCAGTAAAATTCTGATCATACTTATAGAATTGATAATCAAATGAACATTCATGTATAACATGAAGATGTCTCTGCCATAATTACATAATTTAAAAAAAAAAAGATGTCAGGAAGAATCCACTTCAGTGTCATCTCAAATTCCAAGACAAGAACCTCACCAAAGCTGTGGAGTTTAATGTCAATATTTTGACCTCCTGCCACTTGCCAAGTGGCACCACCAAGGAGCCACCACTCTAGACATTTCACTGAGTGTGAAGAAGAAAGCTATCTAAACAGGTGTTCAGTCACAACTGAAATGACATTTCTCAATATGCAGGCCAAAGCAAAACTACACGGATGTAAAACTCAGCAGACTATTTCACAGGCTAAACAGATCATACTGCTATGGCACAGGGTCAGCATCACCACTTAGCTTTTATTTACAGAATTAATTATTTGTTAGGACACAAGCAAATATTAGCCTTAGTATTTCTTCTTACAGCAACTAAGCCCACTGAAATTCTTACAAGCATAATTCAATTTCCCTTTTGCTATTATTTTTCAAACTTGGGTCAGAACACTAACAAACATGAGAAAAACGGCACATCTACTTAAACTTACTTTGCTCTATCACACAGACCCTACTTCATCAAAAGTAGGATCAGCATTATATAAAGGGAGCATAGTAAAATGAGTAAAACCACCAAAAAATACTTTAAGTATTCTAGAGAAACACAAGTAAGCAAACCTCAAGCTTTTGTAGGCTCAAACAGCTTAAGTGAAATATTACTTCAGCAGCAGCAAAGTGCTAATTTTAATGCAGTGTTGAAAAGACACATTAAAAAGTTCAGAGTGGGATCAGAGTTTGCCATGTATGTAAGATAGCTATCTAGTTCTGACGTGTAGTAATGAAAGAAGCAAAACATCATATATGGAGAATATCATAAACCAGGTAGCCTGTTACCCAGTCTGCAGATATTTCAGCCATCCAGAAGAGTGAGATATGTAATCATGTGCAAGAGTGCTATCATTTATTAATTATAACCTCACTATTCTGTCCTAATTATTCTGTCATTTTTATGGAAATTATGACTGAATGTGAAGTACAGTGCATAAATCCCAAGCCTATAAAACTGTACATACTAACCACATTTACAGCAATCCAGTGTATTGGGTTGGCGTGGCAAGGTTTTGGTAGCGGGGGTTTACAGGGGTGGCTTCTGTGAGAAGCTGCTGCAAGCTTCCCCTGTGTTCGACAGAGCCAATGTCAGCTGGCTCCAGGATGGACCTGCCGCTGGCCAAGGCCAAGCCCATCAGCGATGGTGGTAGCTCCTCTGGGAGAACAGATTTAAGAAGGGGGAAAAAAACTGTGCAGCAGCAATTGCAGACAGAGAGAGGAGTGAGAACATGTAAGACGAACAACCCTGCAGACCCCAAGGTCAGTGAAGGAGGGGGAGGACGTGTTCCAGGTGCCGAAGCAGAGATTCCCCTGCAGCCCGTGGGGAAGACCCTGGTGAGGCAGGCTGTCCCCCTGCAGCCCAGGGAGGTCCACAGTGGAGCAGATCTCCACCTGCAGCCCGGGGAGGACCCCATAGTGGAGCAGGTAAAATGCGCCCGAAGGCTGTGACCCTGTGGGAAGCCCGCACTGGAGCAGGCTCCTGGCAGGACCTGCAGAGAGAGGAGCCCACACTGGAGCAGGTTTGCAGGCAGGACTTGTGACCCCACAGAGGACCCACACTGGAGCAGTCTGTTCCTGAAGGACTGCGCACCGTGGAAGGGACCCAGAAGGACTCACATTGGAGAAGTTCATGGAGAACTGTCTCCCATGGGAGGGACCCCACGCTGGAGCAGGGGAAGAGTGTGAGGAGTCCTCCCACTGAGGTGGAAGGAGTGGCAGAGATAACGTGTGATGAACTGACCCCAACCCCCATTCCCCGTCCCCCTGCGCTGCTGGTGGGGGAGGAGGTGGAGAATTTGGGAGTGAACCTGTGCCTGGGAAGAAGGGAGGGGTGGGGGGGAAGATGTTTTAAGATTTGGTTTTATTTCTCATTACTCTACTCTGGTCAATAGGTAATAAATTAATTTAATTTTCCCCAAGTTAAGTCTGGTTTTGCCTGTGACAGTAATTAGTGAGTGATCTCTCCCTGTCCTTATCTCAACCCATGAACCTTTCATTATATTTTCTCTCCCCTGTCCAGCTGAGGGGGGGAGTGATGGAGCAGCTTTGGTGGGCATCTGGTGTCTAGCCAGGGTCAACCCACTACATCCAGTTGTTTTTGGTGTAGGAGACTGATCATTTGTTTCATTTTTGTTTAAAGAGCAGGTCCATCATTTCTCACTGTTTCTGAAGACATAGGCAGTAGTGTAAGAAACAGTTATCTCTTTCAATGTGCTGTTATGGAAACTATCTACAAATGCAGGCAATTCAAAGGACAGGAAAGAGAAAACTGCTAATAACACTTTCAAATATCATGGCAAGATTAGATCATCTATGGATAGAACATTGCACACTTATTCTTGTAAATATGTCCATAACTTCCTGCTTTTTTAAGTTCATTTTCTTTATTTCAGTTTAAGCTATCTTTTTTTTTCTTTCACTGTTTGTAAGTGTGGCATTTTTTATCAATTGATGGTATCTGTATCCAAATAACTACATCTAAAATTACACAGATCCCATGGATGTTGATTTCTTTCAAGAAATTAATTGCCACACATAAAAGGGAAAAATTTGCTTGCCGTGATTCCACCAAATTGCACCAGCAGGACAATCTGGCCTTTAATATTTCAGAAAACATTGCATCTTACAGCAGTTTATTACTGTAATGTTGTGGGTAATAAACAGGAATTCATTATTCTTTCATATGCACTAAATATGTTTGTACAATACCTTTGTACTGATGATACTAAAGCAATTACAGACATTCATGACTTCAGATCCTAAAGCCTTCTGGCAAGCAGGTGACTATTATTAGCTACACACTACTGGAAAGCTGAAATGCAGGTAAATAAATGACCTGCCCAAAGTCTTGCTACTGCAGAGTTATGTAGAGATTATTATTATCTGGAGACTGTTGTGGTGATGTCAATTTGAGAAGTCTATGCAAAACCTCGATGAGGAATGTCCTAGCAATGCTCCTGACAATCAGCCAGGAGGTGCAGGTGGCTCTGAATTGCCCACTGGAGGAGGCTGACTTAGCTTGCAGCTCCAAACCATTCTCTAGAAGAGCTTAGTCGTCTCCACTGACTAAAGAGAGACTAGTCTCAACAGACTAAATGCTGACTAAATTTAATCATTCAACTAAATGTGAATGTCCATACACTCCCTCTATGCCTTTTAACCTTGTGCTCATTTGGATAATAAAGTCTTGAGAGCAGATTCTGTCTCCAAGCTGTCCTGTAAAAATACATGGCTGCTTGTACATGGATACTATTCTTATCGGCAAGAACTGAAACTAGGATTTTCTGTGTCCAGAAAAGAGGCACTTAATATCAAAACAGAAGAAGTAATATCCTTTGCTCTCAGGGCACCAAGAAGATGTTTTTATCAAAGCAGGCCAGACTACCTGTATCGGTACCTGTACCATATAGGTATTTCTCTAATGTTAGAATAGATACCAGGCAGTAATCAGGTTCTGGATGTGAATTGGTTCACCTCCCAATCTGCCTCATCCTTTTCAAATACAAATATTCTGGTATCTCCTGCTTGTGAACATACAAGAGCTGGTCACAGTAGAATGCTGTGGAAGCAAGGTAGGACTGGGGACCGCTATCTCAGATGTTAGACTCCATCTCTAGCCACTATGGAGATCCTAGAAGCTATAGACAGAATTCTTAGTGCTTGAAAAAAATAAGTTTGAAGTGTGGGCCAACCAAACAGGGGCAGAATTGGGACAGTGGACTGGTGACGAAAGAGATTTAGAAACAACTGTCTTACAGAGTAACAGTTCCCACTGAGCCATACTGCCACAGTACAATGGCTCCTTATGGCCTCTTCACTTATGGTATTCTTAAACTAACAGCAAGCAGAACAATGTACAGCACCGTAATCACCACCTGCTTTCCCACTGTGAGATTTTCTTCACTCAGCCACAGTAAGAACCAACTCAAACTTCCCTACAGTCTTTGATGCTTAGGAAATAGGGTTTGGGTTTGTTTCACCTCTGTATTTGTAGCTGTGGAAATTGTACGCTAGTGACCTTGCTAGAACTTCAAACAATTTTCTTCAGATAAAGCTGATGTTGAGATGTGGTTTCAATGCCCTTGGGAAATCTCTTCCTAGATTTTCTTCTCTGCCCTTGCAAAATCTCTCCAGGTTTTACACTGGACCTACTGCAGCTTCAGAAGACCTACTGCTACTTGAAAGCAAAAGATCTGGAACTATTGTCACCTGAGGCAGAATGTGAGGAGTTTTTTTCAGTACTGATACAGTTAACAGTGTTCATAGTTAATGGATTTTTTTTTTATCCCTAACAGACCAATTTCAAGTATACTTGTAGTCTGGAAAGCAGCTAAGCGCTTTCATTTCAATCAGTATGCAGCCTGCAAATTTCCAAAAAGTGCACTGGCAATAAATTCACACAGAGGCCCTTCTTACACAAGTAGAAGTTGGATCCCTGCATATACTATTAGTGTAAGGTTACTATAAGGTAACACAGTGAGTAAGAATGCATAATCCTTCTCTTTGCTCATACTTCCCTCTCTGCTAAAAATTGTAGAGTAGCACCAGGGCTGAATAGCTGCAATAAAGCTTTCTCTCACTGTCAGAAGTGCTCAGATAATGGTCCTGCGTTAGGGCAGGGCTGAAAGCCCATAATGTCACTGCTACTGCTTCTGTATAAAATGACTTCACACTCTGTCCTTCAGTAACTCCATGGGGATAGTAATGTCACAATAATTGTGGTCTTGTAAGGATTAAATCATCAGCATAAGAAGAATACTCCAAAGGTAAAAATATGTTTAAGAACTCCTAAGACAGGATTTTTATTTTAGCTCAAATCTCATCCCACTATGAAACAGAATCAAATATCCTTTCAGTGCTGTGACCAAAAGAGATATCAAAACAAAGCAATGCATTACCTTGCCCAGTTGTAGATGAAGCTACCGTTCCCCCACAAAAAAGGGAAGTGGGTCAAAATGTTTTACTATGCATCCCTCCTTTAGTTTATCATACCTGCAGTTCTGTAAGTATCTATAGGTCTATAAGTATCTCTAAGTTCTTCTGTACTCCCAAAGCTCTCAGGAGAGTGATGTTTCTGTTACATTTCTGGCCCAATCAGAAAAAAATGAAAGCAGAAATCTTATAAGAAAACATGTTCATATTTGGCTATTGAGTCTAAACATGATGCAGATGCCCAGAGGTAAATCTGTGACAAGTTGAAACCTTTTGCATTCAAAGCAAAGTAACCGAGAGCCTCAGTCTTCTCAGACTAATACATTTTTCAGATAATGGTGATTAAATCCCATGGGAAAACCTGATCCACTAGGTACCCTGCATGGCTCAGAAGTGATCACCAAGACTGGCAATAACCCTGCCCACATGAAGAGGTACCTGCCCCAAAAACTCACATTTACTTCATTTACCTCACAACAGGAAAAAATGATACAGTACCTCTCACTTGTCATATTTTCAGTCCTGAAATTTTCCCCCTAGTATTTGGCAGTGGATCTCTTAAGGACAAGGACCTTAAGATTTGATTCTTCACAAATGCTGAGCATCTAAAATCCTGTGAAAGTTGACAGGGACTGACTAGGCTCAGTACCTCTGCAAATTAGAGCTAAAGTAGAAAAAACATCTTAATAACCTCCTAATGGACTGCTGAAAACAATCGTTTCAGCAATCAAGATGACAGAAAGCTGGGCTCTTTTCCCCTTATAACACAGAAATAATTGACAACATTTGAAAACTATAAGAAGAGGTGCAAGGAAGAGGAATGGATTTGTATTTTAACTCCATTTGAGTGAACTGGAAAAAAGGAGCTGCCTGGTAGGGCAAAGCAGAAAAATACCTCTCTCAAAATAAGAAAGAATTTCCTTACAATGCATCAAAGTTTATCTGAAACAGGGAAGTATCTTTTACTTTGTTTCCCATAGCGAGGGAGGTAGCTGGCACCCATTCAGAAGAACGCCTTCCCACAATCCACCCTCCACACTCACACTTTGCAGTTTGTTAGGAAACATTCTCCAGCCCTTTGGCTCCCTAAAAAAAAAGTCAGAGCCCAAGTTCCTCTGTCCTATTTTCAAACACCACCCTTGCCAGAGCCACTCTTTGTGCGGTTGTGAAACATGTTGATTTCTCAGGTTTACCTTGACTCAGCTCAAAAAATATCAGACTGTATTCATGGTAAAGAAAAGCACAATATCTTTTAGAGATATAAAGTCTTTTTTTTTTTTGGTTATAAAATGAACATCAGATGCAATTCTAATATTAGTTTAAAATGGACTGCATCGCTATTTGCTTAATTACTCCTACTCAGAATTCTTAGACAGGTTCCAGCTGCCTCAGTTGAGGGTTTGGCTTTAAATTAACAACATGTCTTCCAAGTGCTGCCCTCGGTTTTTACCTCTGTATTCACATATGGCTGCTACAGTCCATTACAATCAAGTTTGGGCTAATGTGCTTTCAAGGATTTTACCTGAAATCAAGGCATTTCAGTACTTAACCAGGGAAAACCCTTTCTGAATTCATGCCTAACTAGCTAGGAGTGACTGAGTATCAGCTATGCAAATACCACTGATGTTTTTTCCAATAGATGGGTTTAATAAATATTTTCCCTACCTTCCTAGCCTACCTACCTGTCAGCTGCCCCACATCCACTCTAGGCTATTCCTATTATGAGGGATTATCCACATAGTCATACAAATTATTAGAAAAGACATCAGTTCTATATATATTCTGTGAAACTTCTCATCTTGGGAGGTGTTAAACATTTCTATAGGTATTCCACATGATATATTTTAATAAGGATGTTTTGGACAGCTTATACAAGCAAACTTTTCTTCTTACTTCAAGCCTGAACTTAGCTTTATCACTGGGTTTCCTGAACCATACTTTTGGAACCAGATGTAGGTGGCAGAAACAAATGTTCTAAATACAGTACATTATGTGTGGATATTCATATATCCACATGTGGATACAATGTGGATTTCAGCCTTGGAAAGGAATACTGAAGTTAGGATGGTCTGATTTGCTGCAGCTGTCAGAGATACAGACCAGTAGTGTCTGCCACAGCCTGGCAGAGGCTGAGGAGTCCCCTTAGTCTCCATTCTTGGGTTGTTCATACCATTTAAGCCACAAAGCTTCAGCTCCATAGCATCAGCTGTTTTCATCTGAGACAAAAAGGAGTAACTTCAAGGAAGCAGACCATGCAGTTGTTTTCTGTGCTGATTAACACTGGCCTATGGTACAGTCCACACTTTGCAAAAGTTACTTGCTTCCTATAAAGCATAACTGATATGGTAGCCCAGGGCTACTGTCAAGAACCTGTTTGCATTCAAGTCCTTTTTCATACAGCTCTGCCAATGAACACAATCTTCCCCTTTACTTTCCACAAAGCACCCTGAACATACCTCCAACCCTTTCACAGGTGGGAAAACAACAACACAACAAACACAAAATGATCATATTGCTTTGGAGATTTATTTAGGCTACTCAGCACATGAATTGAGAGAATAAACTAGAAAATCTCCAGCTGCACCACGAGATGGTGCTCAGCCCTCTGTAACAGGCACATGGAGTAGAGTACCATCAGTCAGGAAATTTTGCTTGAACTGGGTACTGACACCCCCAACCTAAGCACACACAGACAGTTGGGCTCATAAATGATTCTCTCTATGCAGCCCTGCTGGATACAGCATTCCCTGTAAAATACCACTGTGCTGCTGGAGGAGTCACCCAGACAGTGAGAAATTGCAAAAACAGAACCGAGTCTGCCGAGCTGGAAACTTGAAATCTACCACACTTGCAGCAAAAATCTTGAAGTTTGGATAACCTTCTCAGTTCATTCAGGAAAATAAGCTCCATGAGAACTATGCAAAAAAAGAAGAAAAAAAGTCCTGCATTTTCATGTAATTTTCGTGCTGCTCCTTCTGCTCTGTTGTATTTTAATATGCTTGAAACAAATCAAAGTCTGACCAGTGAGAGAAATATTATAAACTTTGATTACAATGAGAACTGGTCAATTTTATTGGCACTGCTTTCATGTCAATGATGATTTAGGAAGCAAGTTTCCTTAAATCTAAAATTATCCTAAGCAGCAAAATATCGTAATATAATAAATTGGAAGCAACAAACGTTCATTCTTTCTAGTATAACAAAACGTGGAACTAAATGAGGCTAATCTTCTGCCCATCGCAAAAAAGGCAGTGATACTACCCACACTTGTGGCATCAATATTTTGGCAATTCTAGGACTATGATCAGTATTTTCATGAGTGCAAGTGAGGCTGTGGCAGAAGATGCTATGGTAACAATGTAATTGGGGTGTATGCGATTACTGTTACACTTACAATGATAAAAAATGTACAGTACATGATTTGGCCAACTGTGTACTGATCTCCAAAAATCTCACCAGTCATCTACAAATATGCCTCTTCCCTTCTTTTCTTGTATTAAAGTTGAATCAGAGTTGTTACATGATACTTGATGCCATCTCCCACAGTAGAATTGGCGACATGTTAGCAGCAATAGATATTTAATTTATAACAGCCCTTATAAACTCTTGGCTTCATTCATTATCCTACTGCACAAACTCATCTTACAAACCCACAAGGAAAAAAAACTCTCATACTTCTATAGATCTTTCAAGGGGCCTCTTAGAAATTAAAACACTTTTATATTATTTCTGCCTTTAAAAAATAATTATGAAATTCCAGCAACATTGGCACCTGGCATTTCTTCTGTTGCACTGGACATGCAAACCCACCATATTCAAATTAGACCCTGTGCCATTATAAACTCTGTAAGATGCACGCATCTTTGACTGTACATGGCAACTGGAATGGAGGGAATCCATTCAAATCTAGAATCCCTCACATGCATGCAAAAGGACTAGGGTTTTGGGACAATGAAATATCAAATGTATGACATCTTTACCCAATTCAGCTAAAGAAGGCTTGTGGTTTTGCATGCAGCAGAATGATATGGCAAATACTGATCCTCCTCTTGAAGTGAAGAGCTAAACTCCAAGAATTCAAGAGGAACACTATGCTAGATGGAAGACTGCAACCTTGTTTAAATGCTTGAATGCTGTAAGAACATTTTTCACTAGGCAGTTCCAAAGATGTTAACAGCTTGGTGAAGGTGGCAACAGCTTGCAACCTGAAAGATGCTGATGTGAGTCAAAAGCAATACCAGCTACATTTCTTCTTTTCCCTACCAGTTCAAAATGGTGTGCTGAATAATTTCAAATGAAATTCTCCTACAAAAAAAGCGGAACAGAAAACACACTAATACAAATGACGTCAGCATGCTAACAGTTTCTTAATACACAATTAAACCTTTACCTGAACTTACTCTTGCGTTAACAGTTAATTAGCATAATAACTTCTCTGTTTTGTTTCAAGCTTGCTGGTGATTTTCTACTTCAGATTCATGAGCAAACAAAAATAGTAAGATATCCATGGATTATTAAAGCTGTACCTGGTGATTTGAACTCCAATTCATGATCAGGCCTGCACACTGAAATCCACCAAGAGGAAAAAGCTATTTTTCCATAATTAAGTATGCATGCATGACTATTTAATATAGCAACTACTGAAGTGACATGAATAAAAAAGATATTTAACTGGGAAAATAACTTGAGAACTTCTCTCAGGCTTTCTAACTTCTCACATTCAGAAAGAAATTGTTCAGCACATTGCATTTTCCACTGGCTAGAAAATGGTTTATAATGATATAAAAGACCTTCACCACTGATCAAACACATCTATGGCATCTTGGCCAGGTTCCTTGTGGTACCAAGTCTTCCCACGCACTGTATCCCCTTTGCACAAGAGAAGCAAGAAGTCAACAACTGTTTCCTTGGCCCTCAAAGCTCAAGAATCAGCTTTCCTTGAGAGGAGTAGAAGATAAGCAATTAGAAAAGAAGACATCACTGCTGAAAGGTTTGCTAAGGGCAAGAGAAGCAGCAGCAACGCAAGCTTGCCATATGCATCATACACCAGTGTGCACCAGCTTGACCAAGCGAGTTCTTGACCAGTTCTCTCTGACTCATTCTGTCCCTGCACAAACAGTCAATATTTCTAAGGTGTTTCTTTCAGAGGCAGACCTCTGCAGCTCACTTTTCCCCAGCTCATTTCAGAAAGCCCAATGTCCAAGCAGAGAAGCACTGAAGGATATTTTTAAAGTAAACTTTTATCTTACTCCTCAAGCACCTGTGTGCAATTGCAGTTCTTTGCTCCCTGAGAGAAATTTTCTAGCAGCAGAGCCTTTTGCCAGACAAACCAGCCTTGCAGTGCAAAATACAGGCAATGTGATGGGTCATGGTGGCAGAAGGAACTCAGCAGCAGTCATTGCTGAAATAGGTGGGTGGTGTGAGGACTGTTAAGCGTGGAAGAAAGCTCCCAGCTGTGGAGAGGCAACTTTCCTCTGCCATTATCAACCCTCTCACTATTCATTCATGGAAACAGTATCCAGTATTTAACTCCTAACACAGTCGTTGATTGATTTTAAGATACTCAACAGCCTGACATGTCTTAATCCTGGAAAAAAACACATTTAGTACTGCTACACAGCTCCCTGATATTACCACTCACAAGTAAGTTTCCTCAAACTCAGTGTCTTGTGTAGAAAAAAAAAATGAATTAAACAAAAAAAGAAATGACCAAATGTTCAATGCCTGGACACCATAGATGACACTGTTCCAGTCTACCTTTGGCCCTCTATTTCACTGTAAGGCAGCAAAAGCATTGCCTTTTAAGCCCTATGGCATGATGTCCACAAACTTTGAAGGCTATAATTGCTTCCTGAGTGTACTGGGTTTGGCTGGGAGGGAGTTAATTTTCTTCATAGCAGCCCGCATGGTGCTATGTTTTGGATTTGTGAGCAAAACAGTGTTGATAACACACAGGCGGGGGAGAGCAAGTGAGCAGCTGTGTGGTGCTTAGCCACCTACAGGGGTTAAACCAAAACAGGGAGGAAAGTGCAAGTGATGACAGCCAATTGGAAAGGAACACAACAATTCATACAAAGAAAATGGCCAAAATAACAAACTGAGAAGTGTACAAGTTTTTCTATCAAAGCCTTTTTTGCCCCAGGCATCCTGGCTGAGATCCTGCAAACATTGCAACAGGAAAGGAAGTAAGGCATCCTGTTCTCCCCACACAGACATGAGAAAGGAAGCTCGTATTACAACAACTCGTGGATAAGAGAAAAACATTGCTGACCAGCAACTAGTTAATTCAATGTATCATTAAAACAAAACCCAGCATCACATGACTTCAAAAGTTATCCTACCCACAAATTTCTTCCTAGGTTCCTCCAAGGTTCACCCACAGCATCTTTCTCCTCTGGAAAAAAAAAAAAACAAAAACCAACCAACCAACCAAAAAAAAAAAAAAAAAAACCACAACACCCCAACCTTTTCATATTCCATAATTTTGTTACAGCATCCAGAATCCCAATATTTAATTGGAATTTCTAACATTAAGTAGTGGGTATCTAGCTTAGTGATTGACAGGGTGACTGGGTGGTTGATATGGTTGTTTTGACTCTGCCCCCTACATGACAGTTCTCACTTTTAGTTATAATCCCATGGAAGGGGTCAGAGGCTACATGAATCGAAAATTCTATATATAAAAACATACAGCACAAAGACGACCTTTCAAGAAGTGGCAAGGAGTCAAGAAAAGCTGCTGGGGTGGAAAGGATAGCCAGTAAACTGGCACAGTCGTTTTCCAAAAGCTGGTCATTGATTCCTGACAGATGACTGCTGAGTTTCCACAGTTAGTTTTCTTTCCCATTAGGTCCCACCACAGCAATTTAGTTAAAAATAATGCAGAATGCATTCTGCCAAGCTCTGGTCTCAGCAGCACCATCTCTTCAAAATGATGACCTTAGAAGACCTGCTGAAGTCCCTCCCTGAGCACTAGAACTGAAGAGTCAGACTAGAGACTTTCAAAGGATGTGACAGTATTAGCTGGAAGATGAAGGCTAACTGCTGCTAACTAACAGCTGAGGCTAGCTGAAGTATAGTAAACATGTACCTGCATTTTAAGCCCAGATTTACGGCCCCTGAAATACTCTGGGATGTAGGGACCTTGTGATAACACAAACTGCAGTTTAGGATTGCAAAAATTAATCATGCCACAGCAAAACCTTAATCTTCATGGCACTGTCTGGATGAGGAGGATTAAAGACACTGTGAAAAGCTTGTGCTCATTACACCCAGTGTTCTGCACCCACTAATGCAGATCACTAAAGCCTCTTTACCAGTCACTCCTTATCCAGTACCCGCTGAGCCTTAAGGCACACTGATTTGGCCCTAAATTTACTGATAAGGTAACACCCAACATAGCAAGCACTGCTTGTGCTGATCAGGGTTTGCTTTTCTTTGTCTTTTTAACTATTCAAAGACTCATTAGAGATGTTCTCTCTGGGTTCTTCTCAGACAAAACTAATCACGTATAAAATACTCACTTCGTCCTACATCCTAAAGCATGAGTTTCCAGGTTTGTGCCAGTTTTCTTTGAATAAAAGAACAAAGTGGATGTTCTGGTAACTAATTATGGAATCTAATCTACAAAGACATTGTATAGACAGCAGCAAAGCAGAGCAGCTTCTCCTATGCGCTTCACCTTTTGCCTCTCGCCTAGGTGGAAGATGTCCATGTGGAACCCAGCCCCAAAGGGCCTTGTCCTCTCCATTGCAACTGGTAACTGCATGGACTTTGTCGCTACCATTTTAAAACAAGCTCGGGAGCGCTATTTCACTTTGTAAGGGTAGCAAGCAACCTCTGAGTTGAGAGCTTAAGTCAAGAGGTTTTTTCCCACTGGGGACTTAGAGTGGACTTGAATCAGTCAAGTCTGAGACAAAATACCTCACTTTGTAGTAGCTCACACAGGGAAAAGGAATTTGTTGTGTTATGTGATAAAGCTCATCTGCACACCCACAAAGGAGCTCAGAGAGACACCAGCAGGAGGAGGAGACCAAATAATATCTTCCTGGGTTACACCCAGGCCCATCACAGGGGCCATCAGCCCATCAGAGGCCCATCTGCACAAACCCATAGGAGCACAGGAGCACAGTGGCAGGTGGGAAAACAAATCAAGGACTCCTGAGGAATGAACACCTTGTCCAGGCCTCTCCCAGGGACATCCCAGCAGAGCCATTTACCCAGTGTCCAAGTGTGAAACTCATCACCATAAGTCATCTGGAGCAGCTCTTGTGATCACTTTTTGGACTAAGGGGGTTGCTGCCTAGGGTGGGACATATGCGATGCAGGGGAAAAGCAGTTTGGGATCAGACAGACTTATCATGCGACGTTTAGGGGAGACACCAAAGGCAGCAAAAGGGAAGAGATTAGGTGATTTGGGGAGGAATAAGAGTGGGAAAATAGGGGGGAAAGGGGATAAAAAGGGCTGGTCATATGTAAATAGTTGCTGGTCAGTATGCTTACCTGGCTGTGCTCTGCGCCTGATCAGTGCAGTCTGTCCTGTCTTATTAAATTCCTTTCTAACTCTTTCCTGGGTGAGGACTCCCTATTCTATGTGCATGAGCGTGTATGGGGGTGTGAGTGCAGCAACTGGAGTCTGACCATAGGTCAGAGAGCCTGGATGTTCATGCTATCAGAGACTGGAATGAGCACGGGTCTGTGGGTAAGTGTGTGATCACTAGCAAAGTGCCTGCCAGGAATACGTCTTCAGCCTCGCTACTGGTTGAACCTGGGAATGGGTAGTGGCAGTAGCCTCACCTCTCTCGGGCTGCTGGATCCAGCACGGTATGTTTTCCCTAACAGAATTCTTTGTTTACCATCTGACAAAATATCTGGGAGGACTGCTGTTTCATCACCTGACAGGAGGAAAAGTCTTCCAAAGACAGGCTTGCTCCCTTCCCTTCTTCTGCATTGCAGTGCAGCAGCAGCACAAGGCCATACCAGTCCCCTGAGTCTGAAACTGCTCAAAGGCAAGACTGTTCTCACCTAGGCTGTACAGATGCTACAGACACCAGCTTTGCTTTCACCACTACGATATGACATACTAATGACTCGTCACTTTTCAGGCTGCATAAGCATTCATTTCTTCCTGATTATGTTTAAATGGAGCTAGGAGATACTAGAGTCACAAATATGATGTGTATGTTTAATCATACCTCTTCACTTTCCAAATAATGTTTTCATGTTAGAGTACTATTAAGCTTTTATTAAAACGACAGCAACATCACTAGGAATCAGATAAGTGCACTTGGTTTTACAACATTTTGATTAGACTGGAGTTAGCACGTCTTCCTATTTACTTATGCTGATATGGAAAAAAGAAAACTTTAATTCTCTCCCAGAGAGTTACACATCATAGGTTTGTATTTTATGTTGTTACAGTGGCACATACTGAAACAAAACATTAACATTGCATTGAATTAAGGCACTAAATACAGTAAGCGTGAGAGAAGCAACGGAGAAGGGAGAACCAATCTCATGTTCTAGCTGGCTTCTATTGTCAAAGACCAGTCCAAAATTAACTGGATCTGAAACAACATGCCAACTGCAGGGCCTCATAGAGACACAGGATCAACTAGTAGTGACTGGACTGTGATTTTTTTACCCTCTCCCATTTGTGCTTTTAGCAACAGGTAAGAGAAGAGGATCAGGATTTGCTGGGGCTTTACAAGTGACATGAAAATAGGTAGCGGCTTGTCCGGCATGCTTTAGTGAGAAGAAAAGGCCTCATTATGAAACAAGTGATAAGACAGAAGTATTCACTGTTCCAGAGGCAGCTACTTTTGGAAGATCACACCTCCCATAAAGGTAGCGTCAAACTATGTGACTGTGACTATTGACATGCCACACAAAAGGTTTGGGAGAAAGAGGGAGGACTAGACCAAGAAAAAGAATACAAGCAGTATCCTAGAAAGAACACAAAGTGAAGACGCCTCCAAAAGCTGGTAAAATTGTAGCACACACAGCCCTGTCCTCCACACTTAATATTGGGTAGAATGCTGAAAACTATCCCCATCTGGACTGATATGAAGTGGGATCACTGAAAAGGGAATAAGGAAATTAAGGACTAGATACCTTTGAAAAAATGAAGAAAAATTAGAGCACCAGATATTTTGACACAAACTATAAAACTATCACAACAACTTTAATTTTCTTTAACGTGAACTATGTATTTCAAGAAACAGTTTACAGGACAGGGACCAAAGCACTACTCTTCTTTAGGAAATCCTTTTTAAAAACCCAGATTATATGTATGTAATTATATAAGGGTATGTATGTATGTAAATTATATGTATGTAAATATAAGGGTATTTAAACTATACCTGTTTTCCCCATAAATCCAGCCAACAAAATTATGCTATCCATTTTGTCTGCATTATGTTGAGGAATCATTCAATGCACCTTCACACAGTGTATTTTGGGATCCTGATCCTGCTTTTGGTTGTGCTGATTTTACACTCAGAGGAAGAGTGTTACTACCCAGTTACATCTGTGTAAGCAACAGCACTGTTGGGTCCTTCTAAATGCAAACTCTGTCAGTGTGCAGAAACAGAAAAGGTCAGTTTAGGTATCTTCAAGAGTGAAAGGAGAGGATGAGAGGAGTAGTAAAGTAAATACAGAGAAAGTAAAAAACCGTTCCTATTCTCGGAAACTATGTCAGTCTTCCATTTCAGAACTGTGAGATGACAGTGATGAGAAACAGAGAGAGGCTAAGAAGAAATGAAGTGATGGAAAACAGCATTTTGCATCAGATATATGAGAACCCAAAGACAGGCAAGCAAAAAGCCTTCAATCCTTTCAGTGAAAATTAAGGGCAAGCATACTGAAAATTAAATGCTTACCTGGGACAACATACTAGACTCCTCTCAAATAGCATAAGCTTCAGTGCTTGCTGTGGTAGGCTCTTTAACCTACACATTCCACAGGGCCCCAAAAGTACAGCTCTGTTTACCTTTAAAACCATGCACCAAGTCCCTTCTATTCAGTTAGCAATGGTGACTGCTTGACCTGCAACTCTTCAACTGATTGGGAATCCCATTTGTCAAGTTACTTTAAAACACTTCTGCTCATTTCAACAGAACCTGGCAGACCAATCTGTATGTGGATAACTCCCTCTGCACAAGTAAATGTCAGTGTGCCTTCAAGAATAGTTACAGTGATATTTGGTCTGCTCCTGGCTAACCATATTTTATTCGTGCAAGAGTATACAGTTTTTATTAATCGGTTCCCAGGAGGTTCCCTTCTAGAAAGCAGGACAGATGACCTGAGTCATTGCAACAGACAGCAACAAAACAAGGTGTTGGAGGGACTAGGAGTAGGGTTGTACATTGTCAGCAAAGTATCATAAAAAATGAATTAGGAAAATCCAAAGTGCTTTAAAATAAATAAATAAACTAATACAAACCTTCAGAGGATGACTGTAAGCAAAAATGCAACAGGCTTAACTATTAAAAATGCATGGAAGCAAAATGATTTAAGATCTTTTGATGCTTATGGGGAAACTAACAAAAGCACTGGATTCAGACTGTCTTCCCACTCACTGCTCTGATTATAGGATTATCTTTTCCCTCTTTTTCTTTTTTGAATGTTTCTCCCAATTACTGCTAGATTTTGATTTGCATGAAAACTAGACCATTGCTCCTTGCTACTAAAGCTGATTTCCCATCTGAAGATAGTCTTCCATAGCTAAGCCCTTAACAGCCAGCTGTCATCAAAAGTTAAAGATGATGACAACAATATCAGATTGTTGTCCAGTATCAGAGGAACTGATATGGATGCTCAGATGACATGCATCAACAAGAAGTATGGTGCAAGTGTTTAGATAGAGTTACAGGTGGCTAAGCAGCAACAGTATATGAACTCTTAGGAAGCAAAAGATCCTATTTTTATGCAAATGTCCTCAGCACTGCTGGGTAGAAACTGGCAATCTCAGCTAGCAGAGATTCAAGACACTTTTTCCTATTACCCACTCTACCTTAAAATAGTGTTAAAACTTTGAAGAGCAAAAGGAATTCAGCAAGAGCTGTCAAGCTTTGAGTCATACAGGACTAATCCCACATATCCCTGCGATAGGGCTGAAGAAGGCTGCAGTTCTCAACGTTGTTTCAGCAAAGTATCATAAAAAATGAATTCAGAAAATCCAAAGTGCTTTAAAATAAATAAATAAATACAAACTTTCAGAGGATGACTGTATTTAAAAATGCAACAGGCTGCAATAGGGCTGAAGAAGGCTGCAGTTCTCAACGTTGTGAAGTCACGATAAAGCTCCTACAGTGTATCATGGCTCACAGCTGGAATAATCACACATCAGCCAATGCTTTGTCTTGTCCCTGATGACAGGCTCCCAGGGACCACTTCCCAAGACCAAGAAACTAATTGCTTCCACTTCCCTACAAAGTAGGATCTCAATCAGCTGGCAGTGACCAGGAGGGAAAGCTGATCTATTATCTGCTTATATGTGTTGTTTTGGTTTTTTTTTTCTATTTGCAACCACAGATAACCTTTTAAATTTTGAAAATATTGTACATGGGGAAAAAACCCAAACAACTGCTGTCTGCTCTCTAACACCAAAAACCTACTGCTAGTCCAAAACTATCACAAAGCTGTTAAGAAACTTCTTTACAATAAGATTCTCTTGCTGCTTCTACATTGGTTCTGCTACTTGAAAGCTCTATATTTGCTTTTGGGGCTGCAATGCACTTCTTTCCACCTTCCTGCTAGCTTGGATGGGGCTTGTGAGCAAGAAGACCACAGTCTCTAGAAAGCACATGGACCATCCTTGCCTTTTAATCCCTTATAGCATTTCCAAAGTGATGTTTAGCCTTCCATAAACCTTTCCACATAAAATCTAACACAGAGGATCTACTGGTTCCGGAGTCTGGTTTCAAGTAAGATGAGCCTCAAAGCATACTTGAGAGCTAAACAGCTCCATTCTTTGGGAAGTGCTTTTTACTTTGAGGCCTACATCAACTTCGACCAGCTCTTTGAAGCAGAACAGAAAAGATTTTGTTTACTCAATCAGTCTAGAATTGGATATGATCTTTCACTATTATTTTTCACAGAGATTTCATAAGCTTTCTTCCCTACTTTTACAGACTGAATGGGATCTTCAGTGACCCAAAGATTCAGCTGGAATTCATTATAGAAACCTAAGAGTGGTAAATACCATATAAAATGTTATCAAGTAACTCTGATAATATACTCAAAATCTAAGATCTAATTTTTCCTTCTATATCCAAATAAAAATGACTTTGAATAAATATCAGGTTAAGTTGTCACCATTCTGAAACAGAGTGAGAGTTTGGGGGGGGGTGGTGTTTTGTTTTGTTTTTAAAATGTGCATGCCTTTTTTGTAGTGGAGAAGTGCATACAGTACCTGTTGTTATTCTTATGTGGTTCTTTAAAAGTTTTCATAAAGACAACAGGTTACCAGTGAAATATAATATCAGCTCATCAGGTTCCTCAGGTGCTCTTCTGCAAAGCTATGAAATAACAGTTCATCCCCTCCTTGGAGAAACCTAACACAAAATTTTCACATACAATCACATAAGGTCTTCCCTCCTCCCCCCCCAGCTTCATATCCCACCCAGCCCTTCAATTTCAGAAGATTTTTTTTTTTTTTTAAAGAAAAGGAAAAAGAAAAGAAAAGAAAAGAAAAACAGCTTATAAAACAGCAAAGAAAATAAAGTTATTTTAATATATATAGAAAGAGAACAAAATGAAACTTGAGGGAAAACTTACTGGCGTTACAGTTTATCCTGATACAGTCTAGATGGGGAAAAATAAATGAAAGATGAAATTGCATCCTTCAAGGTAACAGCTGCAGACATCCAAAAACAATCAGTCCACCCTTCCGGGGACAGACACACGCAAAGAGATGTGGCCATTTTATACTTATATACAGTCTGTACAAGTTCAGGAGTGGGTGTATATGTACAGTATATTCTACATAAATATCTGTTACATAAATATATATATATACACGTGTATATATATACACATATGTATAGAGAGATATACCAATATACATATATATCCACATGTTGACATAGAAAGCTATTTTCTTTTTTTAGAAACCTATGCATCTAAGAGTATCTTCTACTCCAGACCATGAACTGATATGAATTACAATAAAAAAATTTATAATTAAGGCACAAAAAATGTCCCTCAAAATGCAAGTCATACTCCAGTGTCATTTTGTTTTTTAAAGACCTTTAGCAATTTCTCTAAGAAGCTTGAAGCTCAAAGTCAACCTTTACACGTGGTTTCTTTTGAATTAATTCATATTGTTATTGCATAAATACACCATCTGTCAAACACAGAATACCTGTAAAATCAGCCTGTGAGATTTGTTGGTGCAATACTTAACCCTTTCCAGCTCTCCCAAAGACAGACCCTCTTCTCATTCCCCCAATGCCAGCCCAGAACACTTTTTAATATGTGCACAGACACATTTGACACTGTCCATTCAGGTGAGGAAAGGGTTAATATACTGCCCAGCGGTGTCCTATCATAAAATGGCCACTTGCAAACAGCTAACCGCACGAACGCCCAGCCCAGATTTCAGCTAGTTCTGGAGGTTGGGAATACTTTTTTGCTTGGCGGGGGAATGGAGATTTCTTTCAAGGGTCCCCAGCCCTGCCAGTTCCTCAGAGCCCAATCTCATCTTGCTATCTGAACGCCAAGACTGAATGGGATGCTCATAACGTTCAGGGAGAAGATGAAATGGGCAGTGAAGTGGCAGATATGGGAACCTTTGCTGACCCTGATTCATTCACAGGTTACAGGCAAGGGAGGGACAAAGAAGGGTACACGGAGAGAAAAATAGAGTTACGTGTGCGGAACCTAATAAATGGTAACTGACGAGTCTGCTTTTGCAAGTTGAGGTAGGAGAGCCTGAGCTAGAGGGCTTCTGAGCATTGCTTCTCTCATTTAACACACTAATGCTCAGCATATCTGAGGATACAACCTGTCAGAGGATCTTTTGTTTATAAATGCCTACTTACAGCCTTGTGAACATCCAATACTATGGTGTCTGACATGGGTGAGAGCTATCATATCACTGCTATTGCATATTTTGGGCCATGCTGAACTTCTCTCAGGAAATCAATGACAGGAATAATAGCAACATGCTACTGGACACCCTGTCTGGACAGCTAAAGCTTTGGGTAGCAGGGACAGTCATATTTATTACAGAGATATGGCCCACCAAGAGGGATTATACAGAATGGCAGAGAAATATAATGCAGTTTGCTGCTTAACTGGACCAATTTTATGTTTACTCAGACAGATGTGGGAAAATTTCAGCAGCTGAAACTAAATGCAGTTCTTAAAAAATGACAGAGGGGAAAGAATAAGACTATAAATAAAGAGCTGTAATGAGCCGGGACACACCAATCAGGAGCAGCATAGCCAGAGAGAGTCTGTTTTCAAGCAGAACTTCTCTTGAGAAAATCTGGGTTTGGTTTTGTGCGATTAGGTTTGTCATGTGTCGTCAACCGCAACAGAAAAGTGGGAGCAAACAGCCCTGGAGCAAGTGGTACGATCACCATACAGTGGTGGCTATATCCCTTACAGGAGCTGGGTGGGGTAAGGGGAGCTCTGAAGTACATGCTAGGGAACTTCCCTCTACGACCTGATGGAGAGTGAGAGCAAGAGTGAGAGAGACTCCCAAGACTCACTGCAAGCAAGTGAGATCGAGAGAGTTGTTAGAGCTGGAACAACAGGGGAATTTCTTATGGGCTAAACAGTAAGTGTGCTGGAAAGGGAAACATGGCTGGTCCTCAGCAATGTTCATCAAAGTTAGAAACTAAAACCATCATTGTGTTATTGATGTCTGCAGAGAATTTTTGCATTTTTAATTTTTTTGGCAGCAATACAGAAATAACTACACGTCCCAGGGCTTACCCTCAGGCTGAGTCACTGACTGCTTCAGGTGAAGGGATCGATATTTCAAACTGAAAACGAGTGTAGCCCTTATCCTGGCTGCTAGATTTCTATTTCAAAGGACAATGAGAGACCAGGCCACTGAGGGGGTTGCCCTGACAACTACAATGGCACTATTAGATCTCCAGACTCTGCAAGCACGAAGGCTCTGCAATACCATATGCCAGGCAGAAACGCCCAAGCACACTCCAGAAGAACCAGCTCTTGAACCAGACTTAGTACAGCTGGGTCAGTGGGGATCCCGCATGGCAGCTAAGTGAGTGCATCTGCCTGCGCTGCTACACCAGCACTACCATACTCTCCACACTACCTTCAAAGAACAAGCATAGGTTTTTTGTTCTTTTCCTTAATTCTGAGCCTTGTCCAAAGCAACCAAAACAAATTTCCAATCATTAATACATGAAGCTGTTTTCTCCCTCTTACATCAGTTTTTAGAAAGGAAGAAAATACCTATTTTCCTCTAAACTAGTACAACACCAGAAATCCAAAACAGTAAGGTGCAGGTTTAGCCTGGTTTTTGTGCTCAAAAAAGCAGTAGCTGGGGAATTCAGGAATAGTTTAAAAAACTGCTTGGGATTCCTCTTGCACAGCACCAGGGCAGTAAGACTTCTGGTAATTGTCATCTGGGGCTCTCAGCCCTGTTACCGGCTTCTACTGATGAGATTTGCTTTATTTAGGTATGGCTGCATTCCTGACTCAAAAGAGGTTTTCCCTTGCTTTAGGTTTTGAAGATGAGTATGCCTGAACCGCTGTAAATCCAGTCACCTGCCAGTTCAGCAGTTGGATGAGGAATCTGGAGGACAGCAGTAAAGTGAAAACACAGTCTGTAACTGCATGGGGAGCAGGATGAGCTGGGAAAACCTTCTACAGTTACTTTCTTTCATTATTATTCCTAATGTAAACCAGAATCTGCTTTCTTAGTGCTCAGATGGAAGGTTTTCCAGAGCACATCACCTGGCAAACAGGACAAAAACCCTCTCCTTGCAAAAGGTTAAATAGCTCCACTGCATTTAGCTAACACTAGAGATTCACTGTTTGAATGGAAATATCTTTAGTAGCAGACAGAAGTCTCTACAATTTAGGCCTGTGTTTCTTACCATTTGTACATTTGTGCCTGAAAATAGTGATATTTACTTGACATTGCTAAGGCCGCAGGCTGTTTTTCCCTTGAATCAGAGAAGAAAGTCACCTTTGCTGTGTGAGGACAAAGTGTTCCTTTTGATGAGCATCCACATGTGGCTATGGAAGAGCACTTTAAGGCAAGACTAGGACAAGAAAGATAATGGGGCCTGACTATTTCTAAGCTCACTGCAGGGAAACTAGATGAGGTTCTGTGCACACTCCTACCCCAAGTTATAGTGTAGCTCCTTGCCTCTCTCCTACTTGCATGCAGTCGGTCTGTGCACCCACCTGTAACTGGCAGCTGACAAATATTTTTGCAGGTCTGTGGCAAAAAAAAAAAAAAAAAAAAAATCAAGGGCCTTTGTATGTACTGATTATAGAAAAGAAATTTATTAATGAGAAATAGTGTGAATGGGCATACACTTGCAGGTCTGAGTGTATGATCTGCACAAAAGGAAATTTGGCATAGAAGTTCACGTATGTTTAAAAAAGAAAAATAGAAAATGTGCCTGCTCTGTTTGTTTGTGGGAATGACAAGAGAAACTTTACATTTTGGAGAGGCAAAGATGTCTCTGACACTCTTGAGGCGATATCCTAGGAAAAGATAGGCAAGAGGGATGATTATACCTCTTTACAAGAGAACTGACTCAGATTAAGAGGAGGCAGGAAGTATTTATTCTAGTCACCAGTGACCTGAAGATAAGCCAGTCCAGGAAGAAAAAAACCCTGGAATATTCTTTAATAAAAGTCAGTGACACTATAACCCTCCCACGCATCAATGGGAGGAAAAGTGTGAAGGTGGATGTCCCTATCAGACCAGCCATTTCTTTCCCTTTCTGTACATCTTCTCAGCACCAGAAATTATTCCCAAGCACGTTCCAAGTCATGATTTGATTAGTTTCTCTCTCTCTCTCCCCTTCCACTCTAGACCCATTTCTTCAGAGTCCTTCTCAACAGAAGTGAGATCTGTATCACATTTGGACTTCCAATCTTCACACAACAAACACTCAAACTACTGTGAGACATGCTGTCAACATGCAGATTGCAGTGCCTCGGGCACCCACACGGGAAAAGTCTGAAACAACTTCCTTGCCCCTCTTTCTTAGAGAATTATTCATCACTGCTCTTCCTTTCCCTCCCACCTTCTGCAGCAAGCACCCAGCCGCCCGTGCCCACCCACGTCTGCTGTACGATGTAGCTATCCCCTGTTTGGTTTGGACACTGAGTGCTGAGGAGGTGAGTGGGATATGCCAGCCCCTGCAGGCTGCTCTGTACGCTCTGTTCTCAGGGCTGTTTGCTGTGCGGGCCGCAGGCTTCAGGCCTTTGAAGGGTTGAATACCATCTTTTGATTTACCATGGCTGATGGGGTATGGGAAAGCTTTACAACTGAAATACACAGAAGAGTTAAGGAAAAAAAAAAAAAAAGAAAAAAATAAAAGAAAAAACAATATAGGAAAGACCTTAATAACCACACAAATGATAATAAGTAATCAAATGGAATAGATCAAAGAGAGAAGAGACAGCTCTTAGTAATAGTATTAAATGACTTATAAGAAAAGCACAATTAAATAACCACTCAAAACAGTCTTTGTTTATATGCATCTGTCATAGGTTAGGCACTCGGGGGTATGCTGACTCATAGTTAGTCAGCACTGAGCATACTCAGGTCTTCAGAGGTGGTGCTGATGACTGTTTCTCACTGGTAAGGGGATTTTGGCAGGGTCAGATAATGAAGATTTGGTTCTTGTTTGTGACATTTTGGCTATGAAAGTCTCCTTAAAGAGTTAGATGTGACTTACAGTAAACAACTGAAAATGAATGGCTCTGGTAAAGTCATTCCTCCTCAAATTCTGTTTCTTCAACAGCAAGGTAAGTTTGCCATTTTGATAGAAGGAAAGTCCTGCTGCAAGGAATATATCTGACAGCTTTATAAATCTGAACAGAAGAGAGGTGAAGCTCAATCCAGGTTCCAACAGTCTAAACTACCCTTCTCTTTAGCTGTGCATAGAGGAAGAGTGCTGACAGGTTTCCACTGATGTAGCCTGTAGTCACTTTTGGGGGAAGACTCAACCTCACAAAAGTTTCTAGCTGAAAAGCTGGCAAATCTGGCATACACATTGCTTCAGTCCCTGCAACTACACAAAAATAGCCTTCAGTTAACACAGTGTTTGGTTTACAGATTTTGTCCCTGTATTAAGCCATCAATGACACATCTCTTTCTAAACATGTGTGGACCATATGTCAATTCTTTTGACATAGCCATGTCTTTTAGATGCCAGATAGTAAGAGTTGAACAGTCCACCTCTAGGCTAGGTGATGGCGCAACAGACCCCAGTGAGTGTTAAAAGTGACCAATGCCAGTATTGGGAAAATATTGTCTGCCAGCATGATATAAGGAAAACTGGAAAGGAAAGACTACATTGTAAAAAATTGTAAGTATATTCAGGGTAATCTAAATACAGCCTCCTTGTATTCACATAGGTTCTAAGTCTAGGAGGCCTTGAACACCCAAAAGGAGCAACTCCCCCTATTCTCATTGATTTCAAAGGAAGATGAAGGTATAACAGAATCAAACAAGTGGTACCTTTCTCAGAAGAAAAAGTGATAATTTTTTATGAAGTCTGACAGTTTTCATGCTGTAGTACTTTTCATGTGGGAGTATCAAAGGTGATAGAAGCAGCACTTACTAAAATACTACCACATCTCTGGCAGGTTGCAAAGTATTCTCTCTTCAACAAAGAGAGGAACTAAGGCATGCAAGGTAAAAGAACTGGCTCTGGGTTACAAGGTGGTAGTGAAGAGCTAAGCAGATACTCAGCTGCCCCATCACTTCCCCAACAGAAGCATGCCACTGCCAATCTTCCAGTGATTAACTTTATCCTCTAAGAAAAAAATGGCTAGCAATAATTGCCAAGAAAGGAAACAGTGGGGAAAAAAAAAATGTCTCATTTTGCCAGATTATTAGCACCAACTGTATTAGATCAGAAGAAAATGCAGACACACACATACATATATATATGCACTGGAGTTTTGTGGAAGATTCTCTTTGCACACGTAAGAATGGTCAACAGCAATTCTTTTGAGCTGTTCTCCAGAGAAACCCTGCAAATCTATGCAATTTTCCTTCACTGTAAGTCAATATAGGTAGAGATGGCTATCATCAGAGTGCTGTTTCTCTTTATTTGAGAAATTACTGTCATAGCTGAAGTTGATCTATTCCCTCTGTCCTCTAGGACAGTCTGGACAGCACAGCAACTGCTCCTATGCTAGCCAGACACTCAACAGTGTTTTACGCTTCTTCAGTCAAGCTAAGCAGAGCATATATGTATTCCAAACAGGAACTCTATAAGACTGCATTTTCTTTTTTTCTTTTTTTTTTCTTTAATAAAAAGCAAGGGTTTCTATAGCCCTTTAGATGGAGACTCTTTGCTTTTAAGAGATATGAACTTGTTTAAATGCATCTTCTTCTCTTCACTTTCCTATTCCAAAAGCTGATATTAGGGTCTGACTTGCACTTTCAAAGCCAAAAAGACACTAGAAGCAATTTAAAAAAAAACAAGCAAGTTCCAGAAGACAACTGCTGTACAACATATTGCCCAGGTGAGGATGAAGAACCCTAAAATCACCACTCAAGCTCATCTGTGGTGGAGCAAGACCTTGATAAACTTACCATATCTAGCTAGGACAGGAGTTAAAAACCAAGAACCATTATACAGGTATGGGTGTATTATACTTTTCTTGCCCTCTACAAACATGGTTTGCTCCTGATATCACCAGAGTAGGGCTTTGAAGATGCTGATGCTGTTAGCTCAAAAAATACGAAACCTTGTCCCAGTGGGGCTTAGAATTTTGAAAGCTGATAAAAGCTTTCACAGACCATGCACACATCTTCATATAGAGTACCCTACATATTAAAAGAGGTTTAACATTTCGCACTATCATGATAGTTCTGCCTCTTTGACTCAGAATCTCTTCCTAGTTATATTTCTGGATTCAAATGAAGCAACAAGTTGCATCACTGAAAAGTGAAAGAAAGCTTCAACTCGTTTACTTACATTCTTTAAAAAGGCAATTTGTCATTCAGTACAATACTTAAAGACTGGCAAGAAAATGGATTGAGGCTAATCTAATAGCATGTTCACTTTCAAAATTTTTTTATTGTTGTTATTGTTGGACTTGTTTCTAATTGTCTTTTTTATTATTTTCTGGGAAAGTGTAACTCTAAGGAGACAGAACACAACCCTTTGGGATGGGGGGATGCACTTTTATTATTGCTGCCTTCATTTTAATAAAGACACAATCAAAAAAACACAGGCTTTTTTACTAGATATAAAAAGCCCTAAAGGCTGAAACAGATAGCAATTGGAAAAATAGAAATAATTACCAAATTAGTAAAACAGACCAAGTTGTATCAAACGCTGCCAAATTCTGCAAAGGGCGTGGGATTAACAGGACTTCTGCTTGCCACTATATCCATTTTGCTTCCCTCCCACGTTTGCCTTTGACTGTTTTGAGTGATGCTGGATGAATGAGGGATGTAACTGATCAAAAGATGGACCAAGCAGCATGTCTCACACAGAGCTCACCAGTCCCAGATCAAGAAAGGAAACTTAAAAACTTAAAGACTTAAAAACCAACACTGTCCATAACAAAGAACTGACAGCAAATCTTCATGCAGCAATGCAGAAGAGAATTTCTCTCCGCAAGAGAATATCATTACGAAGGTCTTGGCAGTTATTTTAGAAATCAATCCAATCCAGTCAAACCAACAGAAATTAAACAAAATTATTAAAAAAAAAACCACTAATCACAAGCCCAAACTAATAGTGAAGGGGCAGTGGAAGGTTTTTATACGATACCTAAATTGACCATAAGTTTGACACGGCCTCCATCCAGCTCCAGCCGCAGAGTGTCAGCAGAGTCTCGTGAGGTGGTTGCCATCAACAGCCCATAAGCACGCTGGGACATGAAACGGAAGGACACGTCTTCTGCTTCTGTATGCATGACCATAGGCATGATGATCTTCATGTACATGCTGCCATCATAGCTCAAGATAGAGGCCTCTGTAAGGAATCAGCAAACAATGGCAAAAAAAAAGAAATGAAGTTACGCTTCTGTGCGATCTTCACTCCTGAAGAACCCTAACATCTATCACAGAGCACTGTGTTTCCAGAAACCATACCACTCGCCACAGAAAGATATGTAACTGGGGAAAAACACAGCAACTGTTTAACTGCATCCAGCAACCCTATGTGGCAAGTATGGGCAGTAAACATAAAGATATGGTAATCACCACAACTGGAGGCAGCAGTACCCATGGAGACACAATCCCCAAGGACAAGTGTGTTAGCACAGGGCCATCTTGTGATAATGAACTGGCAAAGCCTCCATTTTTCACATCTTCCAGAACATGCAATCTCTTCCATTAGCCCAGCCTTCCCTAGCACTAGCTGTAATGACTACTTTAAATAATGTCTACAACACTTCTACTAGAGCATTTAGTCTTGCCTTTGAAGGCTCAAAGTTCCTATCTCTAGTACTCTTAAGAGCCGTTGCTTATTTAGAGAGGAATTTCAGTCCACTGCTAGCAATTCAAACAACTGTATGAAGCAAGTTTCCTAACAGGTCTTTTCTCCATCAGATTTGTGCTGTTTTGTGATTTTATATTTTTCCCCTCCTTACTAACCACTAATGTTAGTAGAGCTCTGCTGACACAACCAATGCCACTGCAATGCAAATGAAGAATGAAACAAACCAAACTCCATTTCAAGTTTAAGTGTCATTCAAACACAGGAAAAGTCAGGAGATGGAGGCACAATGACAGCCAGGAGCAGGAAAAGCAAAAAACAGCAAGGAAAGAAATTCTATTTTTCTATCATCTCTGAGGATGTCAAAGAAAATGGGAAGTTCAGCTGAGGAAAGGAGCTGTAGTCCTTAACATTCTCTGTTTATTCATGGTCTTGCCTCCAGAAACTGATACTCTTCTCTAAGGGGTTAGCATTAAAGTCTTGTGATAGAACTGCAGCAACCACTACAGCATGGCAATCATTGTTTCAGTCCAGCAATATGCTCCAAAGCATTTTTATCCACAAAATTTACAAATCTACATAAATATATTAATGTATGAATCAGAGCATCTCTTCTCCCCACAGCCAACCCCTACCAAAGGCAGAACTGTAGAGATTGCTTCCTGTAGGACTTCTACCAGAAAGCTACATATAAGAATCCCAGAGGCTGAAAAAAAAAGACCAGTTCAGCCCCCTAGGCACATGGAAGGATTGCTCCATAAAGCACTCTTACCAATGCCTCATCCAGTTTAGCTAGTTTTCTCAAATGGTTGGGATTCTCACCAGGCACCCCAGACACAGCCCAGAAAGCTAGCACCCCATCTAATATAAACAACTGCAACAACATGTATTTGGAATCTAGATGTTCTCCTTATGTTTCACCCCTTTGTCCCATATTTTCCAGCCAGGCCACTGATGCTGACAGGAGCAGAACTTCTAGAGAGAAACAGCAAGCTTTGCAGAGCCAATCCTTACATCCTTTCAATGCCTAAATGTTAGATGCTAGAGTAGGGTAGATGGATGGGAAACAGGAACAGCCACATGTCCATGCTGGAAAAGTCCCATGGCTGGCTCCACGATGGCCAGTAACAGAACTGCAGTGTGTAATAAATACTCAGAGGTGATAAACAAGGATATAAGTATCAAGCTGATACAGTGACCGAGGAGACATGTATATGGTTAAAAAACATCTGGTGGGGATCACTGTGATTGTGCTGGTGCGGCGACCTACTGCACTAACAGCTGGTATGCAGCACCTCTCTGGTCATGGGACATACAAGCCCATTAAGAAGAAAACATTTCTGGGAGCACCATCAAAATAAGATGGCTGTGAACAGCATCATCCTTATTCACCCATTTTCTTAGCTGCACTCTGCACATACTGTCATGGTCTGTACACACAAAGCTCTCTACATGCAACACCCACTCAGCCATACATACACCTTCTGGGTACCGGCTGTCAGTGCTGCCCTAGGGACTCACATCTTCGCTTGGCCAAGAAGCAGAGAAAGAAAGAAAGCTGCTTTTTCAAGGTGGGGGAATGGTTTCTTCTATTCAAAGCACAATTCTCTTCCCCCTCACGTCTGCACCTCTTACTTGCCACCCACAGCTGCAAGCTAGAACTAAATGTACTGTATATTATACATACACTCAAAGGCAATGCGTATGTACACACAAACCCTCCTTGCTCTCTTTCCTCTCTCTCTCTGCGAATTGTATTAGAAAATCTAGTGAAGCATGAAATGGCTCTTTTGACGCCTTCAGCTCAGATGTGCCTTGCATGAAACAGTTGCTTGCCTTAGCGCCTGAATAGCTGCGAGAAGGGGGTTGGAGGATATCAGGACTACAAGTGGGAGTAGCTGACACAAGTGCCCCAGCTTGCTGCTTCATTCTCCACAGCGCCATGCGTTAGGTGCTGTGGAAACATGAGTTTTCTGCAGGCACTAGAAGACAACAAACCAAAAGTGTGGTAATAATGAGTCTCTTCCCTTCAAAAAGAATTCGTCCTTTAGCTCCACTGATCCCATTGCCAGAAAGTTACTGTCCTTAGAAAGAAATCCCAACCATTATTATACTTACATAAGACGGACCTGAAGAACACCCAGAATTGCTGAAGATGGCACAAAAGTCTAGACACTGTTTCAACTAGCATCCCACAGTAGTCTAAATCAGGTATTACTGTCCCTTCTCTGGCCAGTCTGCTACAAACAGGGAGCAATGAATCCTTGTTACAAATAAGCACATAAAATTAAATAGCCTGAAATAGCTGAAAGCCTCCACACAACCACAGGAGATGATGAGTTTCTGTTCTTGTGGGTGCCCTGTGCTGTCCTCAGCCCGGCCTAGCTTAGACCACCTATGCACTTGACATCTTTTAAAAATAAAGAGATTTCATTCTCACCTTGCAAGTCTTCACTATCTGGAGTATCTGGGAGCTTTTTCAGCACATCTCCTCGCAAGCAGACCATTCCCTGCAGCTACAAAAATACCCCTTCAGAGGAGGGTATTGCCTAGTAGCAGTCATACAAATAAAACCTATCTCCTTGTCCTGACAGTCCCCAAAACTCGAGGAAAGCATGTTACAGCTGAGCAACACATACAGCAAATCTGCTCAGGGTTGAATGTAACCTGGCAACAACTAGGTGACCTCAGCCTCCTAGGCACATGCGCTGGCAACTTCTGCCTGAATACAGGCAGCCATTTGATTGCCCTCAGCCATCTGCAGCAATGGGACTGTAATGCTTTTGTTCAGCACCATAAATACAGGCAGCAGCACAGTTATCCAAGTTGAAAATGCATGCACATTCCTTCCACCCTTCTGCTTTTAGGGTAGCTATTATACTTGGATGTCTCACAGATACATGCATAGGAGCAATGGGTGAAACCATGTTTGTTTCAGAGACTCACAGATTTGTACAGACAAAAAGATCCAGAGTGGCATTTATTTGTGATCCCAAAGCCAGAAGCTTCATTGCAATTGGCTTGGAGATGGGAAGACGAAGAAACCTGGTGCTGATTCAAAACCGCCCTGACATACTGCCAGAGATCTGTGAAAATCAATATGTTATTAGGAGCGATTAGGTTCCCAGTCTTGTGCTCTGAGACCCTGCCAGCTTTAATTTTACACTTAGCATCCAAAGGAGCAATTCACTGCTGCTTCCCCACAAGGCTCTGCACAAACCTCCTGGGGAGATGGCAACAGGCCTATTCTTAGAATGCAGACAGAAAAATATTCAAGACCTCTTCATGCTCCTTCTCCTGCTTTCTAACCTTTCTCTTGTATTAATCTCCATTCTTTGCCTCTTTCCTTTCTTCTCCTTTTTAGTTTTTCTGTAGTCTCCTATTCTTCCCTGTGGTCTCTTTCCCCTGCCTTCCAGACTACAATATAACTTTTTTCCTGAAATTTCCAAAAAGATGACAGTGCAAAAACAAGGAAAAAATATACTCCCTTCACAAAAAGTTTAGCTGAAGTCACCAATGACAGCAGTTCAGGGCACAGGACATATTCCCCCAGCTACATCTGCAAGAGTCAGCTATCACCACCCGCTCCCACCAAACAGAGCTTCCAGAAACAAGTGTCACCAACTGGAGAGGCACGAGATGCCTGGCAAGGAGCAACTGTGCAAAACAGGTTTGCTGGTTCAAAACTACGGGGAAATAGACACCAAACGTTTCCACCTTCTCACAAAAATTCAAATATCTTTAAAGAAAAAGTGCCAAAGCTTTGTATCCACAAACCAGACAAAACTTTCCTGTAGGCCTTACACAGCACACCTCTTTCCCTCCCATATCCACTAGCAGACACACGGCCACAAATAAAAACAGCCTTGATTTTCTAAAAAACAAAATTACACTTAAAACAGCAAACCCAAACAAACAAACAATCAAACAAATCAGAACTGAAAAAAAAAGGCCTAAAAAAAGAAAAAGGAATCCTCATTCTTGTCCAAGTGGATTCCATACAGATGAATTTCAACAACGTGACAGAAGTCTGTCACGTAATTTGGGGAGCATGAATGTAATCACTCAGACTGAAATCTGACTAGTACCCAGGAGATAATGCTCCTTTTTTGGTGGAAAAAATGCCATGGGAACAGAATATGAAACGTCAAGTGCTCCCAAGCGCTTACAACCTTGCACATCATCCAGCAAGATGGGAGCCGGGAGCTGCGGGGCTCCCAGGGCCGGCCTTGCTGCCCCGGGGCTGTCCCACACACCCAAGGAGGCCATGACAGACCTTCAGATGGTGGCCGGGTCCAACCAAGAGCCCAGGAAACATCATGGAGATGAGGCAGGCCAGGGGTCAGGCCGGGAAGTCAATCCGCAGGCCAGGGCTAAGATCAGGTGCCACGACTGCCAGGCAGGGTCACGATGACAGGGATGGGACATGGGCCTGGCTCGGCAGGGCCCATGGCCAGGCAGGGCTGTGGGGAGCTGGAGACCAGCCCCGCTGTGGCATCGCTGGGGCAGGGGCTGATGGCCCCAGGGGGCTGACGTGGGCTGCTGGGCTGTGGGCAGGCTGGGGAAGCCCCAGGGGGCTGACATGGGGTCCCAGGCCATGGGCAGGCTGGGGGAGCCCTGGGGGGCAGGCAAGGCCTGTCAGTGCCCTGCGGGCCTTGGTGGTGTGCAGCCACAGTACTGTGCTCTGGCACTGCTCCTTGCTGACCCAGAAGAAAAGTCCATGTTTACTAAATGCAGTATGCAGCAAATCGGATTTTCCCTGGATGTCTCCCATCTAGGTGCCACTGGACCTCACCTGTAAATGTAATTCACTAGCGCTGAGAGGGACAACAACAGAAAACACAAAACCATCTTTCAATACCCGCCTAAAGAGGACCATTGTATTAAAATAAGAATGGGCTTTATTAGTCTAGCAAAATACCCTGCAATTAATATGACTAATCATCCACTGATAGGTTTATTGTGCTAGGAAAAACAAAGCTACTCCGCTTTCAATATTTCAGCCTGACAAGATGTCAATAGCACTGGAAACTCATGAAGATAAAACTGTTAAAATCTTGGACACGTATAACCACAGAAACGTAAAGAACCTGGACCGGTTTTGACAGTGCTTAATCTCCATCACAGACCAAAGTATTTTTGCAACATCAATCCCAATTTTGATTTGCTTCAAATTAAGATGACGCCTGCCTTCCCTACTTCCAGTGGGTATACAGCTGCTTTACAAAAGGACCTTTGTTTCTGGAAGCTCAGCATACCATTACCCCAGCTCCCTCACTCTGTTCTAGACTAAGTAAACCCCTTCCGTTCAACTTCTCCTAGCTTTTATTTTCTAAAACTTGTCTCTTCTGCTTCTCACCTCCGGCTTCTCTCTGATTTGTATACTACTTTCTTAAATTCAAATGCTCCAATTTGAATAGCATACATCAGTTAAGACCAAACGGGCACTAAAAGTGGAATAATTACATAAGACATCTTTATCGGTACAATGTGTACAAAATATTTCCAAATGAGCAGCAAATGACAAAGATAATAGAGCTAGCTTCAAGGCATTCACCACATTTTCAGGGATGCAAAAATAGTGGTGAAGCAGTAATAATAAGTGTCACTTATAAGGCCGCTGCTATAGACGAAAATTGCTAGCAGATGTTTACATAGGCCAGATGACATCCAGATTAATATTTTTCATGAAACACAGTTTTTCAAAACCTTGCAAAATTTATTTAATAACATTATTTAAAACATTGTATCACTTTTAACATACATTGAAGTCTGAAAATAGCCCAGAATTGCAGGTTGGTTCATATAAAATAAGAAATTCCTGAAGAACACCTGAAGTGCAAACCACACCTATTTATTTATCTAGGAAGTCAGAACAGAATAAATACCCTATTCACCACTTCCCTTTCCATACCACTGTCTCCTCCCTGTTCCAGTATCTTATGTATTTCCTGTCCCTTTCCTTTGTGGTTTTTCCAAACACAAGCAGAAACATCAAATTACTGCAGAAAAAAATATCACCTAAGTATCCACAAAATGGAAGACATACAAAAATCTAGGCAAAGAAGGCAAACGAAGAGCCCCAAGCAACACACTTATATGAAAGTGCAGGGTTCAGTGCAAGTACTACAATGTCCTTCTTCAGACAAAAAAAATATTTAGCTTGATTCATAAAGTTTAGACATTGAAATGACTTTTGTTATGAACAGAAGCATTTCTGAATTTTTTTCAGAACTACACGATTATTTTTTTTCTGAATCCAAAATTAACACCTTGCTTTTCTAGTTCAATATTATAAGGAAGTTATATAATACCAAAATCCTGTAAACTGGTCTTGAGAATTTTCAGCTCAAAGTGGGCAAAATCTCAAGGAACTAGTTAAAACTGTGAAGTTTCCACCATTGTAAGGGAAAATCTCATCAGATGTTTTTACTGCCTACAACAAAAACTTCAATAGAGACCTTCTAAATTTTAAACTGACCTAGAAAAGGCATATTAGGATCCAGGATCCCAAATCTCCCTCCATTATAAACCTCACAAGCCTTTGCACTCTGGATTCTAGTTTTGTTTAACTTCTGTAATGAACCAACTCTCCAGCTCCCAAGGCTAACCTGTGGCTACCCTACGAAGAAGTATGTACTAGCTTCCATCAGCATCAGGCTTAGTATGTGCTTCCTCTCCTCCTGTGGTCACCACACACAAAGGAGGATAAGTTAATTAAGGGGTGTTGTCAGGTGGGGAGTTAAAAAACAAACAAACAAACAAAACAAAACCCCAGCCTTTAATTCACAATGAAAGGTATTATCTAATAAACTTCGCATCTCCCTTCTTCGGGCTGTAATCATAAAGAACCGCGCGAGGGAGGAGCTGTAAGAGCACTGGGTAGCACAGTAGAAATATTTGCAGACAAAGGAAACTGTAGCTTGTAAATGTTATTGCTAGCTCTGGGAGGTGATGAGCGAGTCTATATTGCCATACTGAAGCTTGGCAGAGACACAAGGGGAACCAAGAAGGAGCACGTGAGCTCTTCAAACTTACTCCAAATGTCACTCTAACATTTACAGAGCTGTTTACAACTATTTGGGAAGAAATCTCTGGCAAGAAGGCTAAGGGTAGAAGAAGAATTGCTCCTCAAAGCCAAGAAGTGTAATAAGGAAGGCATGGGGAAATCTGCTACTAAAATGATAGTCTTGAAAGTTTGCATTACACGGGTGATACAGATTAGAAAGTGATGTGACTTCTGTTTCATTCGAACATCTCTGAGTCCTCTCCATGGCACTGTCAAGGTGCAGGAAGCATCTGATCACTGTCTTCTCAGTAGTGTTCACTAAGAAAGAGGCATTACAGCGAAGATGGAGTTTGACTCATCTCAGAGGCGTACAGTGAAAAAAAGAGGCAGCAGACACAATTTGCAGCAAGGGAAATTCCAGAAAATTATAAGGAAAAAATTACACAACGAGGGTAGCCACACACTTCAACAGAAACACTGAAGAAACTCCACCCCTGGAAATTTTCAAAACTCAACTGGATAATGCCTTTAACAATCCACTCTGCTTTTGAAGTTGGCCCCACTTGGAGCAGGCAGCTGGGACAGAGACTTCCAGAGATCCCTTTCAACCATATTTATTCTATGACAAGTGCCAGAATGCACAAATTTCACTGCATATTGCACCATTTCACAGACATCACCTTACACCTGCAAGTTGCTACTGATCTGAGATGGAAGAAGTTTTGTCTTGTGAGTTATCACATAATGGGAATCCTGCTTACAGCATGTTGTTAAGACTGAAGAAACAGAAGATTCAAAGCTTTGCTCTCCTACAGGCACTGTATGTCCTTGGGCAAATTCTTTAGCCCTGCTGACTCATCTCAGAACAATTACAGTTAGGAACCAAACATATTATGACACTACTAAACACATCCGACTTTTGTGCTTTCAGTCCTTTTCTCCCACAAGCCAAGATGTTCTCACTGAACTGGTGTGTCACACACTGCCAACATCTCCCTGTCGCGGTAGAGACGGACACGACAAGTAATAGATCATGCAAAATGGCTACTTTATTGTTCTAACACACCTTTTTATACCCTTCTTTTGAGTATGTGTTAGTATATGATTGGTTTGGTTAGTAACTAACAATTCATGATTGGTGAGTTCGTTAGGACGGTTCTTCTTATCACTATCTTGTTTTTGTACTGGTCTTCTCGGATCTTTCCAGACTCTCAAGGATACACTACAAGCTGCTCAAGGTCACGCTGTTCTCGAACTGTCAGGAATTCCATAGGCTCGTTGCATCCCCCAACATCTCCCAGTGGCTGCTGACTCTCAGGTGACAATTGAAAGCTTCTAAGGGTGACTGTCAGCAGTAAAATTTGCATTACTTCCCCAAATTTCCAGGAGATGAGGGCTCTGCTGTAAAATCCACAGATGTGGGAAAGCTACTAAAAACGCAGTTATCATCAGCCTACCATCTTTGAAAAGCAAGGTTGTAATGTGAACTACATTCATAACCTTGTGTAAAAGCACAACCTCCCCTCAGTTCTGTTTTTTGAATACTGGAAAGAAAAACAGTAACTTATATTGCCTCTGGCTGTTTGTTTAAGGAAGGTTCACAGCATGGACCAGACAACCCTCAACTTCCTTTTCCTCCTTTTTCTGATCTGACAGCCCCCAAACCCTGAACTTTCTGAAGTCCTGGAAGAGGTGCTTTAAGAAGACAGGGAGCAGAGGGAAAACATGGGTCTACAAACTGTAGGGTAAACTTGTCCACAAAAATCACAGGTATACCATAGTGTTTTTGAAAAAGCAACAATTCTTCAACCCAGGAAATCTCTGAGTTAGGAGGGGGCCGAAGTGAGAGACTGCAATGCTAAAAATAAGTAGGCAGAGGAGCTGGATAACTATAATGTAAGGCAAGCAGCTTCATGGAAACGGGAATATCGCAACACTCACAAAGGCTGGCAAATAGGTCATCTTTGGGGGAAGCCCGATACAACAGCGTAGGTAGCAATGAGGAAGGTACCAACAGCATACATGCTGTGGAAAAATACAGGATAGCACGTAATCTGGTGTTTCAGACTACAACTTCCAAACTTATAAGATAAACTAAGCTGAGTTTATAATACTAGGACCTGGGGGAAGGTCCTTTCAGAGCCTTTTGTTTTCCTATCGCAGAGCTGCTGCTTTCCCTAAAAACATCTGCAAAACCACTAATCCCAGGGTGGTGCCTGCCTGAGAGCAATGCTCATTCAGTGCAGCACAGACAGTGCAGAAATGATGACACTGATTTCCAGGCATCCCACAGGCTCTGTCCACTCCTAATGAAGTCATCAGCAGAGATGCAACGGCCAGGGCTGCTCACCCAGCTAACTGCAAACACTGTCCAATTATTGTAACCATGATAAAGAGGAAAAGAGAAGCAGAAACTAGTAGTTGGCATGGGATGGCAGTTGATATTGCCAAGATCGTGAAGGCCGAAGCAGAAGATGCATGTTCAAGCCTGTAAATTCCACTAGCAGATAAAAGAAATTAAATCCTACTTTCAAGGAGTAGGCACTGCCTTTTGAAAACATGGTTGTCCTGCAGACCAAATTCCACTGGTACCTGTAAAGAAATGTGTTTATAAAAAAAGAATTTCAGATAAAAAAGGAAGAAAAAAAGAATTGATGTAGGCAAGTATGGTGCTTCTGTACTAATGATGACCCAAATTACCCAGAATTTCCTTGTTTAGATAATTAAAGAAATGTCCATGAGCTGTCCCTCTCTGACTCCAAACATGACCAAGTACAGTTTCTCTCTTACAAAATCAGTATCTCTTGGTAAGGACAGAGTTAGCAATTCATAGTCCAAAACACTAGTTATAATTACGCAGAATCATACAGTTATTAAACACCTACAAGCCTATCTCAAATGCCGAAGGCTGTGGTGCAGGATCTTCTAAGTGCATAGACTAGCATTCAACAGATGGGTTTACATACAACAGCAGCCAGCTCAAACCCTCCATCCAAAACTCAAAGATTTATATTCATGGAGAAGAGAGTTCCATTCATCTTTTTCTTCTCTGAGCTCCAGGAGCCTCCAATGATCTTAATGACAACTGTAAAACATAATAAAACCTACTTCCTGTGGAAGCTGTGAAGGTTTAGTCAGTGTTGACAAATTCTATGAGATACTCCAGTCAAAAGAACTGTAGATGTATAAATTATGACAGCAGCTGTGACCCTAAAACTTTCACATTCACCACTGTGCTGCCCATTTTATTCACTTTGAAGTTCAGGGCAGCAGTCTGAATACAATGAAGAGTGTCATACTCCAAAAGCAGCAGCCTGATGCCACAGTTAAGTAAAGCTGAATCTTCTTCAGCTGCTCCTATCGGTAGACTTACTGAGAGTTCCTGAGGCCTGAGTCTATTCTGATCCAAAACAAGACCGAATCATGAAACCACCAGGTATCTTAGACTGAAAATATTGTTTCTGTGCAGAAGGTTTTCAAATCACCTTCTACGGTACCTTTGACTTTTGCTGAAATGCTTGGACCTCTCCTCCTCCTAACTGAAATTGGAAAGCAGTCACATCATCAGCCTATATCAAGACATTTGCATTCACTTATAGAGAAGATGTGGGAATGTACCCATGTCCTGTATTGTTCTCTTTATACTAGACATAATGGAAAACTCCAAGTTAAAAGACTTTTGATGGTGAATAACCTGCTATTTATCCTGTCTAAAGCACTTCTGCCCACTGTAATGAAGTCCAGAGGGACGTTTCCTCTCTAGATTGCTAGCAGCAAACCAGATGCGTTGTATTTTGTTACAACATTTCTGATCTATTACATCAAATTAAGCCAGATTAAATGCAGCCCATCAGGGAAAAGGGTTTCCTCAGACCTGGAAATTGACTCAAACATAAAATTCGGTGTCTGCTTACCAGTGACTGTACCTCCTGCATGACATCACTTTCCATACAACTTCTTCACTCGATGCTAGGCAGCATACCTGCAGAATTAACTGCCTGGGAAGGAACTTTGCAATGAGTGGGCAGGTAATAAAAACCTTCATTTCACCATGGTGTTCTCAGGTTCTCTAGGTTCCTGAACAACCTCTTTACATGCTAAACCTGAAAGTCACACAACTAATGGCAAAGAAGTATTGGTTCCCCCACAGCACCAGTGTTAGCACACATACTGTTCAGAACAGCAGTAAGGACCATAAAATCAATATCCCTGTTGCAAGGGTGGGGTGAAGAATTCAAACATAAACAACTCATTCCTGAAGACTAGAATTCAGAAATACCTTAGACAGAGAAAAATGAGAGTTTTCTAGTCTCAACCTAAAGATAGGATTTTCCACATCCTAAAATTGCTGTTTAGAATGACCTGCAGGGCTGCCTGTGCTCTGAGGAAGTCCGTGACAGGGGGAGGAATAAAGCTACCTATCACAAGTATGACATGCTTGCTAACCTGGACAGCAGACAGGAAGTTCAATCTCTAAGAATAGATTCTGAATTCTAATAAAAATTTAGGCATTTGATAAAAAAGTCAACAGCCACAGCCTTAATACTCTGTACAGTGGAAAGAACAGTTTGCTTTCACCTGAAATGTCTCCCAGACTCTTAAGTGCAGGAGAGATGGAACTAGGAAAGTAAATTGCAAAAGCCATCCCATTTAGCTGAGTGGGATCACAGGTAAGGTCAGGACAGTTAATCACTACCTATTTGCTGAAAATTGCCCATAAAGGTAATTCAATGCACAATTCTCTTGCAGCAATTAGCTCTTGTTGATATGAATATAAAATGGGTACCTAGTAAGAGTTAACTCTGTAACGAAAGGAAAGGAATGAATCAGAACAAAGAGAACATTCAAAGATAGAAGCCAAGGTATGTTTGGGGAATGGTCAGTTGTTCGAGTATATGTTTGGAGAACTAGAGAATGCTTTCACATGTATTATTTGGCCAAACCTCTAGTGTATCAGAGAAAGTGAGATCATCAGAACAGAGCCCAACACAATTTAACAAAGCATGGTAAAAGCAGATGGAAGTGTGGCTATCAGATTAACTTTGTATAAAGACTGTGGCAAATCCATCATGAGGTTTTCCAGGCTCCGAGACAGCCTGACTAGAACTGGCCCTACCAGAAAATTGTGTTTACTTCAGAGATGAAAGTTTTTCTCTCCTTTCATTATACAAGCCCAAAAAAGGGGCGGGGGGAGAGAGTCTGACATTTTCTACTCTTTCAAAGGGTATTTCTCTATAGTGATAAAAGCCATTAATCATTAGCAATGAAAACTTGGGGGGGGGGGGGTTGTAATTACAACATCTGAAGGCATTATTTCAGGTTTTCAACTACTTGTTGCTACAGTGATATCTAACCGGTTCTCTTGGGCTTTCTGCAGTCTACAGCCCCACTGTTTCTGAACCGATAGGAAAGGGATGAGAAAGCCTGGCTGCAACTCAGAAAGGGCAGCCTTTGGCTGCAGGGAGCAGCTTTCAGGTGTTGCTCAGGCAAGCAGGGGAAGATAGGAGCAGCCCCACTTACGTGCCCCTCACATCTGCCCATGTTACAAAGGAGTCACACAACCAAGCACAGGAGATAACAAGCAGTGAAAGCTCTGCAATAAGGACAGAATGGTGGGAGAAGCCCACAGCTGTTATTTGGGGCTGAAGCATGCTAGTGGAATCTCATGTGAAACTTATATCAAGCCTTTGTGTCCCAGATGGCCCCCGATTTGGAAAATATTCATGACCCCACCCAGAAGCCTTCCCACAAGAGATGCAAAGCTAAATCAAAGCCAATATAAGGAAACAGAAGAATTTATAGCCCAGAGGTTTCTACATTCTGGAGGATCCTGTACAATTTCAGAAATTATTTAGACAAAAATTATTTCGTAACGATAGGAACTGTTTGAGCCTGAATGTTACAGCTGCCTATTGGGACACCTTCAGTTTGAAATTAAGTACATTGAAAAAAATAATCTAAAACCAGCTAGCTGTGTACTTCATCTGTCAGATTTTCCCCTCCTACTGTTTGTGGCATCAGAATATGGCATTTCTTTTTTCCTCATCTTTCATAATTTTCTTTCTTCTGTTACTGTGCAAAAGGCCTATACAAACAACAGCAAAACTGGCCAGCTACCTGCACAAGGCAATAAACAGAGCACATTAGGTAATTCCTACCTGTAAAACAGAAATCAAATTTCATGGTATTTTTCAAACCTGTTCTCCTTCCAATTTCCATCCAACTTTGGAAAACAACAAAACAGAATATGCACAGTGCTGCCAAACACACAATATCATTATCTTCAATGGGAGTTAAGGGGCTGACTTTGCCTTAACAGCAATTTTAACAGGTCAGAACAACATTCTGCATGATATTAAAGCAACAAGGGTTGTATCTCATCACATTGCACCCTTTCTCCTGTGAAACACATGGTTACGCCTGCAGCCACTTGGTATTCCAGAGCATATCGCTTCTACTTTGCAGAGCATAAACACTCCTCCTGTGTCAGCTAGACTGAATACCACCTCCACAAAGGGAGGAACACAACAGAAAAACATAACCAAAGGAAGACAGGCAAAGCTCTCACTTGCCCAAACAGAAAGCCAAGCTCTGAGTGAGTAAGAATATGACAGCTACGGGGTTTGATCAACAGTACCAGTAACGAGGCAAAGTGAAATCTGTGTGCTACGCACCAGGCAGGTGCCATTGTACTATAAAAATCTTACAAAATGCAAATCTTTTACACAATGTCTCAGTCATTGTGGCTCACCTTTGGCTTGGAGGTACTGTACTTTGAGAGGAAGAACAGCCTTTGAAGCTTGTTCAGTTCTTAGCTTCTCAGATGCAATAGGAGTACTTTTAAACTGATGCTGAGCAAAAAACAATCGCTTACTTCTAAGCCCTGAATTCACAAAAATACCTGCATGTAATGTTCATTGAGAGTTTCATGAGATAAAGTTTAAAGGATCAATCTAAACATTCCCAGGATGCAGTTACATTTTTTATTTTGAACCAAGAAAGGGGAACTACTAACTCATTTCCCTCAGTCTGGAACCTGGGAATGTGTACATTTTCTCTGAAAAAAATAGAAAGTTATAAGAGGGCAAAGGTAAGTATTCAAATATTGAAGCCAGTTCCCAGTAAATTATGAAAATGATGGATTCACACAGTTCTAACCTTCCACAGCATCACAGTTCATTTCTTTAATTACTAGGTTACATTATTTAAGAAGAGATATTGATTTCTCTGTTTCTTGGGTCCTGAAAAAGCAAAAAGCTTGATCTTACCTATGAAGTATAACTCTACTGTGACACTGAATTTCACAGAGGTGCCTATGATGCGGAAAGCAGAGTTAAGATTTCCTCAGTTTGGAGGGAGAAGAGGCAACTTCTCAGACTGAAAACATACACTGAGAGAAGACAAGAGTAAGTGAAACTGCCACCTAATGGTGAAACTGTAGCTTTGAAGCAGGCTGAGCAGCCAGCACACAAGGACACAAATACTGCTTTGACCTGCATATCTTGAATTTGGATTGACAATCACCTTCTTCAGCAACATTTAATTATATGCTGCTTCCTGCAGCACTGGCTGCTGGTGAAGCAAAAGTATATGTTTTAAGTGACAAAATGTATCTTCATCAGGGATGTGATTACCTTCTCAAATTGTCAGATTTGATTCCCAGTTTTATGCCACAGATTAAGAGACTGCACAACAAAGAATGTAATAAAGCCAAAGTTCAGTCTTGGATTTTTTAAGGACCGATAATGTCACCTTAACTTCTGATGAAAACTACCAGCATTGGAGGGGTGTAGAAATGCTATCAAGTTAAACCAGCTAGATTACTCCACTGACGCTGATTTACTGGACGTTTCAGCTATTCCAGAACCAAAGTGCTTTCCTTTCAGTCACATATCATTTGCCTCATGATCTGGTGGTAAAGTTCCCAAATCTCTTTCCTTAGTGACTCAAGTATGAGCAGAATTTGTGGCCTTGCTACGGACGAAACTGAGAGGAACCTAGTCCAAATGGGTCAGTATTCCCTCCTACACTTCGCTGAAACAATATTGAATAGGATTATATGTCTTTAATAGGATAAATATGTCTTTATTATGTTTCCACTGAGCCCCTAACAATGTTGGCATATTATCTAAAGCAGGACGACACAAATTGGGACTCAAGATCTATTCAATGAGTCACTTGGTGGTTTTCCTTTGTTCGATCTGAAAGTAGGAAAGAATGTTATTTACCTCTCCTCAATAACACATTTTTAGATCCTCACTTAAGAAATCATTACAAAACTAAAACCAATATATTAAAAGGAGGTTGCAAACAGAAAAAGAAAACATAATCATACCTTGTATTGAGGACATTATGCATCAGGCATAGACACATTTGAATCCACTTCTGATGCGTCATCGGAGTCTAACTCTACACTATCACCAAAGACAGCTCAATTTACTCCCCTGTTTTACATGGAAGTGAGGACCAGTGAAAGCTATCAGATTGACATGATAGAAGACAAGAACCTAGCATACATATAGAAAGAACGCTTCCTTCATATAACTCTCTATCCAACTTGTTATTATCCTAAACTAACAGAGTCATTCAAGAGTTTAAAAACCCACAGCTTAATACATGAGCCATCAATCCCCATATCTCTGGAGAAAAGGGATGTTAAGCTCTTCACCCACAGAAGCAGACATTCAGCCTCTCTTGCACAAAGAGCGAGCCACTTCTCTCTGTTTTCAATATAAAGTGTTTCATAGGCTCTTACACTGGGCTCAGTCACGCTCCTGAGCATTGCAGTACAACATCTGTATGGTACAGCACGCTCTGCTTTCTCCTAAGGATTCCTGGAGGGGCTGCGAGGGTACAGGGGGAGCCTGGGGGGTGGAAAAGCTGTGTATTCAGGTGTATTAGGGAAACAACACACTTCAGTACATATTTCAAGTCTATGTGAAGATAAAAAGAGCGTAAAGCTTTTCCCCAAATGGAGTGCCTGTAAGAATTTAGCAAGTCAAGGGAGCCAGCAGCTGCTGGGTGAGCAGAGCGGACAATGGGGACACAGAGGACATGACCCCAGGGGCTGGTGCACTTGCTCAGTCACTTTGGGGGACACAGTGAGGGGCAGGTGGCAGTGCTGCCTGAGGCCATTAGATGGCGAAGGAGGCTGCAATTGACTCCTCACTTACACCACTAGTGCCGAGAAGCACTTGCCACGTGTTTTTTCAAGGGACAGCAGTGTGGCTCCTCCTGGGGTGGAAGAGAAAGCAGTCATGCAGCAAATCCCAGTCTTTTTTCCGTACAGTGGCACTGCCACCAGCTCTCACCACCACTCGCTGAGCAAGGTCCCAAGTTTCCACTCCTGTCTGCATGAATTCTGGATCAGCAAGGGCTCTTTCCAAAGAAGCTTTTCCTAATTTACGCCTGGAAAGGATTAGACACAGCTCTACACCACACCACAGAGAACATCCTGTTTTCTAAAATAAGCAGCTGACACACTCAGACCAAACAGGGAAACAGGTAGGTCTCCCAATAGGATGGCTTTCCTGTCCTTGATTCCCATTATTTGAAGTCCTCAGCAGAGTTTGAAAGCACTAAGATGCCCTCAGGAATGCCTTTTGAACTGGCCTACTTTCACAGCAGAAACTGAGACAGAAATAGGAGCCAGTTCATCCAGTGTCACGCTGCAAAGCCACGGCAGTGCAGGGACACAACCCAATGCCCTGAACTACTGTTCCACCACCACTGGGCTGCTGTTTTCCGCTTTTTCGGTGATACGAGAGCTACCTGCCACCTCCTTGTTGTACTCTTCATCAGACAGGCCCCGAAAAATTCTCAGAATATCAAACACATCGAAATAATGAAGACACCAATAATTCCATTGGAAACTGGAAAACAATCCACAAGCCTAAAAATAATCCAAATCTGTAAGGGAAAGGGGACAGTTCTTGACATCACTTGAAACATAGATGGTAAGACTCTATAGACATAACACCTGTTTCTCTTTCAAATTCTGCAGATAAAGAGAGACTCAAAAGGGCAAGATTTGAGGCACAAGACTTTTTTTTAAGATTTCAATTAGCCTTTTATTTGGACTAGGATTTATTTACTGCAGAGTTAAGCATCTCTCATAGTTACAGATTCTCTATTTATATCTGCTAACTGTGCAAATTTCCTGGTTCCCTGATTCCAGACCAGCTGCTGGGCACAGCTGTGCTCCAACAAAGGCACCAAAACCAGCAGGATTGCTGCAGGACTGTCATACTTCCCTAATTCCATCCGCATCTGGAAGAGGAAATCACACTGCTTTTCTCACTCACTCCTGACACAGCTCAACAGAACACCACCAATCTAATTTAAAAACCCACAATAATAGATGGCCAGTCTGAGTGGCTCCCAAGCTTCCACAGCTTTTAAACACGGCATTAGCACTTCCTCCACAAGGTACAAGGTTGCCAACACAAAGAATACAGGAATCTATGCGCACAGTCACTTGCAAAACTCTTGGACAGAGCAGAGGACATCCTGGGAGCAATTAGACATGTGGAGAGATCAAGGCACAGAACTGCAAGCAATTTAGAGTCTGGCAACAAAGGAGTTTTTGTTTAATGGAAAGAAGAGGATGTAAAAGCAGAGCAACTAGGCAGAGCACCAGAGTGCCTCATCAACACAGTGCAGCTGTATGACCACATACGATGCTATTTGGCATCTAAATCTTGAAGTGGGTTTTAGAATGTGAATTTCATATTCCTGGGGGCATTGAGCTCAAGGTTGCAGCAAGATCAAGGCTGTACCTAGGAGAGGGGACTGGCACATCCTCTACCTGGCATGCACCGCTGGCTACCTGAACCCTGTCCCTGCTTCCCCCCAGTCACTGGCAGTGTGCTGGTTGTTGTGAACACTGTCCTTACTTAATGGCCTCTTCACACCATAGGCACATAACTTATGTTTGGGGATTTTACTCTAATATCTGATGGGCCTCTAAGCACTACACAGGGCAACCCTGGTGTTTGTCAGGATTTACTGCTTTTATGCATCAGAACCTAATTGATTTACCAAAGATCAAGCAAAGTCCAAGACAGAGCAGGATTAAATGCAAGTGAACTAAATGGCAGACTACATTTTTGTAGTTGGTTTTGGGTTTTATGCTGATGAGCAGTAGTTGGGATGACAGCCTGGCAGTCTGAAAAGCGTCTGTCCTCCACCTGCCACAAAGGTGAACAGTTAGCACTACACTTACTTGCTTCTGCTCATACACTGGCTAGAGAGAATGAGCCTTACACTAGGCTCTCCTTTACCAGCAACCTGGAAAGATCTTGGACACATGCTACACTTCCCCATGGTTCTCTTTCTCATATGAGTCTGTGAATATCTCTTCTAATTGAGATTTGAGTTTGGGATTTCAAGTTTTCTAGCAACAGCTTTTTCCTACAGTGTATTTGACAATACTTCCTTAATGACATTCTTTTCTCATCTGACGCTGTAACATATGCTACATAATACTGTTTCTAATTTGCCTAAACATGGAGTACATTCCACAGTTCTTTAAGATCTAGCAAAGAAGCTGAGGTATCAAAATGATGTTATTTTTACAAAATAAACTATTCTATCCTTCCTAACTCAGTATGAGTTATTATAATAAGTAATTACAATAAGAATTAAATAAAATATACTTTGGAAATCAGTGTCTTGTATATCTTATAAATTTGTTCACGTTCTCACTAATTGGGAAAACATATCCAGTCATTAGCTGGATTTAGAAAGAAAAAAAGGTCTTTTGAAGTTGGAAGACATTTACACGTTTTCATTATTCTGAGGCATACATTTCACAGATCCATGCAAGCTAGAAATAGAAGAGCTGGCTAGATCATGCAGCTCCCGTCTATTCCCTCCCTCTTAGAAAGCATATTTCATTAAAGCATATAGCAGCCTGGCCATACTCCGCTGTTTTAGCCATCCTAATTTCCAGTATCTAACTGATGGGATTTCCATCCCTTCTCTAGGGTTCCTGCTATAGCAAAACAAAGCAAAAAGAAATACAGCCCATTATTAGGATGCCGCCTATGATATTCACCATTTTCCTTTCTTAATATAACCCAATAATACACAGTTAGTGTCCTGTGAACTTCCTTAAATAATCCCCATTCCTTGGGAAAGCTGTCCTTCCATCAGAGCTGATTCATCATTCTCCCCTCAGGTGATCATTTTACCAAGCCATACATACTGAACTCTTCTAATCTTTCTCCATAATTCCTCCCTTCAGCCTTCTGATTATATTTCAACTTTTTTGCCAATTTCCTTCATATTGTTGGATTTTAGTCTAAGCTGCTTGACAGCAATCTCTTTACTTTTTTTTTTTTTTTAATAAGAAATAGCCATGGAACCTTGTTAAGGGAATACACTTTTTATACTCACATTTCTTAAATATACATTTCTACTCATGTGACTAGGAATGCTTCTCACTAGCACGCCTATAGCTGGGTATTCAATGTCACTTCATTAGTACACAATTTAACTGGTGAGGAGTTGATATTCAGGCTTATTATCTTGGCAAAGGTCAATGGGTAGAACTATTTAAGGCTCCCTTCTTGTGTGCTCTGTAAATCTCATATCACTATCGAGTTAAATACATTCAGCCAATCGCTGACACACCGTACAAATTCTCATCATTTGTTTAGTGCTTCATAAAGGGCAATGAATAATTTTACCTTTTCAATGCCAAAGAAACTAGAAAGTTTTTTCCCCTTGAGTGGCTCAAGTACTACAGCATTTGATCTACAAAAGGTTGCTTGTATACCTCAAAAAAATCCAGCACTGTATCTCAACAACCACACAAGGATTGCATTAGCATTGCAGGTATAGAAAGTAGCACAAGACAGAAAGTAACTGCTATTTTAAAAGAAAATCTCTGACCTTTAAGGATTTTTAATAAGCACTGTGGGTCTGGGCAATGTTGTTCTTTGGGGATATAAACTCAAATTATTAATACACAAAACCAAAAGCTGCCCACATTTCTGTACCGACGAAAAATAAAATACTATGTGTCAACTAGCAATAATAGGAAAATGAGCTAGATAACACAAAAATAAATATCAATCACTAGGTCAGGTTTTCTACCTGTTCTCAGGGCAGGATATCCATTAATCTCAAGAAAAAATATGAAACAGAAGGTCAAAGATTAACAAAAATTAACATTTTGCTGGTCTTCAACTTTTCTCATCCTAGAATCTGAAGCTGTTAACGATTCATGAATTTTTCACCTTGCAACCCTTCTACGACTTAGGAAAGTCTCAAGTATTGGGGGTTTTTTTTGCAGCTGGGGAAGATAAGGCACAGAAAAATGAACTTGTCTGTAGTGATATAAGCCAGAAAGAGAATCCCAAGGCATGTCTATATTGTATACTTTTGTGAAGCACTGAATTAGTGATGTCCCATATAAGTCAAGGCTTGTTTTGTGACAAACCCTGATCAAATTTAATCATTAGCCCAGCAGTGATGCTGAATTTACATGACACAACTGCCCGTGCTCACACAGTTGGCCTGCAGGTAGTGCCTCTGGAGCAGTCAGCAGATAGTCTTGCAGAGCAAACAGGACTGCACACACTGTAGCACAGGGTGCTTCTGTGCCTGATACATTGCAACACACCTTCTGAACAGCACCTGTGAGGCAGATTTGCAACAATTTCCAAGTAATTGCATTCGTTGTGTTTTTACCCTTGGTCCAAGGGAAATCACTGTGTCTTTTAGCTTCCCCTGTCAGGGAACATTTGCTTAATGTTAATTTGTTCCTTAAGCTAAGGCTTGTACAACTACAGTTTTGTCTTACAAGCACATCTTTACTAACTTTCTCCATGTATTAGTCAATTGGAGTCCCCTGGATTCTGGCCAGGCACACAGGGAATGATAGTTGAGTGAGTGCAATGCTGGATAAGAAAGAGGCTGACCCGTGGGGAGCTGTATGGTAATCAGCTTTTCATTACTGCATGGCTGAAAGGCCAAAGTGATTCATCAGTACTCTTCTGAGTGGAAAAACAGGAGAGGAGAAGATGAAGGAACTCAGGTTCTGATACGAATTATCTCTATCCTATCACAGTATATAAGTATTTGTCTCTAGGAACTGCTAATCAAATATCCCAGGACTATATCACCATGTCTGTGGAGATCTGCAAGTATTATTTTAGAGAAATCAGATAGTTTTTTCAAGGTGGAAAAAGTAGCTTAGTGACCTAAGAGTCTAATGACTAAATTATCTGATATCTTATATTCAGTCATTTAAATCCCAGTGAAGTAAATGCAACCCCCTCAGCCTGGGTCTGTGGCTAATTACTTTTGTAATCTTGAATCTTACTGTAGGTACCTTAATTGCTCTATAACAGAGTTTCCCAAAACATAAAGTGATAATGATATCTATCTGGTTTTGAAAATACTCTGCATATATGCAAAAATAGCACTTGTTTGCATAGGATTATCATTTTGCACCCTTATAAACAGTTTAATGTGGGTTTATTTAGCTTATTCTGATAGCTCAAAGACAGGTACAGAGGTCAGCAACCTATTAGCTTTCTCTCAGCTATGACCTTACCTGTTCGTTGTAAGTTTGAAGGCTCCCCCATGTGTTAACTGTATGCAAGGGTACAAAAATTCACCTGAGCTCCCATCTCTGGCTTCTACAGGGAGAGGGGTAATACTGTGAGATTTGGCAGGCCCCACATCACTATGCAGAGAATAGCTTAAAATCCATTGCCAATGTGCAAAGATAGTCTCATCAACAGTGTCAGATGGGTTACAGTTCATTGCCTGAACAATTCTGTCTCACCTCAGCACTGAACACATCTCAGTCCCAAACACAAACAGTTCTAATGCCAGGACACCCATATCTCCCCTCCCAGTTGTATCTGGGTGGTCCTCCTTCCTGCCCTGAAGCCCTCCGAGGTAGCCTTCACCAAGGAGTTGATCAAGCGTGTAACTCAGGAGCAATGCTGAAGCAGGAAAAAACATAATACACAGCCACCTGCAAGCACCTAAACAGATGCTGAGTTACAGCTCTTGGCATTGCACAATCTCTTCTGTGCCTAACAGCATACTCCCTTTCAAGGGATCCACATGGGAGAAGAAAGCTATGGGTGCCACACAGTTTTAATAGGATTTTGTTGATCAACACTTTGATGGAGCACACTGATCAAGTGGATACAGGCCAGTATCCCTCCCTAATCTGAGCGACACGGTGTCTGGGAGAAACCGACTCTCAGCAGAAGGGACATGGCAGCTGTTTCAAAGCTGCTTCTCCTGTAAGACTGAGGCTTGGCTAGTGGCACAGACTAGGGTATGAACTGTAGGCACCGCACATGTACACACACAAAGAAGGGTAAATGACCAGCATTTTAACTTTTACAGCTTCTCTCAGAAAAAAAAACAGCATAAAAGAGAAGAGATGGGCTCAGCAAATAGTCACTAGCCAGCAGGAAAAGACAAAAGAAGAGAGAAATCACAGCAGTGTAAATCAACCTGGGGAGAAATGGCTAAATGAGGATGCTGATTGCTAATCTACATCCTGTCACTCTGACTTTATAAGCAGGTTAGCTCAAGAGGCCATGTGTGTAAAAGCAGCCCCATAACAACACTGTCTTTCCCACTCTCATCTGTATTCACAGTGGACCAGGTTTTCACTTTATGGCTGCAATGTTCTTGTTTCTTCTGCAGGTCCATTAGCACTGTGCACGTTGCACAGTCAATACCAATTCCAGCCTACACTTTTCTGCCTTTTTTATTTGGACACAAGTCCTTCTGTCCGCTGGATTCATTACTCTTCGACATGGCTATTTGTGGTGTTCCATTATGTTTTGATTTTTTTTTAAAGCAGCCCAAGTGCCTTTGACTGTAAATAAAAAATTAAAAGATGAAGCAAAAACAAAGTGAGCCATTTAAAAAATAGCATGATAAATCATTTCTGTCTCTCTTTAATCCTTTTTGTTTTGCCTAATTGCTTTACCCAAAAAGGCTGCAGGCTATAAAATGACACAAGAAAAGGTTACCAGCCTTTTGTTCTCTTGTCCCCTTGTCTCACATCCCAAGAAATCTTCCAGGACATTCCTTCTTCTTCTGCACCAGACAGGAAAGTGAAATTTGATCGGACTGGAAGGTGAGGTGGCAGAAGGAACCCAGCAGGCTTAGGGGAATGACATACAAGCGTTTGAACAAGATGCAGAACTGTGATGTTGCCTCAGTAAAAAGGAGGGTGACAGACTGGGACAGGAGCAAATCTCCATCCTGCTGAACTCTGGACAATCTCCCCTGCCTTCACCAAGGTGGCTAATGGCAGCTCCTTCACACTGCAGTGGTGTTCCCAGCATCAGACTGGGACTGGTGAAAAGTGAACTGCCAGCTATTACCTGTGCCTTACTTTATCCACAACGTCAGTTGATCAACCCTGTGTTCAACAAGAAGAAAAGCTGGAATTATTAAAAACACAGCTTTGAGGCAAACACCATGGCTGCAGTGCTGAATCATCCCAGTAACACTTAGCAGGGAGGGAAAGGCTAAAGTTCAGCATTGGTCAGTCCTCCAAAAGGACAGAACAATCAAATGCAAATGCAGGATAAAGGAGATTTGCACAAATTGGATATGAGAGCTGGCCAGCAGAAATGGAGTAGCAGTGACTCTTGGGGTTTACATCAAAAAACTGGACTGCAACACAAAAGAACTTCATTGGGGAGATGGTAACAAAATGGTGAAAACCTGGATGTTTCCATTCCTAGGCACTGAATTGTTAGGCTTCCATGTCTAGGAACCAGATCCTGTACACTGAGATGAGCGTAAGGACTCTAGATCTTTTGCAATTTCTTAATATGTCAAGAGTCTTTCCTTTGACCTCATTTTTCTCCTCAGTCACAGACATTCATGACAGAGAGATTTGAAAAAAAAACCCAAAACCACAATAATAAAACTGTAAAATACTTGAGATGGTGTCGTGGTTTAACCCCAGCCAGCAACTAAGCACCACACAGCCGCTCACTCACTCCCCCCCCACCCAGTGGGATGGGGGAGAAAATCGGGAAAAGAAGTAAAACTCCTGGGTTGAGATAAGAACGGTTTAATAGAACAGAAAAGAAGAAACTAAGAATGATAATGATAACACTAATAAAATGACAACAGTAGTAATAAAAGGATGGGAATGTACAAATGATGCGCAGGGCAATTGCTCACCACCCGCCGACCGACACCCAGCCCGTCCCTGAGCGGCGATTCCCCGCCCCCCCCTTCCCAGTTCCTAAGCTAGATGGGACGTCCCATGGTATGGAATACACTGTTGGCCAGTTTGGGTCAGGTGCCCTGGCTGGGCATGAGAAGCTGAAAAATCCTTGACTATAGTCTAAACACTACTGAGCAACAACTGAAAACATCAGTGTTATCAACATTCTTCACATACTGAACTCAAAACATAGCACTGCACCAGCTACTAGGAAGACAGTTAACTCTATCCCAGCTGAAACCAGGACAGATGGTTTCTGTATTATTCTTGCTTCCTTCTCAGTATTTAGCAAGCACATGCCTTTTGCCAATCACTTGTTCGGGGGAAATCTTGTCCTAATGTGGCAGGTGATACATGCAGCACAAACTCCATTTTGTTCTGCCCAGCTCAAAACCCCTTGCTCTGTTCCCTGGGCTGGGTGCACTAAGCTGCCTCATGGCTCTTTCTGTCTTCAGCAGTCACATAAGTAATGGAGAGGAAGCCAGGGCTATAGAAGAAGAGTTCCTCCTTTCACCACTCTACTTTGCAGCTCTACCAAAGACCAGGCAGGTCAGGAAGACTGACCTACTTCTAATCTCTAATGCAAATACCCCTCCAGGAGATGAATAAGGTATATAAAGGATAGCTGCTCTGTATATATTTCTCATTCTGCACACAAGCCTATGACTCCCAGAGCTGTCAATCTAACATGCTTTTCAGCTGAGGGCTGAATTGTCATTTTCCATTTTTACACATTTAATGAAAGGTAGTAGATAAAAAAATCACCATTTAAAATACCATACTTTTCTTTTCTCAGCAGTTTGAAATGGGGCCTGTGGGTACTGGGGTAGTCAGACTTAAAAGTCTGATTCCACATGACTCTGAATCCTAAACTCTGGTGCTTTGATACAACTTCTGACAGTAATCCCCTCCAACCTGCCCTGTCCCTCTGCTCCCTTTAGCAGTATTGCAACATGAAGGATTACAAATCTTCCTTGTTCAGAAATGGAAGAATGCTAAGTTGCTCACAAGAACACAAGATTAGGATGGTAGGAAACCCCTACCCAAAGGGCCCAGGCTGACCACAAGAGGACCTTGCCTTAACAGGCAGAACTTCAGAAGTCACCAGTTGCAGGCCATAAAAAATTGGAAGCATCATGGCACCAACAGCACTTATTATGAGGCTGCTTTTCTTGTACATCGTCCCTGCTGCTGTGTCTCTTCTGTGGGATGACTTTTGTATTAATGTGATGGATATCTCCTGGGTTTTAAGTTTTACCTATCCAGATATAATCATCACAGAGCAGGAAGTCGCTCTGAAACTCATATTAAGATTTGGTTTATCAAGATACAGTTTCCCTCCTCTGCACCTTATCTCCCAATTTTAACCTCCTTGTTTTCAATTACCCAGAAAAAAAATGAGGGTGCTGGTAAGGAAGCAAATAAAGATGATGAAAATTATCTTTCCTTTACATATTCTCAGACACTTTAGCAGTGTGAGTGAGAATGGTTTCTCTCTGGAGAGCCATACCTTGGAATCTGGTACCTAGTGGTGGCAGATTCTCCAGGAGCACCCTGTGATGTACTCTGTGGAATAACTGCATATAAGACAAACCAAGCATAACTGGGTGAGCCAATGTACACCACCAAGTAGGACCTTTCCACGCTTGTGGTGATGGCTGTGCTTTTGCATATCCTTTCCATATCATGTAATAGCCTCATCCAATCAATCAAAGTGTGCAAGGGGTGACTGCCTATCTCCACATGGAGACAGAGTCAATTAAGGGAGCATCATGAATGCCAAGTCTTTCCTCTCCTGCTGAGATGAATAGAGAAGAAGAGATGAGACAGAAAATGCACTGTGCCAGTGACTGCATTTCAGCTTGATGGCTTCGACTGGGCAAAGCGGAGAGATAGAGAAAGCTAATTTCACAGATAACATCTCCAAGGTCTATATAGTAATTTTAAATATTGGAAATAATTTTTCATGACAAATGAATCTACTTCATCTCAGCCACTTCCATCAAGATATTCCCATTAATTGTAGGGACAACTGGCAATCTCAGCAGAAACACAAACTGGTCTGATTGGAGGGTATGAAGCTACAGGGACTGAGATCAGCCACTAAGCAATAAGAGACTCAAAGATACCATGTACTCTGAAGTGACTCTTGCACCCAGTGTCATCAGTTCATCTCTAGACACCTGACAGATCACAACAGACATGGTGCATACTCAAAGTAAGCAAGCCCATTCTGGATCATACATGCAATGTGCCATTATATGTCTTGCTGGGAGTTACCTGGGAAAGCTAGGATGAGCAGGTAAAAAAAGTATTTCCTTCCTTCATGGTGACTTACCACTTCAGATGATCCAAGTTTTAGTAAATTCTACTTTCCCCTGATACAGTATGATTCAGACAAAACTGACCTGCTATGACAAGCTGTCCTTTAATCTGAGAATTATCTGAGCAGCATTGTGCCTTGACTTATCAATAGGCTGTATTTTGTGGCTTGCATTAAGGAGAAGCCATTGTTCTGAGCTGCCATTTATAAACCAGCAGATAAACAAATAAGCCACTACAATATTAGTCCTGTAGAAAAGGCCTATACTAACTTAAGTGTAAGATGCTAAAAAACATTAAGCAAATGTTCCTACTCATCTACCCATCGACATCTTTTTTTGTTATTCAAGTGCTCTTTACAGGAGCTGACAGTAGCACAAAATCTAATAATTTTGGACAATCATATTTCTTGAACTGGGAGGACCTTGTGAAAGCTACACTCAGCAATAAACAGCCAGAGACACAGAAGTTTAGAGAAAAACAACAGAAATTATCTTCTTCTGTGTCATCAATTACCCTATTCAGATGAGATAAAGAGCACCTGGAGTACTAATAAATTCACATGCAGCATGGAAGGCAGGAGTGACCTTAAATATCAAGAGCACACGGAGACAGGGTGAAGAAACAGGAAAGAACTCACAGATTTAAAAAATCATACCCATGTCATTATAAAATACAGAAGAGACAATCAGTTGATTTTCATACAGCCTCAGATTTTCCAGCTGTTCAGCGGATGCTGTTGGAGAATGTCACATCAATGAGACTCTTAGAAGTTAAAGTTCAACAGCCTAAAGACCATGAAATGATCTTTTCCCAAAAAGATGTAATCACCCTGACTGCAGAATTAACTGCACACTCTTCTGTACTGAGGATATCACAAAGGCATTACAAGGCAACAAATGCCATCACTTGTCCTGGTAACAACATATATTCAGAGTGGCTTTTGACTGAATATGTACCTCTATGGACAATAAAGTTATGATGAGTGGAAAGGATCCCAGTATAAATCCACAGAAGTGAGAGACTCTGAAATTGTTCCTTCATATTGTTTCTCTTCCCTTACAAGCCTCACCTCGGCTGCACTGTCCTTACTGGAGCTAGCACAACATATCATGAATATCTTGGGAATTGTTTGGATGTTAGAACAGAAGTTACCCCATGGAAGGTGTGAGAGACTGAAAGAGTTAATGTCTCAAACATTGCAGTGGGGCAAGTTCTGCAAAACAACGAACGCTGCACGGCAACAACCGCAGCTGCTGGAGAGGTAAGGTAAGGAAAGGATGGAGAGATGGAGGATACATAAAAGCCTAATACAGTAGAATAATCCAGCACTTATGCAACCAACAGTAGCCTTCTGCTCTGACACCCAGTCACTAGGGACAGATACAAGGGAGCTAAGCACAGAAAGCCCAGGCCCGCGTTTCTTGAGCAGAAGAATTGTGTACAGCGTATACCACAGTACTAGCTGCTTGAGCCAGCCATAGAGGGAACAGCCACAGGTGTTACAAATGGATTGATGCAAGTGAGAAAATGAACTTCTCACACAAATGCCCTTAGCAAACGCTAACATGCCTCAGACCATGTTTAATGGAGACTTGACTATAAAATTAGTGAGGAACAATTTTAAATGGGTGTGAAGGGATTGCATGAACTATTTTTCTGAAGTCAGATGGAATCTTTTTTTCTGCAGTTTGGAGACATTTTGGGAAATCATACAATAGAGACCTGTCTGATACTAGTAAGTCAATGAACAGATGAGCTCTAGAACAGACCTTCTGGTTTCTAACATCTTTCACTTGTCCTGGTTTCAGCCGGGATGGAGTTAACTGTCTTCCTAGTAGCTGGTACAGTGCTATGTTTTGAGTTCAGTATGTGAAGAATGTTGATAACACTGATGTTTTCAGTTGTTGCTCAGTAGTGTTTAGACTATGGTCGGGGATTTTTCAGCTTCTCATGCCCAGCCAGGGCACCTGACCCAAACTGGCCAACAGGGTATTCCATACCATGGGACGTCCCATCTAGTTTAGGAACTGGGAAGGGGGGGGGGGGGGGGGCAGTGATTTTTTGGCCGCTCGGGGACTGGCTGGGTGTCGGTCGGCGGGTGGTGAGCAATTGCCCTGTGCATCATTTGTACATTTCAATCCTTTTATTACTTACTGTTGTCATTTTATTAGTGTTATCATTATCATTCTTAGTTTCTTCTTTTCTGTTCTATTAAACCGTTCTTATCTCAACCCAGGAGTTTTACTTCTTTTCCCGATTTTCTCCCCCATCCCACTGGATGGGGGGGGAGTGAGTGAGCGGCTGTGTGGTGCTTAGTTGCTGGCTGGGATTAAACCACGACACACTTTATCTCATGAAATCATAAAAATTATTCTGTTTTTTCAACTTTCCTAAAGTCTTTGGATATTCAAGATCCAGCAGGGATTAAAAGCATTAAAACACAGCAGCAAAGGCTTTTCTCCTAATGTGTCCAGCAACCCTGGGAACCATCAGTCCTGTAACAAAATAGGTCACCTGGTGTTACAGTGCAGACTCAGAAGGTCTGGACAGTCCAAAAAGCATCAACACGTTTGAGTTTTTTTAAACAAACCTTCAAATACGTAATCATCATCAAACTTCTTCACTAAAATAAAAAAGACATCTGTGCTGCTACCTGTGCTTGAGACAGCAAAGCATGCAGCACTTAAACCATGTAGTAAATGATTTTGTAGCATTTCTTATCACCAGTAATTTTACAACATCTCCGTTTATTGCATAGATAATGGACAGATGTGTGTTGTCATTAAACTGCTCTTAGCAAACTTTGCTATAAAGGTACTTGGCAGATAATAAAATGTGTAACCCTATCCTCAACATCAGCATTGCCAACAGCAGGTACATTGCTATTCACAAACAGTATGCCACAAAACACAGAAAAAGCCTAGTTTGCTCAGGGTGGTAATCAACCATCTGTGAGCAAATCCAAACAGGAAGCGACACTGGTTCCAGCCCTTCAGAGGAGAAGTGGAGCGGGATATCTCTGTCTTGCTGCAACGAACACTGGGTGCAGCTCAGCAAAGGAAAGGGCTGGAACAAGATTTTTTATTTTTTCTTACCCAGGCTATATCCAGTTCTGAGCGATTAACTTCAAAGGTTTAAAATCTAAACCTCAGAGTCTTTTACTTCAGTTTTAAATGGCCAGCAGTCTCAAACCAACCTGCCTTTTCTAATCTTATCAGTATATAAGTCTTAATTAAAAAACTCCCAAACACCTCCAATCAAGGCAATTAAATAGGAGAAAGCATTAAAAAGTGAGTGATCATCAACATTTGATTTTCATTGGCCTAAAATGGACTGATTTTCAGTTGTCTTTTACTTCGTGTCCCTCCTGGGCTTTTGCCCTCTGCAGTCCCTCTCACAGTGTTTCAGTAGAAGGCAAGCAGGCAGAGAGCTTTTGGGATCTGCAGAAAAAAAGACCTCATACACCTTTTTGAGTGGATGGCATTTTCACTGCAGCTACAGAAAATAGCTAATGTGAATACAACACATATTCCCCTCCTCCTGCTTGTTTAATGCCAGAGCTTTGGGGTCCTTTTCCGAAAAGTCCATGGGCTGTGAGGAGGAACTTTGTTATCACAGCAAAGAAGTACATCATCCCCCACGAGCAAGATTCCAGCTCCTACCTCTAACACCTTATGTGCAATTAACAGGGGACTGCAGTGACCTGACGCTGCAACTGATGTCAAATACTAACAAAGTAGAAGCCAAGGGGTACAGAAGACATTAAGCACTCAAAAAACACTAAAGATCCTTCATGGTAGCTGCACCAACCCATCCTTCCCACCCTCCTGCATTCTGTAACAGCCCTCAAGCCCTTCTGGCTGACGAGACTTGCAACTCACTCTAGTTTCTACTTTATTTCAAACTAACTAGCAAAACAGCAGACCTGTTGGAACAAAGTACTTTAGAACAGAGAGGCTGCACTGCAGACACTGTTCTCTGATAACGCCTATTCTTTCTAAAACCCTAGGATGCAAGAATGACTAAATACTGCCAAGAGTAGAAGCTCCAAGGTTTTTTTCCCTAATGCCTGACACTCCACAACCCAAGACACAGCAAACTTGGTACAAAGCCTCAATATGTACTTGTAGTCATAACTTCCATCACAAATCCACTTCACTGTGCCTGCCATTCATTTCACAGACACCCAAAAACTGCTTTTCAGTTTAGGAGTCTTTCTGGTGTGATAAAATCTTGCTCTCCACCATACATATTCTAATCAGATATAACAGGAGTGCAGAAGAGCTCAGGGAGCAGTGGGGAGGCAAGATCATTACCACATTACAAGGCACCCAGAACATCACTTGCAGGAGCGATTGTGTCCTGTCTATTAGCTTCTTTTCTATTTTCTTTGCTTTATGCCCCCACCCCAAACAAGACATCCTCTTTTTTGTCAGCCTGGTAGCCTTGGCAGTTTGGCACTGTCAATTTCTCCGCAGCATAGTTACCTTCTGGAGTGCAGCAATACTGAATTATCAGACCAGAATCTCCACATAATCAATAAAAGGAGACAAGCAAATCAACAAAAGGAGGCAAGCAGATTGTGTTATTGCTTTGAATTTCTCCTGAGAAGCAACTACCTCTCTCCACTGACTGCACAGATCCTCGTTGCCAGGCTTCTACTTTTTTAATCTTAGAGCAGTTATCCGAGGCATCTAAAGAAGGAGGTCACAGTACTACTTTAATTGAGTTCATGCCACTTGCAAAGCCAGCAGAGTCTTATTTCCTAGCCTGGTGGACAGTCACACCACCGCTCCCTTCCAACAGCTACTGTCAAATCTCTGAAGTTTCAGAAACTTGGCCAAATACTCCTATGTTTATAGCAGCTCCTTAATTTTAACAGTGGCTTGAAAAGGCTCTTCTCACATATGATTTCCAACATTGTCACAGTGAGTTAGACTGGGTAGTAGAGAACCATTATGGAAAGATGACAGAGAATGGGAAGGTCAAGGATTTAAGAAAATAAATAACTAACGGGTGTGTTACCTGGTCAGCACAGCCTCTAGTGGAAGGTATGAAATAAGGACCACATCTAGCTAATTGTCAGCGTTTGCTACTGCCTTTGCTTAGCCTCACAGCCTGGCATTAAGCACTTCTGGCCCATGAATCCCATTGCACTTTCATCTCATCTCCCTTCTGTGTCATCTGGCACTGGCTACAGAGATGGAGAGAAACACAAGCAGATCAAATGGAATTTATGAAGACTGAGGAGAGTCTTGTTTAGGTGAAGTAGTTTGTCTCAGCCTTTCTGAGGATCAAACACTGATGTCCATTCATTCTAGTTTCTACAGCACAGACTTGAATGTAAGTATACCTGTAGAAGCCTTCACCATTTGTCTCCCAAGAATATTCTTTCCTAGTTAGTTCAGGAAAACCATACAGTTACCGAAAGAACCAGAGCAGTCCTACCAGCACTTCTGACTCCCTGACATACCCCTCCTTGGGTGGGAGTCATATCAGACATGAACTAGTCTTTGCCATGTCTCACCCTATCTCTTCCGTGCAATTTCAGTTACTCCAAGGAGGGACTACATTACCCTTAGAAGCTACGACTGAAAACACCTTTGTCTGCTTACATTGCTGGCAATACTGAATGACTGATTAGATACTGGAATTGTAAGAATTAATTTGAGGCCTTGGCAGCAGTTCTCCATTCTGTGCCCTATCCAACTGCAGCCACAGCAAGGTTTCTTCATCTGCACAGAAGTACTGCTTGAGCAGATGACTGCAACCAAAATCTATGTTGCATTCAGTGTAACTTGCTGAGGTGTTACTTCACTGACAGGACAAACTCCCACAGGCTTTAGATACAGGTGACATACTGAATACTGTGTATTTGTATTGTTTCACCATGAAGAAAAAGAACTTTTCTAACTGTGACACAATCAATTTCCTTTTCGAGTCCCTTTTAGACGTATGACAGTCCTTCATATGGCAAAGTATAAAATGTATGAGAAATAAAACATTAAAAATGTAGAAATGCTATGCCTGGAAATCGGGAGATAAACTTTACCATCAACAAAAAATGAATTGTCTGCTTCTCTCCCTGGACTTGTATATATGTCTTTTGTATTTTTAGTACCTTAACTAAATGTTAAGTATGTGCTTTGCTTTGTGATAAAGAGTGATCTTCCTGGTAGCCAACAGGTGTAGAAGATTCTTTATTCTTAGCTCCCCTGCCCCTTAACACTTTACCCTAGATCTTGGGCTGAAAACCCCTTCCAAGAATTACAGTCCTCTCTTGTAACAGGACAGAAGTCTAAGGGCTGAGTAAAGTGAGTGAGACAGCCCTTCTCAGATAACAGATGGCAGACTGGAAAAGTGGGTCAGTAGCTGTCTCTTACTAAAAGAGCTAGCCTGCTCCTTCTTCATTCATCCCCTTATGCACCAGCCTGGCTCCCCCCAGTCCTGTGGCAGCTCTTTAGTCACTATGCAGAAGTGCCACTGTGGCATGGCAGCCTCTCTCACTTTGATTCCCTTCCCAGTCTCCATCTCAACTTTTTTCCTTCCAACAGCATTTGGATCACAGGTCAGCTGAAGTCAGGACTTGCAATAATCCTTGGCTGTCAGACCATGAGAATGAAAAATATCATTGGTAGCCTGCAATACTTTTGCTCATGGAGGCAAAATAACTGTGCACTAATGCAGTCATCTGATATCAAGTAGTTGTATCAGAGCAGTATGAGACTGCTATGTAACACCACAATAAATGTAGCAGTCAAATACACTTCAGTCTGCACAATTTTTTTGTGTGTATCTAGTCTACAAGTATTTATTCCCTGTGAGCTGCTTCTCATGTTGCCAAGGAACCGCAGGCATGAAAGCCACGTTTTGCCTGACACTGGCCCTAAACCAGTAAGTGGTCTGTGGTTTCTAGTTACTGACAAAATGAGTTTCTCAGGATTAGGACCTCTGCATACATCTTTTATGTTGTCCTGAACTACAACATCATTGTTTTGTTAACCTTAAATACACTCTGATTCTAACACATATGTATTAGGACCTCAAGTTTCCACAGTGGTAGACATGCATTCATTCATGTATCTTTCTTATTCACACTGATGCTGTCCAGAGCATGGCCAACTTATGGATCTCAGACCAGACTTGAGATTCATTTCTCCTAAATTCAAATGCTTACATGCCCTTAACCTACTGATCTCTTTTCACTGATAATAAAAGGAGTAAAAGCCAACACCACAGATATCTAAAGGTACATGAGATGAATCCTCTTCTTTATGTTATTGGTTAGCTTTGGATTCTCTTCTGAGAGCCAGATCCAGGAGATGGACATGAGACAGAGTCCAGAAAGTCCTGAATCACAGAGCTGGTCACTCCTAATACTAAATAAAGACCAAGGGCAAGCATAACTGCAATTTTGTGGGGGAACAATGCATTTATGGTAGCACTTCTTTTTGTCCTGTCTGTCCAAAACCTAATCACACAACAATTGGCCAAAACAATTCCGAAGGCTGTGGCTGAGAAAACCTCTGCTATATTCCTGAATGCTCAAATTCAATGTAGTCTATAAGAGAGAACTGCTGAGCTGACATTGGCATAGTCAATGCCCATGAATCTTACATTTTCACCCATGTCCTCACAGCGCGGATGGCAGTGTTGTTGCTTCAGTTGGTTTAAGGACCACTGGCAATTAACTACTATTGCTGCTTAGGGCTGCATGCTACAAATTGTTGGCTGTGAGAAGCTTTATGAATGATCATAGATCTTGTGCTGTAAAACCTAAAAACCCCATGTGGTCTATAGGAAGATTTTTGGTCATTAACAAAAACTTCCTGCAAAGAAAATCCTCTGGAGAGTGAATGAATTGCAAATCTCAATTCTGCCTAATGTTTTATGCATTGTACCTAACTTTCACGTTCTTTCTCATAAGTGGCATGGTACTGTGATCAATATTAAAAAATGCATAGAGGAAACACTGCATGGGAAGGGAGCTTCTCAAATATTTATGGCAGAAACTCAAAAATATCCAAATTTCCAATTCTAAGACACGTACTATAATCATTAGGCCATGGTGCCTATTAAGGTAACAGAAAGAAGGCGCTGAAAGCCCTGAGACTCTGCTAACGGTTTACAGTTAATTCTTGGGTGTATTGTGAGTGCACTTCAGCCAGAATTCAGTGCTAATGGCCAAATATTAACATAAAGATTGGTTTCAATATAAGAAAAACACCCTCTAGGGAGTATTTTCTTTTCTGAGTGATCTTAGCCCCATCTTTTTTTATCTAAAACCACTCACCTACCTAATTCTGGGGGTGGCACCAGCACAATAGGGATAACAACAATTAATGGAACCACCTGGTACTTGAGAAATATATAACTTGGATATCTTAAATTAGTAAATTCCTTTCCATGTGGCCTAGAACACATCTGTTTTGCCTGCCTGTACCAGCGTTACTTGTGCCTCATAACTCCAATCAGGTGTCTTTAAATCACCAGTCAGAATGAGTAAGAATAAGATGCAGAGAACCTCCCACCATCTCCTACAGATTTCCCTTATCAGAGGTGAACTTGGAGACATGTTGCTGTTAACAGTATCTCATTAGCTGGCTTCACCCATAAACAGCCATCAAGGAAATCCTACCATGCAAAAAAGAGGAAGACTAGACAGAACTGGAATACATCATCTGTCCTATGCAAGAAAAATCTCCATAACTCAAGTTCACACTTGGTACTGTTTCCAGTCACTTGCCTGAGACTTCTCACATGCAGCAGCATTTTCCGCCTTAGGAGACAAACCATACTTAGCCAAAGAAACTCGGGAACCTGAAGACAAGGTCTTCAGAAGTCTTAGGGAGTGAAGTGGCAGATGAAGAAGGTAAACTCATGAAATGAAGGTGGAAAAGACTGGAAGGAAATGATCAGAGAAGAAATCTTTCCTACTGTGGAGACTGGAACTTAGCATTGGGAAGACCAACAAGGGCAGGGGAAAGTCTCATGGAAACACTGGATTTTGTTCTAGTTCTCTTGCACACCTTCAGTTCTGTGTAACTGAGGTCAGAAAACTCAGCTTACCTCGCTCACATGTTCTACCCCAATAGCCGGTGCCAGTGCAGTCACAAATGAAGCGGTTCCAGCCATCCTTGCAGACTGCATTATTCTTACACGGGTAGCTGTCGCACTGCTTGGTGCTGAGGCGGGAGCAGGAGGACTTGACTCCTGCGGCATTCTGTGCCTCTGCCAGCTGCCGAATGTTCTTGCTTCTTCCATCAATGAACAAGTCTCGGATACAGCCGACGTAGCCATAATTCAGCATTGCTGTCCAGAGCTCTGTGGGAAGGATGAGTCCTGCCCGGTTCTCAGGCAGCCCACCAAGGTACATGTCGCCTTCCAGATCTAGGATCTCACTCTCCCCACTAGCAGTGAACGGAGTGCGTCTGCTGTTCACTGATATAGTACCTAAATGAGGAGGACAAGGACAAATCAATGCTTTCACTTACAGCCTCAGTCTGGTTCATTTTTTTCCAGTAACTGAGGGATGTTTAAGGTTCAGTGCAGGACAGTGAAGATTCCTCCTGACCCAAATGCACTCCTAACAGAGACAGTGTCTCCCACACACCTCCCTCTCCTCTTGAACCAGAGGCCATAAACATTTCCACGTGTCTGTATCCCAACTTGCATTATAAGGTCACAAGCATAACAATGCAATGGCTAAATAATAACATATAAAAACTGAGCATTATTCAACGGTATTCATCCAGCAAAGCAAAGACTTACTGAAAACATACAGGAGTTTGATGGTATCAGAACTGGAGAGAAAAAAGATAAGTAAAAGCGTATTAATTCACACTACATAGCCCTTCCAGAAAACACTTCATCAGTACCTCCAAAGCTGGACCTTTATGATGGAACTAAATAGACCCTCATCAAGTTTGTAGATGACATCAAATTGGGGAGAATGGTTGATGCGTTGGAAGAAGCACAGGGCTACCATTCACAGTGACCTTTACAAGGTGGAGCAAAGGACTGATAGAAATGTCTGATGTAAATCAACAACAATAAATACAAAGTCCTACACCTGGAGCAGGACAACCTCACACATAAGTACAGGCTGGAGACCAGCTGGCTAAGGAGCAACTCTGCAGAAAAGGACCTGAAGATATGGCAGACAACAATTTGAATATGAGTCACCAGTGTGCACTTGCAGTGACGAGAGACACTGATCACAGGTTGCAGCAAAGGAAACTCCAACTCCATAGAAAGGAACATTTTTGACCATGAGAGTGGTCAAACATGGGAATGGAAACATCAGAGAGGTTGTGGAATCACCATCCTGCAGGCGTTCAAAACACAAATGGACACAACCCTGAAGAAAGCCTAGATTTCAGCAGAGTTTTGACTAGAAATTTCCAGAAGTTTGTTCCAAAAGAAATTATTCCATGGTTTTACAAAGAAAGTTAAGTATTCTAACTTCCATTTTACAAACAGGAAAACTGAGGTAGAGAAAGATAAAGGTTATCTCTGAAGAACAGTTAGTATTAAAATTGTAGTAGCTTCCATATGCTCCAAGCAAGATGTGGCATACTGCACTGAGGCCATTCCCATATATTTCAAGAAATTGTCCAAGCACATAAAATAATCAGAACATATAATACAGAAATACAATCAGAACACATGAAACAGCTACAAAGAAATGAAGTGACTTATTTAAGGTCAGACCGTGCATCCAAAGAAAAACAGGGAACAAAACACAGGTCTCACATCCCAGAGCAGTGTACTCTTCAGAAGAGCATTCAGCAGCTTTCATGATAGGGACATCTGCCCACAAGACACTCAGCTAAAAATCATCAATTCACCCTCCCTAGCTATAAATCATCGCATCCAACTGCCTTGTCATTAAGATAGTCTGTCCTCAGAGACAACTATCCAAGCTTTAAGATTAATTCCACATCATCGCATTTTTATCATACACCCCTACGATAAGGTGGGAGAGTTTAGTTAATAGCTAGCTCTCGTCTGTGTCTCTGTGAGAAAGTGCAGCCGTGTACACATGCTTTTTCTTTAGTTGTAATAGATGTCTTCTTAGAGAACAGCTTGTATGACACAGGCACAAGGTATTTCATGTGTGTGATGTTCAGTAATAATCTAGGAATAATGTCAGAGGTAGCAGAGTGCCAGAAGCAACAGAGGCGTTACAAATTAAAGGCTCAAAGAGAACCACAGTTATTTGATGAATCATTTTGTAAAAACAACCTGCAGCACAGCAGACATTCTCCCTTTTACTAAGTAAGAAAATAGAAGATGTGACAATACACCTACAGTCATAAAGGCAGCATGCCACAGAGCCACAGGATCACAGCCCCCCTTCCAGCATCTCTGCTGTTACTCCTCAAAAGCAGCATGTGGAGTACATATTACTCAAAAGACTAGAACAAACCAAAATACTGGAGGGCTGAGCTCCAGACAGCTGCTAATATGGAGAAAACAACCACTACCTGTAAAATCCACAAAGGTAAAAAAAAAAAAAAAAACCAAAACAAACAAACAAACAAACAAACAAACAAAAAAAAGATAAGAAATACTGGAATACTGGATACCAAGGAGAAGTGTAAAACCTGGAGAGAGAGCATGAGATGATGAAAGGAAATAGGCTACACAGCAGCCTAAACTTTCTGCCAGTTTTTTGTACCCTGCAACTATTCCTGTAAGGAGATGGTACTAGCTCAGATGCACAGCACTTTTAAGACCAAGCTGCTGAGATGGAGAAATTCTGAATTGACCCTCGGAAGGAGCAGTCACATCCCATGTTTTCAACTCTGTTTAGGTACATCAAATCCCATCTTGAGAAATCAGAAGCATCTAAGCATCTCCTTTCCAGTCCCTTAGGCACTTCGTGCAGGGCTAAAGAACAAACAGACCAAAAGACCCCAGTTACTGAGGGCAGAGCTGGTAATACAAAGGAGTGCACTGATGCAACCATAGACCAAACCTTCCAGTAAGATTTTTAGTGTCTGAGTGGGTGTTTTGTAGCCAATGACCAGCCGAAAACATTGTCTTGTGTAACATGCTCACTGTTCCCCAGCTAGAAACCGTGACAGGTTTTGTGGACGCTTTGTAGGAGCTTTCCCCAAGGACAGAAAGGTTACAGGAAGCTAGGTGTCCACGTCCACACTGTCAGCTTCTGTCAGCGTAGAGAGAAAAAACAGTTTTTGTTGCTTTGGCAGCCAACACAGACCAAAGCATACACAAAGCCTAAGGCGACTAGAGATGCCAGAGGTTATTTGAGCACGACTGCCATGCTTCCCCAGCATTTGTGCTCCTGCCTTAGTACATTGCAGTAGGAAGTATTTGGATTTTTAGGTTATTTTACTAAGCTCAGCGAACCTGAACTTTTGGACTTTTAAAGAAATGGGAAGCAGAAGGAGAGAGATGACACCTAATAAAGGCCTGGTTGCTTTAGTAATGAGAATCAGAACCTCTAGGTCACTAGCTCATTAAACCCAAATGGCTGTTTTGTAGCCTACATTGAGTTAAGTTCATTATTTCAGTTCAGTTTCTAGATGACAAGCATCCACATTTAAAAAAAATAAAAATCTCCAAGGTGTAACTATTCTCTGGTCCCTATTGGGAGAAAAGCCAAGGACTAAACAAGGAGAGATCCTGAACTTCCTTCTCACACCTACCAAAAGTGTCACTGGATAAAAGTGTGTGATGCTTGCTAAAGGTATGGTGTGAAGAAATCAATACCAGTATCCTGGTTTTCTGGGGAGAACAGACATCAGTCACTAGGACCATTAACCCAGTACTCGTCAGCAGAAAATACAATTAAGAAAAAAAGGGGGAAAAAAAAAAAGATAGAGAAAAGACAAGAACATACAAATGTGTTCGTTCTTGTTGAGCAAAGTGCTTTTACTTCAAAATGTTATCTCTAATCAGTGTCCAGAACATCACAAACCTCCCTGCCAGACGACAAACAAGTCAGTCCTACAGTCTTATCCACCAAGTAGCAATGCCGTCTGTCATACTCTTCTAGTCCAAACAAATGTGTGTCCCTCTTCCTAGGTTTTTACAAACTTTCTTAGCAGAGAGCTTAGTATCATTTCTGTTTCTTCTCCTTCTGCAGCTATCTCTCCAGGGACCACATAGTCCCCAAGTGAGCAAGCAAAACTGAAGCCAGTACTGAATGCCACTAATTGAGTTTATCGTTGGAAGTTAATTAAATTTTAGCAATTCTAAAGAAATCAAAGGTCCATTTATTTATTTATGGCTTCCTTTATAAAATGTTCCTATTAATGTCTTCAGGAGATAGCAATATATAACCACACATACTAAGTCCTAGTAGAGCACCATGCCAAATATAAAGAAACTTCTCACATCATCAAAGAAAAAACTAGCTTCAGGCAAAGACCTGTTCAAACAGCTAGGCTTTGCATGGTATCTACAAGTCAGCTCTTTTAAAAACTCAAGGGAAGCAAATTCTAGCACTGCATTCTCTCTACTGATGGCATTCAGCAACTGGAAACATAAAATTAGGGACCTAAAGCTATCATCTGGAGATCACCAGACAAATCCCAAATCCACTTGCAAATGTAAGCAAAATTCCCTTTGAAGGGATATACAGCCAGGCTTTGAGATCCCAACGGCTCAGGAAGAATTCAAGTACAATTGTTCACATATTCTCAAGATGATGTTACAGTATTTGATGATTTTGTTTCCTTACACAATTTCAGTGCACATCATGAGTATGTCAGCTTGATATCCAGCACTAGAAACAAACAAAATACTGCTTGGTAATTGCATGGTAGGTATATTATTAGAAATAAATTAAAACACATTTTTGAAAATGAGAAGCTGCAAGGAAAAAAAGGAACATCCACTGAATGCTGACTCAGATATTAAGACTAGAATTTGGCATCCAAGAGAGCGTAAAGAAACCTAGCTGAAAGCTCCAAGATACTAAAGGAAACAGAATAGGATGAAATGTTGATTTGTTGCCATAATTTTGTCACTGGTTGTGCCCATAACTTCTATTTTCTTCATGACAAGAACCCAAACCCTTCCTCTTTAAAGACACAAGATCCAGAAAAAGATGGTAATATTAGGTCACAGCAATAAGTTTTCATTTGGTTTCTGCTAAGTTTCTTTTTGAACAGAAACCCAAAGTAGATCAGTGAGAATTTCTCAAACCAACAACAAAATAACAATGGTTCTGAAGGATTTTAAAACTTACTGTGGCCTACAAAGAAGTCATCACTATAATTATGTATAAAATTGCCAAGATAGGTCCAGAATATCTGAAGATTATGAATAAAATATTAACAGACTGCCTCTATGATGTGCTATCCAAAGTTCACACTAAATATTTAATAAAAACCTAGCCATTCACATCTTTGCTTTGCTGGATAAACATCACTGGAGTAACACTAAGTTTTTCTAAGTAGGTGACTCATACCTAACATGTTTTGAAGGTTCTGAGAATTAATACACAGCCCTAGGTCTGGATCTGAGAGGTAAATCTACTTAAGAAGAAGATATCACTCTACCTGATCTTCCATCTCGTTGAATATCCACATGATACCACTCTCCATCATTGGCTTTCTTCTGGGTTGCCTTGACTTTAATGGTTCCAGAGCCCATGTCCAGCAGCAAGTAGAGGTTCCCGTCTAGTAGCTCAACTGCAAAGAAGTCTACCTTTGTATTTTTCTGGCTCCTGACGTCTTTCCTCTCCTGAGGCTTGCCATGGGTGAAAAGGATCAGTCCATTGGGTTCAGTGGTTCGGAAATCAAATGAGATGGAGCCCATCCTTTTGGTATTCCATTTAGGCAGACTAATATAGGCCTCAGGTGTCTCAAAGCTGATGGGATCCAGTGTAGCCACATTCTCACATATGAATTTCACTTCCCCGTAGATCTTCATCTTAGTATCACCAATCCGTGCCAAGCGAGACAGCTCCAGACGAATGTCGTTATTCTTATAAACAACCTGCCAGACACAAGGAAAAATATCATACATCAATCCTGCATACAATACAAATACCCCAATTACTTTCAGCCATGGGAGATAAACTTCTCCCAAAAGGCAGTGGGGAGCAGAAAGGAGACCATGCAAGAGTCTGACACGATGACAGAGGGAGAGAGCACAACCAGCAGTGTGTATAGAAGTGACAGCAATGGGTACTTTTCGATGACTATAGATCAGATAAGCAGGCAGAAAAGAACATTTAACTGAAGGACAGTGAGAACAATTAACTCTACCACAGGCCCACTCTGCTGTAAAAGCTTTTGTACATAAAATACAGTGTGTGTCTGGTATCATGCTGTTATATTTGCATAAATCCCACACAAAATACATAACAAAGTGTAACCTCCATGTCCATCTCTGCTAGCCACAGCAGGGAACTCTGTACCACCACTGTCATTTCTCTCTTATTTCTATAAGCCCACTTAACTACTAGGAGAGAGATACAAAAGAATTTAAGCAAGTTGCTGTGAACTGTTGGTGATTGCCCTGTGGCTCCTAAAGAGCTACAGGAAAAAACAAAGACTTAAAATTTCTCTGACCAAGAAATCTTAGATCACTACAGGCACAAACTTGCTATGGAGGTATCTGCATAGCTTACCCTCGCCTCAAGAAACCTACGCACTCTGTGCTAACACATAAAAGCCTGTACGTATTCAGTGCCTGGACTCTTACTCTCTCTGGGTTAAGGACCAGAACTCTGGCCTCCGTGTTGCTACATGGATAGAAATTAGCCAAGAGTCCCAAACAGGCAAGCACTCCTGAGCACACCTGGCTTGCTCAGGAGTCCAGACCTCCTGCCCTTCTCTTTCTCATAGGTACGGAATTAATGCCTTGCGAAGAGGACTCCTCTCTGCCCCATGTCATTCTCACAGAAGCAGGAACTGGAGAAGGCACAAAACTAAAATGTTTGTAAACTATACTTTCTCTCAACTGCCTTTTGTGCTTCCTAAACCCAGGGCTGGCACATACAACAAGCAAAAGCATTTCTGCAACTAGCGCAAATTTGATTGAATTCATATTCTGCAACACTACTGAGGACTCTGATTTCTTCTAAGGAGTTATTACTTTAAAATACTTTGTGTCTATTACATATAGCATATATGTACACACACATTTGATTTCTGCTTTCAAAATGCTATGAGGATGCATTGCCAGGAAATTGCTATGAAAAGAGAAGAGAAAGGAGATATGCATAGTTAATTCTACAAATAGGAAAGGAAGGTCAGAAATGAGCATGCAGCAGTATTAAAAGGCAAACGAGAGACAGAATGAGGGATAAGCTTCCAGAGTAGGTGACCTCAGGATGAAAAATAAATGAAATCACATTCAACACATTTGTAGCAAGCAAAGAATTTCCAGCTTTCACTAAGCATTAAAGGAGAATTTCCCCAGCACAGTCAGCACAGCATCAGATTTTCCTGTTACAAAGGCAAAATACCCTACATGAGAGTGAAAGGAGAAGCCAGCTGTCAATTCCCATTTGGCGTCATGGCACAAAGCTGTAGTTCCTCCCAGCAGAGGACAGTATTGACCCACAATAGGGTGTTTTGCTCCATTTCCCAATAAAGCACTCTGCCCTCGCACAGATTTCAAAAACATCTAGTCTGTTAATATCCACAACAGGAATAAACTATATTTTCAATTTGTGGGACTGTAGTAGTTTCATTCTATGGATTAACCATGTCAAATGCTCTTGCTAGACAGACCATACACCTCCTTCCAGTGACTCAGCAAGGCTGTGCATTAGAGCCTCCCCCTCTTGCCAGGCAATGAGGTAGGTGCACCTCAGCCAGACACTAGTTCTAAGCACTGCATGCAGTCTTGTCTCTGCATCTCAAGGAAACAGAGGAGCTGAAGGTACAGAGGAAAATAAATAGAACAATTAAGAGGATGGAGCAGGATGCTTCATGAGGGTAGCCAAAAAAGGCCAGGACTCTTATATTTGGAGAGGATTGAGAAAAAATATGGTTGAGGTTTACAAAAGATGGAGAAGGTTAATGTAGAACTGCTCTTTACCAAATCTGGCAATCATAGAACTAGAGGCACTTACTGAAACTTGTAGGATATCAGTTTAAAATGGATTTTTAGAAGTACTTATTTACACAGTGGGTAGTGAACCTCTGAAACTTGCTGCCACAGGAGGTCATGGAAGCAGGCAGCATCTGCAGGCTCAAAAAGAACCAGAAAGATAAACGGACAGCAAGTCCACAAATGGATATTAAAGGGAAAGGGAAGAGATGGACCTTCTAATAATCCTAATCCAAAAGCAGTAGATGCTGTGGGAGCGTAAGAGGAATGCACACACCACTGATAGTAGCCATGCTCACACGCTCTCCCTAAATGGCACTTGCACCCGCCACTACAGGAGGCAGAATACTGGGTAAATGGATTGACTGTTCTTCAGGCCCACTAGGGCTTTTCTCCTGTTCTTAAAGAATCTACATGTATAGTAGGTTGTGTACAGTCTAATCCTTGTCCCACCGCAGGGACAGCCTGGGAAAGAGGGTAGTTGGAAATGGGGTCCTGTGGACAGAGTCCTTCTGCCAGCACATACATACAGGACTCCCTGACTGGTACGACTTTGGTGCAATGCTGCATTTTTGGTTTCACCCCAGTATGGAGTTGCTTTTGTGGGCAAGAGAATGCCAGGCCTGAATGAACTGTGACTTTAATGACCCTAACATAGGAGAACTGCCTACTAACAGTTGCTCAAACCAACACTCCTCTAAACTGTATCTTCACCCAGCCCTTCCACATACGATAGGAGCAGAAAGGGAGCAGAATACCCAACATATGATTGATGGCTGGTGCTAGGCTGTATCTAGCCATGACTCAGCTTTCAGAAACCTCTGCAGGTAGCTGGTAGAAGGAATATGATCATATACACATAATCAGCTTCCAACTCTCAGCTAAGCCACATAAAGGTTACATCTCCCCCTTTCACGTATTTGATACTTGACTAACAATTCCCATCTCTTCTGGGGAAACACAGCGGGTCTGTCTTTGGGTTTATTTGAGGTTTGCTGCAGACTGCCTCGTATTTCATTAGTCATACCAGTACCACAGCTGGAGAATCCTTGAGACAGAGACTTTCAAAGGATCTAGAGAAAATTACATGGATTTAGTTGTAACTCAGAAAGTCACTAACAATGTAGGATCTGAGAGCAAGTTTGAAAGAAAGGACCAAGAAAGCAAGCACAAAGGAAGACTTGGGGAAGAGAGAGAAATGGTGTTGAATAGATACAAGAGTTCTGAATTCAATCTTTTCAAAGAAACAGATCCACCCAAATCTGAATCTCTATTATTCAAGTGTTTGTTGTTCTACATCATTTTCTTAAAAAAAACCTCACACCCACAACCTACCTTGAGAAATTTAAAAAGCACCTGTATTTAAGGAAAAAGTACAAGTGTTCACGCAACTGACTTTAAGGTGTCATTGACAGTAACATTTGGGCATCAAGATCTTGATGTACTCAGGTGCATCAGAACTCTCAGCACTATAAACAAAACGATAAAAATAATTCTTGGGTGTAAACCCAAAGTGAATCCTGAGCAGGAATAGAGAGACAACAGCATCTCTGGCTTGGGAAATGAAACGCTAAGGCAGCTTCTGATACCTGCAGTTCAATTTTTAAACCAAAGTTTCAAGAATGAAAAAAGGGAATATAATTAAATGACTGGACTGCGTGTCCCATAGTGAAGAACACTCAAATTCAGTCTGTTTAATAAGTAGAGGTTAAAGGGTGATTCGATTACAATCTATGAGTATCTGTGCAGAAAATGGAATTTGGCAATAGAGGGCTCTTCAGTCCATGTGACAGAGGAATAATGGGATCCAGGGGCTAGAAACTGAAGTTAGAGAAATTCACATTTTAAAATACTATGACTTATTTTTACATGAGAGTAATTTGCTATTGAAATAATTTACTACAGGTTATGGTGTGTTCTCTGCTACTGGCAAACTTTAAATTAAAATAGTATCTTGTCTTCTCTAAAAGACATAGTGAGACAGGAATTAATTATATAGCAAATCAGCCTAGATTATCATAATGGCTTTCTGGCCTCATAACCTATGAAACTTTGTGTTTTAATGAAATCAACAGATGCTTCAGTGCAGTTTTCCAGGACAGATGAAACACATCCTTCCCAAATGTTAAAAATGCCTGGTAAAAGAGAAGATGCTTGTGTCAATTCTGGTCTGATTTGCCACTAGTTCTTTCAGTGAGGCTTTTTTATATGTTTGTGATCCTACCTTGCAACCTACCTTTACAAAGGAAGGTAAGTAAAAAGTCTAGGACAAAAAACTTGATTCTATAGCTCTAAATATATGAGCTTCAAGAAATAGTTTCTTAGGGAGTCACCTGCTGCAAGCCAGAGAAGAAACGTTTCCATGTTTCACTGAGGAAGCTGTATGCCAGCAGTAGAACCTATTATCTGTGTAACACTTCCTACCTTGTAGTCTCATTTTGCCAGCAATCTCTGAACTAACTTGCGGGCTTTTCAGGATATACCAAACTACTGATTGAAACCCACACCTCTCTAACTCCAAATGAGGCCATGACTGACTCAGAGAGCTGTCCCTCACTAGGACATAGTCTTCTGGTGCCACTCTGGGACATGGCTTCCATAACAGCTTAGAAGTAAGCAAAGCAACGAAAGCAGTGCCCATAAATTTGTCCATTTTTATCAGATGGCTTTCTGAACAAAGCTGATCTTGCCTGTTTAAACAGACAAGCTTGAGTTCATCTCGTGTCTGATATGTGTATCAGAGAAGGTCAAGAGGCCTAAGGGAGTCAAGGAAATGATTCCTGGTACAGACATACACATCTACTTTACAGTTATTCTGGGAAGGAAGGTAGAAAAGAGAAAGGGGAAGAAAATTACTAGCAAAAGCTATGCACAGAGCATTTGAAAAGTAACCTTCATGCTTCTAATCTTAAAATTGCTTTATATTCCAAAAATGAAATTAGAACAATGAAAAAAGTGTTTTTTCCTTTTCCATGAGGACTGCTTCTAAACACACTTTAACAGAGGAATATTTTGACTGTTCAACGCCTTTGTTTCATGAATTGGATAAGTACAGATGGATGGTCAGGAACAGGATAGTCCAGATACACATAGTCTCTGACAATGAGCAGTAGAATTCCATGACATCTGAGACATTTTGAGGGATAAAAAGATATACAGTAAATTGCGTTTTCTTTAAATCTGCTGAGAAAGATGAGTTTGTTTTAAGCTGAGCTAAAACAAATCAGCAATCTAGTTTTGAGGTTTCTTAAAAATGGTAACTTTGCAATTCTGAAGCATTCAAGGAATTTCTCCAGCTAAACTTATAAGAAGCTTCACTTGTGGGTTAATGAGAGCTCTAATCAGATGGCTTTTCACAATGATGAAAAGCGTCTCTCTGCAATCAAGTGAAGATGCGGATAGAGAGGGAGCAACAAGAGTGAGGAAAAATGGTATGCTAGACTTGGCCAGTAGCCAATATAAAAATTCCTCTCCAAGTTGGTGCTATTAAGCAAGAAACATGATTTTCGGTACAGGCTGGACACAAGCATGCTCCAAAGGGGAACGGCCATTGATAGCCTGGCAAATTAGAAAATGACCATCATGAACCACCATGAAAAAGGGCAATAAGCTGAAGGCTGTGTAAGTTTAGCTAGCAAGGAAGAGCACCTCTGACGTTCAACCAAGTTTTTTTACCTACTGCATCCTGTGTATCACCAATTGCTTTTCTCTGTCACAGGCTGCCCTCCTTCACCAACTGCCCATATCACTCCTCAGAAAGACTACCTGTGAGACATTCAGCCTAGAGCCTAAGATTTCCTTAAAGGCACCTGCACTGACCCAGACAAGTTCCTGCAGCTTAATAAATTACAGTTTATCCGCTGGTTTACCAGAACCATGTGTTTCTAGCCTGCCTCAACCAGCAAGTAGAAACAAACACACCAGCTAACAGAGCTTTACTTTGTGTTTGAGAAAGACAATGTGTGCAGTGATCCAAGGCTTCAGTGATGGGTAACTAAAGCTGCTATACTTATTTAAAGAACTGTATATGGACTGTGCATACCTGGTCTAAACAAATTTGATGGTTCAGTGGGATAACAACTGTATTCAGGTAATCAAGAAACACATTCACCATTCACCACACTGAATGAGTTAATTTATGTCATGAAAAACAATACATCGAACATTGATGATAAGTAACTGAAACCAAACAAATAAGACTCAAATATGATTTGTGCTATGTTGACTAAAGTAATGCGATCCTACGTTTCATCTGAATTATGTTTAACAAAGAACATATGTTTACTCAGCTGAAAACAGGAATAAGGTGACTAGAACGCTTAAACAATAAGGGACAACTATTTCAAGCTTCCCTACAAAATTTTTTCCATCTTACAAATCAATTATAGGTTCTGAATAACTTCAAGTTTTATGGAAAACTCCAGAAAAGAGATTGATTTAGTTTCCGAAGACTTAGAGGAAGATACAGAGAAGCACTCCCTGAAGTAGGATATAAAGAAAGAGAAAGAAAAGAGATTCAAGGTGCCAGTAAAAAAGGGCTGAAAAAGGTAGGGTGGAATTTCTTCAACTGGTCTAATAAGAATGTTTCCTTAAGAGGCACTGAGGATGGAGGACCCGGTAGTTCATTGTGGTCACAACTATCCTTTAAGCCAAAAAATAAGCCCCTGTTTCTCATGAGAATTCAGGACATTGGAGTGTGTTCACAGTTACTGCAGAGTTAACACCAATCCAAATCATTCACAGGGTATCCAGAGCAAGCTTAAACAGATTAAGGCAGATCAAGGTCCATCTTGCTGCCTTATCTTTCACCTTGGAATATACCAAGATAAAGACCAAACATTTCTTTCTATGCCTTTTTGGAATAAGATCTAAGAAATTTTTGCCTTAGAACCAACCAAATATATGAATGAGAGAGATTCCAAGCTTTAGGGGGAAAAAAGTTGCTTTACAGCTAATTATTGAAGTTCTAATATGTGTCTAGATCTGTACAATATGTTTTTTGCATATACTGAGCCTGCTGCTTCTTGAATTAACTATGAATATTGCTAAGCAACTGAAACGTCAAATGCTCTACAGCCTGACTTATTCTTGGTGTTGCATTGCAGCATTCAAACTACAGAATAGCAAAGTTGTGAACTGACCTACTTCTTGGATTCCTTCCTTTTAATGGGTAGCAATAAGGACAGAATTTATTTTATCACATGGGTGGATTTCTGCATCCTCTATGCTGGTATACACTGACTGCTAATTCATTTGGTCTTTGTTGAAGAATATCTTGATTTCAAAGGGAACAGCAGCCCCACAACTGCATCTTGAGACAAACATGATGGGAACATTGGAAATTATATATATTTATTTGTGAAAAAAGTCATGACAATGTATAGAGGGGGAAGAAGCCTTTATAGTTGCAAGAGAAATGCTCCTGAAGGATTCTATATTAGCCTCAAAGACTAAAGTTGTTTCCTCAGCTACTGAAAAGGCACAGCATAGGCAGCAGTAAGATTAAGAATTGGTGGTAGCAAGGACTATGATTTGAGGACGAATGCTCTTTTGCAATGGAAGCGTCAAGTCCTCTTCTTTCCTTGCTACAGAAACTTCAAGTTCTGCAATAAGTGAAGAAAGTGATCACAAGAAAGAAGGTATCATTTCTGGATTTCTTAAAATATCACTTTTCCACAGATTTTCCAAGCAATGGTGAGAAAGCCACCTAAACTCAATATCCTCAAAAGTATATTCCTCACATCATGGTGGCCAACTTGAGGTCATGGAATTGGTTTTGCAGAAGTGCTCATTAGCCAAAAGCTTTAAGTGAAGACAAGGAGGGATTTTGTCTTCACTGCTAAAGCTAGAAGAAATGTTCTGAGACATTAGACTTAGATTTCTCAGTCTGTTCCTAAAAATTAGCTGAAACTTGTTAACATTTAGGTGAAAAAGTAACGGACTGATATTTGACAGTAGCAGAGTTCACCTTTGTGTCATGGCAAAGCATTTAAGGCATTTCACTGGGGATTCAGGTGCACAGATTTGAACTTCCCTCTTGCTGCATGTTCTATTCAACCTCCATTTGGCCTAGTAACAGAGAAAAATAAAAGCTGCAGGACAGCAAAAACAGGACAGCCAGCTATGATGCTCCTTACTTGTGCTACAGGCCATAGACTCAGGCATACCTCATGCTAGCCATGAAAAGCAACTTGTACCTTGGGCATGTCTCTGGATAGAAGAAGGGCATAGAGGAGATATTTCAGTATTTTACAAATATTCATGCTTATACAATAATGAGGAAATTCTATGTTCTACACTGAGCCTGTATAGTGCAGAGGTAAAAAAAGGCAGAAGAAAGAAACTCTTAATTGTTACACACCGAAAGTCATTCATTGGGTGGATTGAATGAAGCATCCTGGAATGTATGGAGACATAGGAGGAGACAGTGCTGTACTCTGCTGGAGATCATGTCCAGCTTGGAGAATTGCACTTCAGGAAAGGAGTGGGACTGTTGGAAAGAGTCCTGAGGAAAGCAATGAGAATAACTAGAGGTCTAGAAAATAGAAGAAAGATTGAAAGTATTGCTTCTTTTTAACATACAGAAAACTGCAAGGAGACGTTATAACAGTGTTCAAATATAAAATGGCTGCTACAAGCAGAAAGGAACAATCTGTTCTTTGTATCTGTGCTGAAAAGGACAAGAAATAATGGGCAAAAATTACAGCAAGAAAGTGTTAGAATTTATGTTAGGAAAAGCTATTTTAATTTAAGAACAGTGAAGCACTGGAAGAGATTGCCTGAGGAGCAACCATCACTGGAGACCTTTAATTACAGGTTAAACAAATTGCTGTCAAGACTCACATAGATGTCATTGATTTTGTTTTGGACAGTGGAAGCAGAAAGGATTAAATAACATCTCATGGTCCATTCCAGTTTTATTTTATATGATTCTGTGTTGTGGGGGGCAGGACATGAGAAAGGGGAAATTACTGTGTAGCTAAAGACTTTCATAGTGTTAAATGCACCAAAAGGAAGAACAGACCTTATATTAACACAATTCTGATATCTCACAAATTTGAAGAGCTTAAATTTACAAATGAACTTCCTAGCTAATGAAGGTTTGAAAGCTTTTTTAGAGTTAAAAAAAAAAGAAGAAAATAAAGAAATCATCATCACAGAACCTTATTTACCAGCATGCAGTAGTTGACTTCAATTACATTCAGTTCTGTATTGAGCTTATATAGACATTCACCAGTTACAGAATGCTCTGCTCCTCCCAAATGCATCCTGAAATCTCAGATTTGTCTAGCTAGCACAAGCTAAATCTGTCTAGCTTGGTTCAGTGATGAGTATGTGAGGAAATGATTACTGTCAAGTGTCTGAAGGATTCCATCTGAAAGGCAGAGAGAAATTATTTTAGGATGGCCCCATTGATCATCTGTAACCTTATTACACAAGACACTGACAACTGTATCATACAATGACTTAGCAAATAACACTCCACTTAGTGATCTCATTGTATTTCAAATCCACCTAAGGTTGTGCAAGTACAAAAGACCTATCTCAGGAAACAGATCTGCTTAGTATGGCTGGGTGAATGCTTCCATCGGGGTGGCTTTCTAACACAGAATTCCATTTTCCTAACAGAATTAGCAGCGAAATGCTTCACTTCAAGCCATTGCAATTCAAAATGGCATGTTTAGTTTCATCAAACTTAATAGAAAAGCTTTTGTATGAACTTAACACAACATAAAACAGTATTTTCCAGGCATTGGGTTTACTTTCAATAGCGGTCTCCATTTTTACCTCTGGGCTGCCCTCTCTAGGGAAATACTTTCACATGAAGCAATGTCAGTGTCCACCTGACATCCGAAGAGACATGTGACTGGTTTTGGCACAAAGCAGCTTGATGAAATACTCTGACCCCTATAGGAGAATGGGACACAAGGGCCCTACAGGACAGCTGCCACATGGAACTGCCCTGGATAGGAAAATACAGTTCTTGTTAAACTGTCTCCAGAATATTTGGGGTCAGCGCAACAATTAATATGAAATAATTTGATTCAGGGAATATCAGAATGTTACATATGAATTCAATTCTGAAGTTTTGAAGGATTTCCATTTTTAAAAAAAAACAACCTTACCAGCCGCAATGAAAACAAATGTGGGCTGGAGGAACCTCCTTTGGGACAGAAACTCTTCATTTCACTCAGCTTTTAATTTCAGTGGTAAAATGTGTTTTAATGAGAACACCAATGTTTAAAGTCTTCTGTGAAAATACTGAATAGATATTGCTCACTTGCAGGTATGCAGTTTTTCTCAACTACCTATCTTCCCCAGCCAATATGCCTTGAGCGTGCTTCTCAAGAATGCCCCTGGCAGGTACAAGAAGGTAGTTCACTCTCCATATGCCAGTCAAGCATTAGTCTCACTGCCTAGGCTTCCAATGCGCTAGGCAAATTGTGCCAACCACAGCGGCTTTTTCTATGGTTTTGTCACTTGTCCAGCAAAAAAAAAAAAATAAAAAAAATTCACCATTACATATGGGAGAGCACATGCTTAAAACTGAGCACTGCTCAAATAACAATGCAATTAGAGCAACAGAGGAAGTATTTATTGGATTTAGTATTGTGTAAACTTAGTCCACAAATGTAAAGTGGTGACTGTAGCAGGATGGTGTCACTGTTTGTAGCCAGATGACAGCAGCTGGGGGAGCTGCATCCCATCACATGTCTTCCTCCCTCAGCCTTAGTACAAAGGTAGCAGTGGCACTGGCATCTCCTTCCATCTGCAATGGCAGCCAAAGTAAGAGGCATGCCTTCAGCTAGCCTCTCCTCCTGTGAAGGAGCAAAGACACTCCAGGTCTGCTGAAGAAGTGCCATCGGCAGGATGGCACTACCCCATGGCTGACACCATCTGTCATGGTGCGCTACACAGGTCTAGATAGACTGGGGAGGAAGACCTCTCTCCATACATCTAGACTGAAATACTATGGGTTTCTAAACTTTTAACACCTCTCTTGTTGCCCTGTGCAAAAACCTGCCAACCTGGGCATCTCTCCAGATCTCTTTACTCACCTCTGTTCAAATTCCAAGGCATGGAACAAAGTTCAAACCCTCCACAGGTAGGATTTCCCAAACATTTATCTGCACTGGGCCTTATGTTGTGTGAAAACAGGGAGGTGATGAGCTAAATATTTGCTTGAGTATCTGCTGGACAGGGCAAGGAATGTAATCAATTCCCTACCTACAAGAGACATCAAGAGAAAAATACTGTCATCTTATAACCCCACCTTGATGCTAGAAAAAGAATGAGAAGATCTTCCACATCTTTCCTCTAAACGTATCTAAAAACTCTCTCAGCTGTGACCTCCAGCTCTACAGCTTCCAGCACTAACAAAAGGAAGACGGGAAAAAACCTCACTTTTTAAAAAAAAAAAAAAAAAATCTATCTTCTGTTTGGGACCGAGTCCCAGTTACCACGATGCCAAAAAGTATAGTCCATCCATTCATTCAGAAGCCACCCAGCTGCACCAGCCACAGCTTTAGTGCACAGTGCAACACTGTCTGAGACCACTAAAGGGAGGCTGGGAATGGGACGGCTCCCCCTCGCCTGCTCATATGGTCTCACCTGGCCTCCAGAGAAACCTTTACCGACAAAACTGCTTTCCTAGCCCCCACCGTCTTTACAGGTTTCTTGGGAAATAGTATTAAAACAGTGCGAAGAGCCCAGTGCTGCTGCCAGAGCCCACTGGGGCTGTTGGTAAAACCTCACCTTCATCCCTTGCTTTGATCTGGAAGCTGTGTGCATGAAGTGTAAGTCCAGCAGCTCCTGGGGCATAAGAGGGGAGGGGGAAGCAGTCAGCACAGCCAGAACGCTGCCCCGCAGTAAGAGAGCATTAAGGAAAGCACACGAAAGGAGAAAGAAACAAAAGCAAAAAGCATGACATTTTCCAGTGGAAGCACTGAAATGAGAAGCAGAAATGGGAGGCAGATGAGGGCCTAAGCACCCCATTCAGCACCAGATTACACTTCCTTCTCAGAGTAGGTGGGGGGCTGCAATCAGGAGCGGGGAGAGCTCTTCTGGAAGGAGAGAGGTCAGGGCTGGAGTCAGCACCGAGTGCCAGACAAAAGAGGCAGCTGATTAGCTGGTTCCTGGCACACTGGGCCTGAGTCTGCAAAACACAGAGAGCTCTCGATGCTGTTTTGTCTCTGGAGTGAGTCTATCACTAGGTTTTTTTCCTTTCTAAAAAAAAAAAAAAAGGGGGGGGGGGGGGAACAGGCTTTTCTGCAAAGGGGAGCTGGAAAAAACACATCTCTCCATTGTAGAAACACTTTCCATAGGAAATTCCTGCAGAACATTTTAACTTACTCTGTGAACATTAGTGTCTTGACATTAACCCATTGTATTATCTCCCACTCCCCCATTAGGGCCGCTATCCCCAATTTATAGAAAGATAAAGCAAAACAGAGGGAACTGAATATTCTTGGCCAATTCATACAGCAAGTCAATAGATGGTCAGAAAGAATGTCTCTTCTTCCTAATTACTATCCTGTGACTAAGGAATAGCTGGAGGAAATGTTTTGGTGACAAAGATCAGTGTAAATAATCTACTAACCTCTTTCGGCTTTGGAATTCAATAATGTGAATATGAAATGGCAATAAACTTTTCCCTCATTTTGTTTACTTTTTCTATAATGCCATTTTAATGCATCCAGGCACATGGTTCTCATCTCCTCTGTGTGCAGCTTGTTTTTACATATAAGGGAGACTGATCTCACATCTAAGAAAGCTTATTTGATACAAGCCCAATTTACAATACTATCTTATATTTTCTGTTTTGCTTAGTACTATCTTACTGCTTAATAAAGATCTATAGCACGTCTTAAGCAGAGCTATAGAACTTACATTGTTCAAACACTAACAGGCAGAAAACAAAATCTGCCTTAGCAGTTGTTTGGCCAAAATTCTCCATTTAAATCTTTTAATCCTTTCTGGTTAACTGAGCTGCCCATCCACTTTTGTCATTCAAGTCCCAACAACTTTTCCATACCTTTACTGAGCACCGGAGACACTACTGTGGCAGCGGCAAACAGTCTCAGAACACAGTGAACTTCCATTTCTGGAGTCACCTTCTTTGGAGGAGGGGGTTGAGAAAGGGGCTCTGCTCTTGTTATTACCCAGACTGCATTGACCAAAATGGTAGAAATGATTGTTTCATCTATATGGCACTCTTAAAGAACCAAGTGTTTCTCTTCTATGGCAGTTTTATTCTCCTTGCATAGAGCAAGCGCTGTCCAAAATCACAAAATACATAGAAATCAGTCAGCATTCTTTTTCTAATATACCAAGAAAGCTTGACAGCGTGTTGTATTGGCCGCTGAAGGAAAAAAGAGGGGAATAAGAGGAAATGGCTGACATAGTCACAAAATTTTAAAAAAATCCTGGAAGCAAGGACACATATGTATTCCTCAGTACAGGACTGGTTGCTGATGTCTGGACATGTAATCAACTTACATGCTACATTTGTTTGCTAATACGTGCCTATGTATATTTGCATTTACATAAACATATCCAAATACCATGCATACATGAATAAGAAGGTATATATATTTACATACCCATATAGATTTGAACAGTGGGTCTCTGCATTGGTACCTACTAAGGGCATATGTACGGGTTTATACACATCTGAAAATAGTACCTGTACGCACACTACTATATGTACATACATGCATACACATGTACTCATCTCTCCACCTGTGATTCTTATGCAATACACGTGTTTTTCCAGGACAGTAAAATTAAATGTGCTTATGATTAGCATTAGAAGAATGCACACCGTCTGCATGTGGATCCCCGCACGCATATGTTCTTATGCAGGCATGCTGCCAACAAACTGCTTGTCATTCTGGTAACTGCTATCCTTCTCTTACCCCAAAGGTAGCTCAGAAAGCAAGAGTGTATCTTTTTTATGAAACACTCTACACAAGGATGGAGTTAGCATTTCCTAGAGAAAAGACTGGTGGAGGTGAGATTATACCAGAATCCTTGTGACTGCAAATTCAGCCTTTGCATATCCACACCCTCCACTGTACCTAGAAGTGAGATTTCAGTTCAGAAGATGAAACTAACTTTGCTGTACTTGACATTGGACTGTGTGCTGAACGGGACTTAGCAGGAGCTAAGAATGCTCCTTCATGCATTTCTTTTTCTGTCACCTCAGCATGGTCAAACCTGAAAGGAGCACAGACAAGGGAGGAAGCAAAGAAAATTACAGCGGGGGCATCTAAGTGGAGTATTGCTGATATAAGTTATCCTGGGTTGGGCATGATCTTGCCTGCAGTCCTGTTCCAAGCCCAAATAACCCAAAGTCAGCTCTGACTGTTCTACTACTTTGAAGAGGCAAACAAGGAAGAAAAAACAAAACAAATCACAATGACTGCACACAAAGCCCAGTGTACAGAATATAGAGGCAGATGCTGAAAAGTACATTGCTAGAGAATGTATGTTCAGCCCACGATGTGCACCAACATCACTGTGTCTTGCCATTCCCAGGCAGGAATTGTTCTGCTTGGCTTGGGTCCTTCATACATAAGGCACTCAAAAGGAGAGGGTTAGTGATGATGATTACGGCACACTGAAAGTGCTGCTGTTTTCTATACTGTACTGTGCTCTTTTCCTCTTTCTTCTCTAGAGCACTACACTTTGAAAGGGCTGCATTCTTCAGCTACCCCACACTCCTCCATTTTGCTTTGGAAGCAATATAAATATTAACCAAAACAGACAAATTATTTCCCTAACTCCACAGTCACTCTGTCAATAGGGTCTATATGGTTTTACAATACAATTCCTTTGTCCTGGAAAGTGCAAGTATCTCATACTATTCTGGCACCCACAAGCCTGACACCTCTCACTGCAAATCCATCGTTTGCATGTGGGTCTATGAACAGGTATTACTAAGGGTAAGAACTATTTCCCAAGAGCTTCCAAAAGGAAAGATGGGTTGCAAACATCTGTCCAAGACCCTGTTAGTCCCTCACAAAGCCACAGAGAAGCCAAAAGTCCCAAACTGCTGTTTCTGCACTGTGCTACCAACTAGTTTTGTCCTACCTAGGCTAACATGCCTCTTAAAGGCAGATCATCAGCTTCTTGCCACATTCTTCCTTGCTTGTGTGGAAGTATTATACCACAGAAAGTTAAACACTTAAATTAGCTCGAAGCAAGAGAATAAACCCCCGTGTGTTAATCACACCTGCAAAGTTTGCTTGCGTGTTCCTGTAAGAGGTATAAGAGGCATAGTCACTGCCTTCTAAATACAAGTTTCATTTTTCCAAGCTGAACATAAAATCTATGCCAGTAATGGAACATTACTATTACATTATTATTACTATTATTACAGTTACTATTGATTATTACACGTTGGAGACACTGGTGCGGTCAGGGAAGCGAGGAGGCAGCAAGCAGCAGTTGAAGGGAGTCCTCTGACACAGAGAAGCGTAAGGATCATCCTGTATCACTTTCCAAAAACTTAGGACTGGAGGTTGATTCCAATGTCCTATGATCCGTTCCATGAAAAAAATTAAGGGCAGTAAGAGGAAATATGCAAACAGGCATATTTTGCCTTAAGCCTTGCTTCTAATTTTATAGAAGTGTTATTAATAAAGCTTCCCATGTGCCAGCGAGAGACAGACTGAGGCAGCACACTGGGGAAAAGGCTACTGCCTAAAGTTTCACTCCTAGCATGGCTGAAGTACAACCACTGAGTGAATTCCAGATACTGGAAAGCAGTCTGGACACCTAAGGGTGATTCTGGAAAAGGACAAGAAAATATCTAAAATTCAGTTTGCTTATCACTTTGACATACATATAGGGACAGACACATTCTCATTTCAGTCCAGCCCAGTGCTAGATTATAGATTTAGGATCAAAGACTATAAGTAATTCTCACACAATGGGAACTGTATCTAAGCCTTGCAAACCGTGACTACAAAAAGAGCACGTGTGTCTTGGTGCATAACCAATTGAACATGAAATGCCTTTGTAAAGCAGTTGCTAAGAGGGCTAATGTGATTCTTCAGTGTCTAAGTAGGAAAATATCAAGAAAGTACAGAGTATATAGTATTAGTGAAACCATATAATAATACTGTGGCCTATCTTGCCTATGCTTTTAAAAAGATATTAAAAAACTTCAAACAGCACAGAAAAGTACCACAGTCTTACTACAAGTCTCAGTCTTACACTATGCTGTGTGAGCTATCCAATGAATTCCACTTGCTTCACCCAAAGGTTACAAGCTGATCCAAATCTACATGCTACAGGAATCTGCATAGGGAGAAGTTCTCTGACAGAGGAGGTCTGCTTTAATGTAGGAGACAAAAGCATAATCATATATGGTGGCTAGCCAAATCACAACTATTCAGTCTGGAAGTAATGTGCAATGTTTCCTAGTGATCTAATTAACCAATAAAGTCTTTAAATCATGATAGGATGCATTAGTAGTTTAAAAAAGAAAGGTTATATCTTGATACAGAAGTCCATCAAAAGGTTCAGCTTATAAAATTTATAAAGTATGCAACAAACATTTTTTCTCTGTCAGATATAAATACACGAAGAACATAAGTGCTTATACCACACGAGGATGACACAGTATTTTGCAATCCATGGGAACAAAAGAGGATGTTGATCAGTTACCAGGAATAAATATGCTTTATGTTTAATTTCACAGACCTGGGTCACTTGCTCCAAAGTCTTAAAAGAGCTGAATGAGGAGACTTCTGATCCACTGATGTTTATTTTTAATCTTGGAATAACAGAAAGATAACAGAAGAATAAAAGAATGATAATGTTGTGTGAGTGTTTTAAAAAGCCAAAGAGGACAAGATGTGTAACTGTAGAAGGGTTTAGCCTGCAGGAAACATCAACCCTGGAGGAAACAGCACAACAGCTTCTATCCAAGATGCTTAATAAAAACATTAAAGGATAGGAATACAATACTTAATGTCATTAGACCTTCCTGTGTAAAAGGAGTTTCTGTCAAATAAACCTGATATCATTTGAATGACAATAGTTAAGGCACAGATGAAACATTTTTTAAGGCATTTGACTGAATACCAGAAGACAGCTCTACTTAAATTAACAGCATACAATAAAAACAGGACATAATATTAGATAGATAGATAAGTCCTCAGCTGATAAATCTCAAAAAGTAGTAGTCAGTGTGGTATCATTACTGAAAAGAGGCATTTCTAATGCACCATACAGATCCATATTCGATGCAAAAGTATTGAATATCTTATTCATTACCTAAAAGTAAATATAAAAAGCACTAAAGCTAACACTTGAAGGTAACACCAAGTCTGGCAGAGCACTAAGTAACTTTAGAGACAGAGCAGTCATACAGAGTGATTGACACACTGTGGAAGTCCAGGCCCTTTCAATCCAAGCAAGTTTTAAAACAGCTAAATACCTAAATAAAATACCTAAAACATACTAAAATATATAAGCTTATGAACATGGAAGACAGGCCATGAACTACAGAACCAGGAAGAGGAAGCCACAGGGGAGCTGCACCCTGCAAAGCTGTGACTTTGAAAGCAACTTAGGAAATATCAGAGGAGAAAGTGTGAGCTTCCAGTAAAGTGCTATGGCCAAAAGGGCCAGTTCAGCCTCAGGATATATAACTAGAATAAGCAATACATAGCATTGGTACGATACGCACTTAAACCCTAGGTATAATTCTAATGTCTACATTTTCTTGAAGAAAAGACTCTAAAAAATTGCAAAGAATACATCAAGCAGCTTCAACATGATTTGGGAACTAGAATAAATGCCTTACAGTAAAAGACGAGGAACTCCATTTGTTTAGTTTTTCAAAAGACAGATAAAGAAGTGACTTGATTATTGTGAATAAGGGAAAAACACTGGATTTCTGAAGCATCTCTGTTCCAGTAGAAAACTGCATCGGAAGAATCAACATTTGGGAGCTATTGGCAGGCAAACTCCAAACAGATATAAGGCCCAATTTCTTTATAAAGTAGGGGGCAATTAAACATCACAGCAGCTTACCAAGGAACGTAATAGATTGTCTTTTAATGCCTTCACACCAAGGCTGGTTAAAACATAACTCCCCAAAGGAGGCCCAAAATTATTAATGTAGGGGAAGTATGAGAAATTGAGGCTTGATGTTTCTTGCTTACAAACACTCTGAAACTATGTGTAAGTGGGGATAATTAGACAATCAACAGAAGGCCGAGCTGGCTGGGTATGATGGTTCTTCTGGTCTTAAAAGTCTCTGACATTTTGACACCCTTACATGCCACAAATCACACAGTTGGCAACAGGACAGATGACTGCACTTTGAGTATCATTTGTTTTCTACTGAGTGTATTGGGTTTGTGTGGTGGGCTTTTGGTAGCAGGGGAGGGGCTGCAGGGGTGGCTCCTGCGAGAAGCTGCTAGAAGCTTCCGCCGCTCCAGGTTGGACCCGCTGCTGGCCAAGGCTGAGCCCATCAGCGACGGTGGTAGCACCTCTGGGACAACATACTTAAGAAGGGAAACCTGCAGCGGAGAGGGGAGTGGGATGTGAGAGGAACCCCTCTGCAGATACCGAGGTCAGTGATGAAGGAGAGGAGGAGGTGTGCTGGAGGAGGGGATGCCCTGCAGCCTGTGGTGAGACAGCAGGCTGTGCCCCCCCAGCCCATGGAGGGAAGCGGGAGAGCAGATGCCCACCTGCAGCCTGGGGAGAACCCCACGTCGGAGCAGGGGGATGCCCCCCAAGATGGCCGTGACTCTGTAGGAAAGCCCACACTGGAGCAGTCTGTGCCTCAAGGACTGCAGCCCATGGAAGGGACCCACACCAGAGCAGTTTATGAAGGACTGCAGCCTGTGGGAAGGACTCAGCTGGAGAAGTTCATGGAGGACTGTCTCCCATGGGAGGGACCCCACGCTGGAGCAGGGGAAGAGTGAGGAGCCCCCCCCCTAGGAGGAAGGAGCAGCGGAAACAACCGGTGAACTGCAACCCCATTCCCTGTCCCCTTGGGCTGCTGGGGGGGAGGAGCTAGAGAAAATCAGAAGTAGATTTGAGCCCAGGAAAGAGGGAGGGGTGGGGGGAAGGTGTTTTTAAGATTTGGGTTTACTTCTCATTATCCTGTTTTGAATTGATTGGTAACAAATGTAATTGATTTGGGGTTTTTTCCCCAAGTCAAGTCTGATTTTTGCCCATGACCACAACTGGTGAGTGACCCCTCCCTGTCCTTGTGTCAACCCACGAGCCTTTCGTTACATTTTTCTCCTCCCCATCCAACCAGGGGGAGAGGAGTGAGCAAGTGGCCTCGTGGTTCTTTGCTGCCGGCTGGGCCTAAACCATGACACCGAGTTGAGCAACAGATCAGGAGTTACGGTTCCTGGTTTCTATCCCTGACCCTGCCACTTCTCTGTTGGATAACTTTTGGCAGTTTTTCTCAGGATCTCTTAGTTGACAAAGTTAGTAATTAATTAACTATATAGTGCTAATCCACCTCATTCTCTAAATAATAATTCTCTATGGTTTAGTTGTTTTTTATTTTTATTTATTTTTATTGTTAAGTGTCCACTACCCAAAATGCAAAGAAACCCAGGTTTGAGGAGAAGTCTTACTTGTCCTTAAGACATCTTTAGCAGCAGCAAACTGAACAGAGAAAACAACAAGCACAGTCCCATGGTGAACGGCTCTTTGTAGAAACGCTTCCAAGTTAATACCTTGAATAGAACAATGGCACTCCTGGCAGGAGAAGATGGACAAGGTGACCTGATAGACGTTTACCATGTCTGATATCTATGATTCACTGGAGTTTGTCCCAGTAGAGTAGTCTCTTTTCATCCCTTTTTTACACAGCACCCGTCCACCTTTCTGAGGCCGTAAAATAATCCACTCTTTGTTTTTTAACTCTGCTGTAAAGGACAACCCCACATAGATTCAGCGCTTGGAAAAAGGGCCCAGTTGGGCAGTAATAAGCCTTAACAGTTACTTCCACAGTTACAGCCACAGGAAAAGAAATACACATAATCACAACGTGAACATTAGTCCTGGATGGAAAGATTCCCAAGCCCAGGTTAAAGCCCGGGAGCTGTCTGCTGCTACCACGGCCCATACAGAACTGGAGAGATTTCCCTACTGGAAGTGCTCCCTCCAAGCATTTACAGAAGTCCCAATTCCATGCATGGAAAGATCACTCAGTACTGAAAGGCAGATGCCTTTGCAATGCAGCTCAGAGACAGCTTTACAACTCTGTTTATCCTCATTTTGGATTGATTGTTTGCGGAGCCCTAATAATTACAAATGGTGAAAGAAGCCAACCTCTCTTGCATTTTTCCGCTAAAATCCAAGATTCATCTAGCCCTCCTTACTGCTCTTTTCACTTAAAGCAAATTCCTCAAATGTAGGCTGCCTGACTCACACATGAACACTTGTTTTCATTCAAATGGGGATCATTACACCTCCCATCAATGCATGGCACTCCAGCCTTCTCTGAACCTTTCTCTCTGTTCCTTCAGCTCCTCCTACACGCATATCTCACTTCCACATCTACACATTACTGCCTAATTTTGCACAAACCTGTATGTCAGACGTTATACCAAATTGACTCTGCTCCTCTGATATCCCACTGCTCAGCTGCCTTCACCCTCAGCTGTGTGTAAGCCTTCAGGAACATTACCTTGCTATGCAATACTTGCAATGAAGGGGTTATGTGTATCATGGCCTCTGATGGGTTGCTGCACGCTCTAGTTAATATAAGGCAAACCAAATGGAGTATCTACTTGAAAATACTACAGGGAGCCTAAAAATGGTGTAGCTGCACCAGGAAATATTTAAACATAAAATCCTCCATAATACATTGGATCAGCATCCTATATGTGAAAACTGCCTCCTCAAATACCCAGGCAAGTCTAACAGAACAGCTGTGTAACAATACTCCCCTAAAACCATTTCAGAGACTCCACTTATTTGGGGCTGGGAGAGTCTGCATGCAGAAACTGATGTCTTTGTATTTTAAATACCATCAAGGATCTTTCTTCTGTGAGTTTTTCCAGTCACAATAACATCCCACGGCAAGGATTTCCATGACTTAATTGCTGTCATATTTCTTTTTGTTTGTTCTGAAGCTTGCCCTGCCTTTGTCTTTTGATGCCACTTACTCCCTCTATTTGAAAAGAAAGTGAATGACAGTTCCCTTTGATTCCTCTCCCACATCACACATGATTTTATGTCCCACTATCATATCTTTTCTCTGTCAATTCTGTTACAAAGTGCCATAGTCTGTTTGGCCATTCCTTGTATAGAAGTCTCTCTCATGACCTTTGATGATCTTTGTTGCCCTTCTCCCCTTTCTGAGATTAAAAGGACTGAATGACAGTGTCCAGTGTGGTTTTATTGAATGACACCATTATATTTTCTGTGTTGTTCTCTTTTCCCTTCCTAAAAATTTCTAACATTAGGTGCACTTATTTGACCAATACTGACCACTGATCAAATATTTTTAAGGAATTCTTTACTACAACATCAGAATCAACTCGAAGTCCATCATTGCATATGGAAAATTTAGATTATTTTCCCTCCCTCCCAATATATATAACTCAGTTTGTATTTCTGTACATTTAATTTAATCTGCCATTTCTTTGTCCAGTCATTCAGCATTACCAGGTCATCTTCTGCAGTTCTGCAGACAGTCTTCACCTGAATACTGTCATATTCTCAGCAAAACATATGCCTTTTCCATTCACATCCCTTTCCATTTATAATTCCACCAGTGAATCTTCAGACCTCAGCATGGATCCCAGAGGTCTTCTTCCCTGGGGCCTTCCCATGTTTAGTCCTACATTCCTTTTTTTTTCTTTCTAACCAGTTCTTCCTCTGTGCAGGGACCTTCTTTCTTTGCCTATTGCTTTTTTAACTCTTGAAGAGCTTTTTGGCTCTTTTTATGGCTACATTTACCAGAACTCTCTTGTCCACACACTTACTGAGGCCTCAATAAATCCAGGGAAGCTCCTGGTTGCCACAGTTAAAATACAATGCCAATATTATTCATACATTCTTGGCACCACCACCAAAGTTCATCTGCTGCATTCCAAATAAGTGGAGTCTGTGAGATGGTTTTAGGGGAGTATTGCTACACAGCTGTTCTGTTAGGCTTGCCTGGGTATTTGAGGAGGCAGTTTTCAGATATAGGCCTTTGACATAGTCCCCCATAACATCCTTCTCTCTAAATTGGAGAGATATGGATAGGACTGTTTGGTGGATGAAGCATTGATTAGATGGTTGCATCCAGAGGGTAATGGACAATTGCTCAATGTCCACATGGAGATTGGTGACAAGCAGTATCCCTCAGGGATCCATATTGGGATCAGTACTGTTCAATATCTTCATCAGTGACATAGACAGTGGGATCTAGTGCACCCTCAGCGAGTTTGCAGATGACAGCAAGCTGAGTGGTGTGGTTGGGACACCATCCAGAGGAACCTGGACAAGCTCAAGAAGTCGGCCCATGTGAACCTCGTGAGGTTCAACAAGGCCAAGTGTAAGGTCCTGCACCTGGGTCAGAGCAACCCCCAGTATCAATACAGGTTGAGGGATGAAGGGATTGAGAGCAGCTCTGCGGAGAAGGACTTGGGGGTACTGGTGGATGAAAAACTGAATATGAGCTGACCATGTGCGCTCACAGCCCAGAAAGCCAACCGTACCTGGACTGCATTAAAAGAAGCGTGGTCAGCAGGTTGAGGAAGCTGATTCTGCCCCTCTATTCTGCTCTGGTGAGACCCCCCCGGAGTACTGCCTTCAGCTCTGGAGTCCTCAGCACAGGAAAGACATGGACCTGTTGGTGCGGGTCCAGAAGAGGGCCACAAAAATTATCAGAGGGGTGGAACACCTTCCCTGTGAGGACAGGCTGAGAAAGTTGGGGATATTCAGCCTGGAGAAGAGAAGGCTCTGGGGAGACCTTATTGCAGCCTTTCAGTACTTAAAGGGGGCTTATAAGAAAGATAGGGAACAAACTTTTTAGCAGGGCCTGTTGCAATAGGACAAGGGGTAATGGTTTTAAACTAAAGGAGGGTAGATTTAGACTACATGTAAGGAAGAAATTTTTACAATGAGGGTGGTGAAACACTGGCACAAGTTGCCCAGAGAGGTGGTAGATGCCCCATCCCTGGAAATATTCAAGATCAGGTTGGACAGGGCTCTGAGCAACCTGATCTGGTTGAAGATGTCCCTGCTCATTGCAGGGGGGTTGGACAAAATGGCCTTTAAAAGTCCCTTCCAACCCAAACTATTCTATGATTCTTACCCGAAGGTGTCCTCTTACAAACCAAGTCCTTCCTGTAAGCTCCAGTTGCAAAACCAAAGGGGATACCAACACTTACTTGCTCTAATCTGCTGGACGCACTGGAAGATCCAGCCTCCAGGAGGAATGGGGAAACAGAGCTGGAATCAATTTTTTAAAAAACAGCTGTGGTTTTCACACAGACCCAAAACCCCAAAGAAGGGAGAGAAGTGATTTAGAAAACACACCCAATGTCAAAGCTGCTATTTGAATTATTAATGTGGAATGCATAGACTTTATGTGAAGCTCACAATGAGATGAAAGTTATTAACCTAATAAGTTACATGCATAATTAATTTCTCCTGTGATATATGATTTGTGAAGTTCTAACAAAATGTGTCACAGAGGTTGTAAACAGGAAAACTAGCCTGAAGCCAGAAGAGCTATGCATATGCTAATTAAAAGAACATACTAGAAATACATATTAAGAAAAAAAAAAATTGAGAAGAAGAGAGAGGAAGTGACAACACTGCATTTCTATGTGATGTCCTAGTGTGTAGTCATGAATAATAGGAAGGAAGCTCAGACAAGGAGAGAGAAGCAGGCACACCAAGCTAGGGTAAAGGAGAACAGAGGCATTCAGTGTTCTTATCTCAGATGAATGCAACTTCAGGACAAATCAGCCCTGGAATATAAACCAGGGAAATAGAGGAAAATTCTCAGCTGACAGCTTGTTCTTAAATATGAGAACAGCATATACTTTTCTCGAGCTTTGCTTTGTAACCTATTTTAATATTGCAATTGATTGTTTAACCATTACCTGGATAGAACAAATGAACTGGACATCCCCAGTAACAGCTTCTACTTGAGAGAGATGACAAACACAGCAGTCTTGTCCTTTAGGAGTGACAAGTCACAAGGATCATGGTTTGTCAAACTCTTGAGAAAGTTTTCCCCTGTACTACAAGTGGTTTTCTTTATAGTTCTTTACACCTTTGAGATGGGTGATGTGACAGCCCCTCCTTTGGGTAGGAACCTCCTTTCGGAGGCTACGACCAACATCCCATTTAGTTGCTGGCCATAAAGGGTTATAGGGCAGCTGCAGAAACCCAACTGTGGTCACGTCATCAGTATCAGGAGGACAGATTTCACCCTAGTGTCTCACTGGTCTTCTCAAGAAAAATTGTGGTTTTGAAGACAGACATAAAAACAAGTAACAGAGTGTGAGCAGATCTTCTTAATTAATCACCTGATTTGTTGGCAAGATGTCCTAGCACTGCCAAAATTGAAGTGTGGACTGAAACCCCTATCAGATGTCTGAGAGAACTGGCACCTACATAAACCAGAATAGCCACTTCTTTTCCTACCCAGTCAGATAACAGCCATATTGAGCTCATAGCTAAAAGCATCCAAGTACCAAGCCTTTCAGGATCTGCTGCACTTTTAAGTCGGCAGTTAACAATGTGGGTGAAACCCTTTGCTTCCCCATTTTGCTGTCCATGCAAGAATCTTCCTAGAAGTACAAGAGCAAAAGACTGAAAAAGTCTGTCATCAGAGCCTGGTTCAGATTGTTTCAGTGGCTTGTCCAATCCAGCTGCAAACATGAAAACAACTGTGCTGCTCTCCTAGAATTTCACAGCAATGTTTTAGTCACCTCAAATGTTCTGAATTCCACTGCTGGATCTTTGACCAAAGTTCAGAAAGCATCGGTATACTTATCTTCCCATCTGTTCAGGGCTTGAAACCTGCTGGAGCAATTCACAACCAAAAACAAACTGGAAAACTAACACTGGAAGGCAGCTGAGAAGCAGGATCAGAATGGGATGGACCTGATCTGCCTTCTGAAAATCACTGGCTTCATTCCCTGTTGCTGCTACTGCCTGATGATGGCAAGTGCATGCAAAAGCAGATTGTCTGCCTAACTCCTGCCCCAATCAAGGGAACATCTTGCCTCTGGCTGGCATCTCACTGCATTCAGCTGTAGTAAAAGAGGGAAATCTCAAGGACAACCAAGACAGCCAGGATGTTCTGCCAAGGTTGCTGTTCCTAGCTGAGGAAATGGTCCTCTCCATTTTTCTCAGCTAGGAAGAGGGAGAGAATATACCCCCCTCCTATATTATCCTAAAGCCCGCAGGTGCCAGCAATCCAAATAAACGTAGAGCAATTAACAGAATTAACACAGCTTTAAATAGCTTGGCTCACCAGATGCAGACTCCTAGCAGGGTTCTATAAAATGTGAAGTTATTACAGATAAAACCATTAATCATCTGTTCAGAGACTTGTTCTAGATGCAAAACCCATTCCACTTAAAATGGCTAATAATCAGAAAGGCAGGCACAGATTTAACAGTAATGATTATGCCATTCTTAAGCCCCATTTCCAAATGCCATTTTTTATATCTGCCACCATTCCCAAACCTCTGCATTCCCTCTGTTTGCTAACACTGATACACTAAGAAAGCTTTGCTGGCATCACTCACAGTTACCTCTCAGGGTGCTAGAACTGAGACACCACTTCTCAATCACTTCCACTATGGCCAGAGGAACTTGGTGACTTGCACACTATGCATCACTGCTTTCCTGGATGCAGTTGTTACTGTTCAGTTGTGTGTCATCAGCCCCATGCAGCTCACAGATAACTGGTGCTCTCCCTGAAGTGTTAAGTGCTCAAGTCCTAAGATTTGTGCTTAGGAAGTAGGAGCATTTGAGTTTTCTCTCTTCTGGCAATGTGAAGTCACCAGTAGCCACAGTATACAATACAGCAATCCTCCTGATGTTCCCCTAAGACCTGTTAAAACACCATTCAGCTCTTTGTGCTACTACATCTACATCTAGATAGCTACAAGAAGCAGGGGTGGGGGACAGACCCTAACTCGACTTTCTGCTCTGATATTACTATTTCTAATACTTCCACTTCCAGAACTGTAGATCAAAGAGTATAAAACCTTGTGATAAGCAACTCAGAGCTTAAATTGCATCTTTCCATATATGTGTAATATTCCCATTGAACTGCTTAGGAATCTAGATACATCCGCTGTTAATTCTGAACTAAATGAGTACTGTCTGTGCAGCTTGAAGGAAGGAGGGAGAGAAAACAATCCCAAAGCATAGCTATTCAACGCAACAGACAACATCAACAGAAGTAGACCAAAGCCAGAGAGGAGCAATGACAATGAATTAGAACAGAAAGAAAATCAGAGACAATACAAAATCTGGTTGTATCATGTCAAGCCCACTGCCTTTTCCATGCAGTTCAAGTAACAAATGCTGCCCATTAGTTGCCTGCCTCCTCCTGTCCTACTCACACTTGACAGCTAGTTGGCTTACTGCTACAGAGGAGTGGTGGACCTGGGAAGAGTCATCCAGTCCACCCGCTCAACATTCAAACCTCATCATCCTTTCCTGTCTCCCTTGCTGGCAGCTGCAGCAGCCTGGCTTTTTGTGGTGGGTAGCAGCAGCTCAGTCTTTCCCCATCACTCACAATACATGCACACACACACACGCGCATTTCATAGCAATAGTCTAGCCTTCAGGATCATGCAAGAAGATTTATGTAGTGACTGCTGCTCCCAAAGAGATGACACTTGTCAAGTGGGAAATAAGCTACTACAGCCAAAAGCCACCCTCTAATTAAAGCTCTAAAAATCTAGATCCAGCCCTTGCTCACCATGACTGAATGACAACAACCTATCTGAAAGCACAGCCAGAGTATAATATTCGCTGCTGGGCACCTCCATATTTGGAGATTGCAATAAAATTAAAAGACTAACAGGAGAAAAAATAATTACCGAGAAGGCTGAGGACTTGCTAATAGTCCCAAAGTCAGACTGAAATGGGGTTAAGTTAGAAGAAGTTCTAGCCTCAAACCCAGTGATGCCTGTTCCTGCTTGTAAAGGTAGCAGATATTTTCAAAAGAAGCATAACTTGTTTCATTAAAAGAAAGTGTGTTGAGGGACAGAGTTACATAGGGAGTAGAGTCCTTTTAAATCTTGAGCTTGCAGCAGGTACTCATACCAGAAAGAAAGGTGCTTCTTTCATCACTATTATAGCTATGTCAAGAGTCAGAGGGTGTATCATAGCACTGGAGAATACATTAAGCTCTGCATGCTCCATATTATTAATTCTCTGCCTACCAAGCTTTCAAACCGTACATGCCAAAAAAGCAAGTACATTCTCTCTTTACCTTTGTTGGTGGTAAGCATCCCACTGACTCCTAAGCTGAAAGTGCCTGTTTTATACACATGTACACAAACAGCACAGTTTTCCAACTCGTCTCTCTCTCATATTAGCATATGGCAGGTCCTGACTCTCCAAAACTACTCGTCTATATTTCTATCTGACAGTATAAGATTGATTCTTAGCAATCTCTTTAATGCAACATAAGGAGTGAAAAAAAAGTGCATCTCCTATTTCTTCCCAGTATTCACCCAAACCAAGAGTTTACTAAGGTCAGTGAACTACAAAGCCAAGCAAAGCAAAAGAAGCTCATTTACTTTCATTGTAAGCTGAGAACACCAGGCTTTGGACAGCCAAAGTTAAGATCACAGCACCCATTAGGATGGGACCACATGTGGCTAACAGAATAAAAGACAGACAGAAATCTTTGCCACAGTAACCTCCGTATCACCACTGCTCTGCTGATGACTTTGGACTCAGATATGTTTGTCCATCAATACTCTGTATCCTGTCTTAGTTTGCTCATTCCTGAATGGAAATGGATTAGATCACGTATGTGTGCAAGGACTGCCATTTTAGTATTTCCATTCTTTAGGGCCTGGGTTACCAATTAGCTTTATTATATGCCCAATGCACAGACTATATTGCTCCAATCCCCATTACGTTTTCTGAATTTGCCTATATTAATATAGTTCTACACCTGTAAACACTTCCATTTTCTGAACAACAGCACATGGCACATCCCTTGCAGGTACAGAAGCTCAGCAGGAGTCAGGTTCATTATGCAGGAAAGAAAAGCCCGCTCGTGATGGTCCTGCCACAAAGCAAGCACAGATGGCTGTAGCACCATGACTGAGGGTCACGTGCAGATGGTTCAGTCAGGATTCAGTGGAGTGCTCTATTACTGGTGTAACACATCAGCCCGCTGGCTATGCTGTCCAGTGGTGACACCAACCTCTGCTGCTGATTTCCTCCCTAGGTACCTGTTCCAATGGCAGCTGGAGAGAGTTAGGCTGGGTTAGACCACACTTTGTTCTAGCTCCATGGATTCTCTTTAGCTTATGAGCATGGTGGCAGTACATAGTTCAAACAGCCCTGCAAAAAGATGCCTCTTACGCCTTCTGCATAGAAAGTTTCAGTATCCATGTTTGCTCATCAATGCGTGCTTTACAAGGTATGCTCAATCTACATATATACTTTCTTAATCAGACTTTGGTCATTAATTTTGTAAACTTTCTAAGAGTGCAGTAACTTTAGGAGTTAATGCCACTGAACTGTTGATATGTGAATTATCCTTTAAATTAATACCCCAACAAAATGTGTGCACTGGGGTTGACCTAGAATGCCTGCAAGCTGCTGTCTGCCTATTGATGAAGAGTTCCAGAGAACAAGACACTATATTGCAATAAATGTGATCTTAACTAGAAACTGTACTTGTTTAATTTGTGGACAGAGCTATGGGAAAAAAACCCAAAACCAAACCAGTTTGTACTTCTAGGTTCATTATGGCTGTAGGATTTTAGAGCCTTTGCTATATGAATTTCATTAAAGAAAAAGTTCTAGGAGCCTAGTGATTGTTTCAGTACACAGATGATAAAAATAATATCTCCTCTACCTCCTGTACCAAAGTCAGCTGAAGCTTCAGCTCCTGTCTTTGGATCTCCCATGTTTTACTTATTGAAAAGTAATTCTAGCACTTCAGTTTCATACTCAATTTCTTCATTAAAGACTAATTTCATGAGGCAATTCCAAATTGTTTTTCTGCTTAACAGGAATACTTTCCATGGATATACAAGCAGGTCATGAGTAACTTTCTATGGACGTGTCATGAGTACATTACTCTTCCACTTTCTTTGTGGTCAGAAACATTTGATGGAAGAGATCAATAATTGAGGTTAGCTTATGTTATTTTGCAACAAACCCTCATCCAATATCATTATGCCAGCAAAACTTTTGCTATGGATGCAAATAAACCAAGCTGTCAAAATTCTTTTCTGTGTCATGCATGAGGCAAGGAAATAATGCTAGCAGAAACCTTTCTTCTGTAGGGTAGGCAAGGGCTAAGCTATGTAAGGAAAAGAGGCTTTGAATAACTCCCTAGCTAAAGCAAAGCTGCAGCACTCGCAGCACACTAATACACCTGACAAGACTACCGATTTTAGTTCCTGCGGGCCAGGCCATTAATCCTTGCTAAAAATGTGATAACAAAAGAAAGTGAAATATTAACCTCTGGAATGTGCAGAGCGACATATACTTCATTGAAGAGTCTCCCCAAATACAGTAGAAGTTTAATTGGAATATCATTTCCCATTCTCATCAGACATGGAAGAAATCTAAGATACACTGCACTTATGATGCAATCCCTAATATCTTGGATTGAAATCCAACAGAAACAGCACAAAGCAGACACCTGCCCTTTCTCACTTTCCAAAATGAGCTGCAACACCAACTGTTTGTTCAGGACTGATCTTCATTTGAACAGTCCCCAGCCCCAACCTCAACTACTTAGATTGCTTGGGAGTAGGGTCTGTTCTGGATTTTTCCTTCATTTCCTCACCTGAGCTTACTCTTAAGAGAAAGCAGGGGGGCATTTCATACCCATCAGCAACAGTTCAGCTGGCAAGTTAAGGCACACTTTTGATGTTACCTATATATTCCCTGTGCAATCTTCCAAAGTTTGTTTTTCACACTCATCCCCTTGTCAGCTTGACGGGAACGTATAAAGAAATCAAGGATAAAACAAGAAGAAATTGGTAAATATTGCTGGTAAAGAAGAAAATTCCCCAGAGAAACAAGGTTGCAGTAATTCCAGGAACATCTAGTATTCTCCAGTAAGAATATCAGTCAGTTGTGACTCTTGCACTGTACTGAAGACATAGGCTCTCCCTGCCAGGAGGAAGAGCAACAAAAAGAGATGCAGTGATAGGTAGGGTATCCCTCTTTTATCTATTGCTCTGCCAGTGGCAGGCTGCATGATGACCAAGTCACATCACAGCTGTGCCTCAGTTGTAGCACTTGAAGGAAGAGGATAATGACATTTAATTCCTTTGGTACTGTATTTTAGCTGATGGTTTGAAAGAAGCCAAAATCTCTGAGGCTGCTTTGAAAAAGCCACCCACTGAACTCTTCAGACAAAGGGTCCTATGAGCTAGTATTATTCATCATTATGAATTAGACTTTTAGTACATGTATTTACTAGGTATAGGGTCACAGTGCATCAAACTCTGTACCATTGGATTTTCTGTGTGAGATCCTTGTCATTCACAAGAATCACAATTTAGTTTAAAAAAAAAACCCAACATTAGACACTATGCAAATATACTCCAAAACCAAAGATGTTCATTTGTCATGTCAAACTGATTGGGACATTCTGATCTGAATTTCTCCTGGGAGCTCTCAGTCTGGGATATTCTACTTTGTTGGTGTTTAGGAAGTGGGGAAAGTTAAGGGAATTCACTCAAAAGACTATTAAATAGGAACAAGCTCAGAGATACAGAGACTGCTAGGTAGTTTGTTCCTCTATGCCTAAACTCCTTCACATGAATTAATTGTAAGATGCTGACATTGTGTTACTGTACCACAGAATGCTTTCCACTCCACATGCTCCATGTGCATCACAAAAGCTCACCTCTGACCTTTCATGTCATGACTCATAGACACGGCACAGAAATCTGCATCCTCTCTCTTCTTTTCTCCCTGGCTTACAGTATGGGCGTAGACTTTCCGTGTTGGAAGGACTGCCTTGCCTTTGGTTCACAGAACAAACATTCCTCTCTTCTCCCATCCTTGCTAAATGATTCCCTAAAAAGCCACTAGCAAAGCCAACTGAACCAAGTGCCTTCTCCAGAGAGGCTGATATTCATCACTGCTAAATGTTAGTACTGGGACAATGAACCACAGAAGACTTACTTTACTTATGCCTGGTTTGACATAAGTGGTATTATAGATTTTCTCCTACTCTTGTGTGTAAGGTAAATTTCACTCTAGTAGTTATTCCTGAGAAAAGAGGCTGGTGTGATCCAATCTTTTGCAGTTATAGGATGGTGTGCACACGTACACACATAGGCAAGCAAAACAAGAGAGGCACAATGCCACTCCTCCTGGTAGCACAGCGGATGTCTGGCAGGCAACTGGTAGTTCCTCTAGTAAGATAAAAACATTTGTTTAAAAGCAATCCTCCTTAAAATGTTCCTTCTTTTTCAGTGCTGTCAGAAAGCTCAGAGACAGATGGGCAAGGTGCTTCAGCTTCCAGATGCTCAGTTCAGAGAACCTCTTGCTCACCTTGGCTTCATGTCATGTCCCACAGTCATATCAGAAAGCACAAGGTATTCTTCATTGTGTACCACAAAGTCTTGCAGGATTCATGCCCAAGCATCCAATATGCGTTGGCAGCCAGCAGGCAGCCTGGGAAATGTTCTATTGCCCAGTCATATATCCCTTCTGACTCTGAGCTAATATAGAAATACCAAACGCAAACCAGCCCAGGAACAAAGCTTATAAGCATTACTTCATGAGGAAACACTATTATCGTCCCCTCTCCATCTATTGGTCTATTCAGGATTCTCTCAGCACCTTGCCTTGTATCATATTGCTCTCAGTTTCCAAGTGCCTGCATTCCCACCTCCAAATTAAATCTTTACAAAAATACGTTTTTTCTTACTACCTTCATGAACTTCAGCAGGACCTGCTCAAAATGTTGGCCAACGTCTCCCCTGTTGTATCTCCTAAGCCACGGTGTTGTTATGTTGCTACAACAAAGGCACTCAAAAACATGATGAAGGCCTTATGCTGGATGCTCTGCAGATGCACAGAGAAAATGCACAGACATTCTTGACTCTCAATACATACAGCCTAGAGCTGCCGCAGGAGGCTGACCCACCACAGCAGCAGTAATGCAATTGGAAACTTAAGAGTGAGAGCAACCAAAAACTTTACAGGCCTCTGGAACTGGAAGTTTAGGAATCAGGGTCATCATCACCAGGGCTATTTGGGGTGCTCTGGCACAGAATAGTAATGGGAGACCAAGAATAAGAACAAGACATATTTTGAGGAGAGGAATCATATTCGGCCTTTGGCCATGCTTTGCCTCCTTCTATGCAGTACCACTAGCCCCTCCCTTTCTTTTTCAAGTATAAATTCATTAAGTAATACAGACAGGAAACAGACTGGTCCAAGCACAATAGAGTAGCTGGAGCAGCAGTGTCAGACCACCATGTGCAGGCAATTAGTGCCATTCGTGTGGTAACTTCCTCCAGAGCGCACCCATGAAATTCCCAACACTGTTGATTCCTGACTCTCCTCTTATGCATTCCTGGGGGTCTGTTAAATCACTGCTGTGGAAGGGGATCTTGGGCTGTTAGGGAGGGGCTCTTATAACTGCAACTTCCTTCTTCTGCCCTCTTCACACTTGGGCTGTTTTTCTCTGCCTCCTTTTTTAGGCTGCCGTCTATCTGCATCTTCAGTCTCCTCCCCAGTGTGACACTCCAATCAGAAAAACTCATCCCCAAACAGAAATCACATCATCATTACACATGCAAATAGGCCTGAAAAAGACCTGGACTGCAGATAGCATCTGAGATGTACATACAGAAACTGGGCACACTCGTGAACCATTTGGAAATCTGGCTCCTAGCAGTTAAATTGCAGACAGAAATGATCTAAGCTTTCACAGCTTTCTCCCATCACAGCCAGATGGTGCCTGACCCCTGCAATAATTTCTGCCATCTTCCACCCATATGCAAACCTCACTGCTTCCATCAAGCTGTTAGTACCAATCAACATTTTTCAGAATTGAGATTCTAATAAAGCATTGATAGAAAAATGTGAAGATTTCATAAACTCTCTCATGCACATCCATTCTCTAGGGACCACCTCAGGCTTTTTTAAAGCACCTCCATCTGTACCATCTAAGTACTGCTCCACGTAAATCGAATCTGAATGGCTGGTTCCCTAATAAAGCCTAGGAAATACTCTGATTCTCTCGCTTTCCTAGTGATCAGAGATTGAAATCCAGTTTTCCCTCTTTAACTACATGCTAAATTTCCCACCCAGCCACTCTCCATCTCCATCCCTGGAACCTCCTCTCTGAGACTCTCCAGTACATGCAAAACATGGCTGTTTGTCATTACCTTTCTTGTCCTACCTCCTTCTGGCCATATGGGTGTCTCTAAAAACTATTAATGGATCCTTTTCCCTTTCCAACTTCAGGCAATACTTCTCCCTGTTTACCCATTAACTGACTTTTAAAGCACTGTCACTCCTTCCCTGACACCCGTTAAAAAACATTTCTGCTCACTTGCCTCAGATGTGCTTCTGTACCTCCTCCTATCCCACCTCTCTATCTGGTTTCTTTCACGATAGGAAATGCACCAGCTTCCCCCCAAAGCTCCCCTAGAACAATTTAGCTTAAGACTGAAGGTCCAGAAAGCCTTAGATTTTATTCAAATACAATGCAATGTCCATGTTTGATGTCTGTGTACTGCCCTATTCGCATATTTTGCCTTTTAAAATTTTCATGGAAAAAGTTACTTCCATTTTTCAGTCTTGCTCCCTCATTACAGTGTCAGGCATACTGTAACACTGCCAGGATGACTATGGAGAAATGTAAAACAAACAGTGCTACCAGGCATTGGGACATCTTTAATTCTGATGAAAATAGAGGAAAAAAAAATCAACCTGAACTACATATTCAGCACTTCGATTTATGATTTAGGTACATTACTGCTAGCGACTTAGTGGAATCTCTTCAATCAGAAACTGTAGCCACAAGGAAAAGAAGAGGCCGGAGAACCTATTCTGTGGTGAAAGGAGGAAACATTAGCTCAGAGAATTCAAAGAAAACATAGTTACCTTTACCATACCTTATTTAAACACTGCAGTAGACTTGCCCTGAGACCCTTAGTTCCTTGCCAGAAACACACCCTTATGCACTCCAATTCCTCCTGGTCAAGTGTCCTGGTTTCAGCTGGGATAGAGTTAATTGTCTTCCTAGTAGCTGGTACAGTGCCATGTTTTGAGTTCAGTATGAGAAGAATGTTGAGAACACTGATGTTTTCAGTTGTTGCTAAGTAGTGTTTAGTCTAAAGTCAAGGATTTTTCAGCTTCTCATGCCCAGCCAGCGAGAGAGCTGGAGGGGCACAAGAAGTTGGCACAGGACACAGCCAGGGCAGCTGACCCAAACTGGCCAAAGGGGTATTCCATACCGTGTGATGTCACATCTGGTATATAAACTGGGGGGAGGGGGAGGCGGGGGGATCGCCACTCGGGAACTAACTGGGCGTCAATCAGCGGGTGGTGAGCAACTGCACTGCGCACCATTTGTACAATCAATCATTTTATCATTACTGCTGTCACTTTATTAGTGTTATCATTATCTTTATTAGTTTCTTCTTTTTATATTCTTTTAAACCGTTCTTATCTCAACCCACAAGTTTTCTTTCTTTTCCTGATTTTCTCCCCCATCCCACTGGGGGGGTGGGGGGAGGAGCAAGTGAGTAGCTGTGTGGTGCTTAGTTGCTGGTTGGGGTTAAACCACGACATCAAGGCTTAGACTCTGACCACATGAAGCATCTACCCTGCCAGAGCTGCCTCTCCCACCACTGACTCCAGCTGAGTGGAGAAGTCCTTCCCAGCTGCAAAGGGGCAGAGAGGGTCATTAGGCACTCTGCCCCATTGCACTTCAGCACCTGCATGTCATCTCAGAGGAAGTGGGAAGGCAATGCTCCATTCAAGGAGCCCTCTTGGCTCCCATGTGAGCAGATTGGATGCTGTACTGTCAGGCTGACACAGTCCAGATGAAATAAGAGAGGTTATAGAGGGAAGGCTGAAAATTTCACCCCAAAGCCTGCATCTATCCCTTTGCCTTCCTACGAAAGTGAGACATCCCTAGGAGAAGTCTTCAATGAATGCAGAGGAGTAGGAATAGACCATTCTGGTTTAACACCTTCAAGAGATCAGTATGGGGCTTGGCAGGATGTTCTGCACTGTTACAAACAGCAATGCAATCCGCTCAGGATGTGCTATGTGTCTGGGAACAGGCAATTACATAGCTAGGACTTTGGTAGGAAAAAAGAGCATTGCTCTGACAGAAAACATAAACTGAAAGGAAAAAAATATTTGCTATTACCATCTATTGTACCCCTTTGTGTAACTTTCTTAGCTTAGAATATTTTTCTTAAAAGCTCAAGCTCCTCCAGTACTGGCTGATAAGAGACTAAGCATCCTTCTTGGCCACAGAGAAAAAATTTTAAAACATAAACTATAGGGATTGATTTATGAAATGCACTGCATGCTATGCAGATTGCCAAGTAAAGTTCCCTGGAGCCACTTCTGGAACCAGAAACTTTATGGGTACACAAGCACCGCACTAACCCAGTTCTACTTCTTCAAGGATCAAAGCTGGCTGCCCCAGGGGTCAAGTCTGATCCCCACAGGTATTCCAGCTTTCTTGAGCCAGCTCAGGTTTCTTTCATACCATGCTGTATCGCATTGCACAGATGTACCCTGGCATTTCAGAAGTAAACATGAAGAAAACACTCAAATAACCATCCCCTAATTCCAGGTGGATCTCCAGTTGATCCTGCTACCTTTGCCATCAGCGTTTTCATCCCTAGCAAAGGAAAGAAGAGGAAACCAACACTGGGAAGAATTTCACAAGGCAAACTATTTTCTGCTCAAGTCATCCAAAGCTCCACTTAATGAAACACTGCCTGCTTTGATGTCTGAGAATAACTCACTACATATGCAATGAGAACCCTTCTCAGCCTATACAGGCTAAGTATTCTGGTCAGACCCTGCTCTGTGCAGGTATCAGTGTTACAGCAGCACTTCTGGATTTTGTCAGGATTCTGACAGTCGTCTAGGGCTGCTCTTTCTCCATTAATCGCAGCTCCCCATCACCTCCACTTCCCAAAACCAGAACTGAGGAAAAGCACAGTAGTCAGCTTCCTTACACTTCTGAGTGATACCTGCAGTAACTCATCCTGCGGCCTAAGGGGTCTAGAGGAACGACAGAATGGAAATGCAAAGTGCTAATTAGTAACACGGCCTTCCTTTTGAAATATTACATTTCCCCATTCATCCCATTTCCAGGTGCCTCCCCTGACAACCTTGCACTACACTTATTTTTAGTAATAGTGTATACTAGATTCATCCTCAGAGGCCACACAAGGTACATTTTGGGCACATTTTCACAGCAGCTGACAGCATTACTGGACCACTGCTAAGAGCAGATTGCTATTAAGCAGACTATAGCTCAAACCCTGCCAGCACTAGCCTGTCTTTAAGTTGAGACAGCTGCTCATACACATCTCCTGTCACTGCCTAGTCAAGTGAAGATTACAAAGCACATTCTGATTATCTGTTTTCTTCCTCTCATTCTTAAGTGGTTGCTTGGGTTTTTCTTCTCACAGAGCATTATGAGCCTGGGACAGCTATGTAAGCAGCTCTTAGCACATTGTGCAAGGTAATAGAATACAAATGATAATATAAATAATAAAGCTGCTGAAGATTTTCTTGTCACCGCTTTCTCTGCTCCATTGGCTTGACTTAAAGCACACATAAAAATGGCCTCTGCTAAGTGTTATGTTCATAGCATCCATAAATAAAATTAAGATCCTGATTTAAAGAGACACTAAGAAGCTATATCTCCTCTTGATTTCAATCAAACTGGGATGCTCAGTGCCTACGAAAATCAGGCCCAAGGCTCTATAGATGAAAACAGAAGGATCTGATCTCTGTATGACAGTTTGTATTCAGCAGGATAGTTTCATTTCCTATGTAAGATGCTCACATGCTCTTTTCCAGCATATGTGCATCCCCTGAACTAATCCAGAGGTCAGGCAGGAGAGCAGCTCCAGACTCTGACAGCCATTGCTCATATCAAAGGACTGGCACATAACATACAACCCCTGACACCACGAGTCGAGCATCAGTAGGATTGTAACTTGTCAGGCAGTTACAGCCACAGAACAACACCTAGCTCAGCATTGCTGTTTCCATGACTCCTGCACAAAAACTCAGCTCTGCCTTCCCTCTGATATTAAATGTTCATACAAAGAGGATATTATGACAATCATCCGGGCTGCAAATAAAATTAGACTCACCCAGCCACACCCTGTGAAAAACAGTATTAGTACAGAATCACAACATTAGGGAGAAAACTTTTGCAAGAAACTCTTATTCCAGGCTAGCTAGGAAGCTGACTGACAGAAAACTTAAGCTTGTTTTTCAGTAAGCTTTCTGTAACACATTTTGGAGATGTCAATATCTGTATCACCATTAATCACAGTGATGATCACAAATTCTGTTAGAAGAGATAGGAAAGAAGACAAAAGCTGACTGCAGGGCATAACACCCAAATAACAACTGCACCAAGTTTTGGATTTGGGCTGAGGCTTCATCTTCCTCACCCCAAGGAACACTATTTTGGTTCCTGCTGCTAGCCAGGCAGTCCAGTCTCTATTACCTATGTGTGGATTTTTTCAAAGTTGTGGATTAACTACATGTCAAGGGCAGCCAGCCAGCATGAGTCAACGTGGTTTGGAAGCCAGCTAGCTATTCCTGACCAATGCAGCAACTCTGCTGCATGGGCTTACCAACACAGTACACTTCAAGTCCATACGCCACGCTATTGCCACATCTCCGTTATACCCTCATGCTGCATTCTCTTCACATAATTTACACATATATTTTATGCTACCTTCAACTTTCATTTTTCTAGTTTATTCTAACTCTGTATCTTCCTGCAAAATTGACAACTAACTATATTCCCAGGTGAAATCTAGGATCTTAAAAAAAAATCCTAAATAAGGTTCTGATTATGATTTTTTTCACTCAAAAATGCTGCTTAGTAGTCAAAGGCCTTTTATCTTTTTTTAATGGTTATTGCTTCAGTGCCTAGAAGATTGTAATGCTTTCTTCTGAATGGTTAACAGCTTACAGAAGACACCTCTTCCACTTCCATGGGTATTTTTTTCTGTAATCCATGCACTAGAAGTCTGATTCTGGCCATAAGCTCATGAGTTTTGCAGCTGATACCTTCTGTCCAGCTGAATGACAAGTTTATCCTTACAGAGCTGTTGGAGTATCAGCGTAAAATTCAGCATCAGGGAAAGACGTTGAGTGTGTAATGAAAGGCTGCGAAGAGCGATGACTTTGAGAAACCAAAAGCACAGAAACAGGAATTAATTTGAAACAGTTACCTCTTTGAGGCAGCCCATGAAGTTGTTGCTTACTGGAGAGCCAGGTAAATCAGCAGTACTGGGGCTCCCTCCCACGTAAAAGAAGTCATCTGAGCCCAGCATGGTGTAGTCCTCCTGCGTGTAGCCCGTGGTGGTAAGGATGCCATCCACTGAGATTGTCACCTGTTCAAGGGACACAACAGACAAAGAAAATCCCAGCAATGACCTTACAATCCTGAACAGAACAAGTTACCTCCCCTATATTTTTATGTCAGTTTTATTAAGGATTTTGTTGAGATTTGGTATGTATTTTTTTAGTTCAGCCAAGCTCCATTTTCTGGTCTGCTTCGCCCACAATGGAAATGCTCCAGCATCTGCTTCTCCCCTTTCTGGTGTATCAGCACTGTCAGACTGACCAGCAGTCTACTCATCTAGATGCTTTCCATTTATTCAGGCCAGAAAATGGAACTGCCCTTGAAAAAGATTTCTCATATTAGCTGATTTTATGACTAATTAGTATTTATTTTAATGATTACAGTTAGTTATGGTTGTTAGTAAAAAAAAAAAAACCACTAATGAAGACGAGGTTGGTATTTTTTATTTTTTGTTTCTTTTGCTCACGGCACACTGACGATCATGCATTCAGGGAAGTGGGGGAGGGATCTCACTTTCAATACATTATGGATGTGCATGCCATGTACCTAGAGAGACATACACCCACCACCCACCAAAAAAAGAATTAAAAAGAAATTGTATATTACAAATTCATAACCAAAATATAAATAGGAAATAAATCAAAATAAAATAAATCAAAATAAATCAACCACACACCAACAAGTGTGAGAGAAGCAGAGATGAGAAAGAAAGAAAATACAAAGCGTGCACACGCTACACTTTGACATGTCATGCCAATATATCTGGAGCCCAGAAAGATGACAAGGTAAAAAGAGAGAAAGGGGGGGGGGGAGGCAAAAGGGAGAGGGAGAAAACTATTTCACACTTGCATGCAATCAAAAATAAAAATACCAAACAAACCCCATAATAATAAAAAAAATCAAAACCAAACAGAAATGTCCCCAAAACCTCTAACCCCAAACACGTGAAGGGTGAAGGGAGATGGAAGGAGAGGGAGGGAGAGGAGCAAGTGAATTTGATGTGTTTTGCTTAGATGTTGTTAGTGGTTTAAAGGGAAGATGAAGGAAAATAGATCGAGGCCAGGAGACGGGCGAGTCACCAGACGTGGACATGCCATGCAGAGTGTGTACTGAAACAAACAACCGGCTGAGCTCCTGTCGGCCACGGCAGGTAGAGGTCAGAGAGAGAGAGAGAAAGTGAGAGCGACAGCAAGAGGGAGGAGGAGGAGAGAAAGAGGAGGGAGGGAAGTAGGGGAAAATCAGGAGAAAGAGGACAACTCCGGCCAGTTTGCCTGTAATAGCCGTTGCCACAACAAAAGGATGAGAGAAAAAGAGAGCCTTCACCACCACGGACTAGAGGCCCTGCAAATGGTTCTGATCTAGAAACCTTCAGAGTAAAAACAAAAACCAAAAGGGGAGAAAAAAGCAAAATGAAAGCCAAAGCAAAAGAGAGAAGGCTAAACTCAAAAGCAAGGGACAAGAAGCCCCAACAATTTATCACTGGAATGGAAAAGAAGAACTAAAGAGAGAAGTGAAGAAACCAATGAAAGAAATGTCCAAACCCCATTTCCAGAAGAGTTGTGTTAGTTGCTTTTGTTGCTCATTTTTCCATTAAAAGAGAAGAAAAGAAGGGGGGAGGAAAAAAAAAAAGGAGGGGAAAAAAGTGTTTTCAATGAAATTAAAATAAATTAAAGGAAGAAGTAAGTATAAAGGAGGGGGGAAAAAGAGGGGGTAGGGGGAGGAAAAGGCAGGTAACACACGGCAAACCCAAAAAAAGAGACAATAAGAATGATATCTACCAGACAATGTAGTTTGTTTACCATAGCGTGTCCAATGCCTGAGTGCTTTGCGGAAAAGGGGGAAGAAAGGAAATTAAAAAATCGTGAACAGAACGATTGTTAATTAAAATAACTAAAAGCAAAGATGAGTCGTTAGGGTGTTAGTACATTAGTTGGTTAGTAAAAATGACACATTGCATGAATGGCCTAGTGTTAGTCTTTCAAAAAAAGGCATGGGGCACCTGAGACACACAAAGTGAGAAAGAGGACAATGTGACCAGGACTCTATGGGGAACCATGCCATCTAGACTGTAAAGAAGGGTGCTGCCTAGTCTTCCCACCCTGGTATTAGTCATTAACTTCAACCCTCATATACATTATCCAGGACTGAAGCAGAGTTAAAACAGTGCAATACTTACTCTCCAAATGCCCATCAAGGTGCTTCCCTCAAACAAGAACCTTACCCTCAGAGATGTACACGCACAGTACACAGTTTGCCCCTTCAGCACAAACCCAACCATGACTCCCTTCTTCCACCACCACCACCCACCTACATTCCTGCTCCTCTTCCAAGCCTCACTACCCTCAAGTGTTGCAGATTATGACAAGCAGGCCAATATTTCCTTTGGCTGGAGAATACAGATGAAGATGAGTCCAAGACTCTGAGTCTTCCTTCCAAGCTTCCCAATCTGCAGGTTCCTTTACAGCAGGTGAGTTTGTGACTTTCAGGAGAAGCACACAAAAATGCCTGTGCTTGGCTGTTTGCCTGTAGCTCACTTCTGTCATCCGAGAGTATAGGAATTGAACCTCTCCTACTGTGGGAAGAAATGTGTCGAGGAATTGTGTAGGAAGAATTGTCGCCTGTGTCAAGGTTGAAGGCAGAAGACTGACAAGACTTAGTGTCTCTCCTGTTATACTGCATCTATATTACAGAGGAGCTAGGAGAATTCACCGGTCAGTTCACTTAGTTGGACTTAGCAGAACTTTGCAGATGCTTTGTTAATCCCTCCCAAGGCATGCAGATGCCAAGTGTTCGAACCTACACATTGTTTCTTGTTTGCTTTTTAGCAGCTGAAGAACTCAAGATCTTTATAGCAGACTTTGCATAGTGACTAGCTTCAGTGTTAGTAGGGAAGTGCAGACCATGAGGCTCCATGTCCTTGTTCCACTGTGACTGAAGTTGGCAAGAACTATCCTAAATTACAGAAACAAGATCTATGCTGTCTCATGTAAAAATTATCTGCTTGCAAATTTCAGAGAGTTGTGCATTGACTAAGGAAATAAGTTTGTGAAAACCTTGTGGCATTGAACATAATGTCCCAAGTCTATTTTATTTGTCTATGGGAATGAAATAACCATATTCTGTACTTGGGTATAATGAGCACAAACTCCTGAATTCTTCATCAAGGAAGTCTCACTCACAGTGGTATGTTGTGTTAGTGAATCCATTTTTATAAACAAGAGAGTTGGATTATGGGACGGGGGGAAGAGCATGCTAAAAATGAGACAGTGTCAGCAGCAGACCTGAAGACAGACACGGGAAGTCTGACCTTCAGTCTCCTCCACTCCTCCTCCTCCTCCTCCTCCTCACACCAGACCACACTGCCCCAAACATGCTCTGAAAGGCCTGGTAAAATACAGCCATGATCCTATTTCTAGTAAAGGTTTCTCACAAGGCAGAAAGAGGGCTTAGTTTTAACTGAAATAATAACATAAACAAACAGGGAGATTTGCTTTGACATTAGCAATCACTACTCAAGGGAATCTGTGGGTTCACTTGGTTTGTCTCTAAGGAGATTTACTGCTGTGATAGTTATTTTGTCTAAAAAAAAAAGCAGCACTTAGTACTCTCCTAGCTTAGCTACAAAACATTTAACAATTCCAAAAAGTACTGGGCAAAAGTCCAGCTATTTAAAGTTCTGCTCTAATTCTAGAAACAGCCAAAAAATTATGCAAATCCTCCTCCCCCTTCTCCCAATCCCAAAAAGAGCAGAGGAAGAGACTAGATGGCATCCTGAAGCTGCTGATAGCCCATTTACCTGGAATTGTTTTAGCTTTGGATCGCATTCTTGGAATTTCTAATTTTATTTTTTTTAAAGTTCATTTTAAAAAGAAATGTATTTATCTCCAATGCAATGTTTTCAACCAATTACAAGGAAGCTACTGATTTCCTTATAAAGCTTCAATATTCAGGGGCAATGTTTTTTGTTGGGGTTTTTTTTTTGGTTTTGGGGTGGGTTTTTTGAGGAACCATGAACACAGCTGGAAACAAGACTTCCAAGTGATCTATATTATGCTGCAACATTACAGGTGCATTTATGTCAGGAAAGATGCAGAGTAGATAATTTCTTACATATGAAATTATTTAGGATATAGAAAATTATATTGGATAAAATAAAGGACAAAATGTGTAATTTTATAAATTATAAATAATCTTTGTCCTTCATTGATATCTTCATATAGAACATGTAAAGGACTTTACAGGTTCATAGTCTGTCTGAAAAAATGGTTAAGTATTTTACAGATAAAGAAACTTTCTCTCATGTACACACAGACAAAACCAGGAGACATAAGCTGCTGGAAGGTGCTGTCAGAATGGAGAAAAACAAAACTCCTTCATCCTGTACTTTATTTAGAATTGTGTCTCTGGGGGGTGTTAAATGAAGCATTTATAAGGTCAAGATATAGAGTGACCATTCTTAGTTGTGTCCTGAAAAATGTCCATAGCAGGTATTAATTGGTTATCAGTCATTCAAGTTTTCAATCTTTTCCAAACTCTTTATCCTGAAGATTGAAGGGTTTTAAGACTTTTTCATCCTTAGTAATATCAATTAAAACTAAGAATGCATGGGACCTGACAGGAAGGCTGCAGCATTCAAGGTTTCTCTTTATTGAAAACTGTGGTTAAACTTACCAATAATTTTTGGACGACAACCTTCAGGACTAGCAGTGTTGCTTCTCCTCAAGGCCTCATCAATTCCAATTTCTGGGCAGTTTGGGTTCTGGTCAATGTCTTAATTTAGAGACTGAACTTGATCAGAAGTTAAAATGGAGGTATCCAGGGAAAAGACAACTCAAAAAAATTCCAGCCTTATCGATGACTACTGGCTGAACTGTATTCTGTCATGCCCATCCATAGAATTGGACCCCAAATCACCTCTGCTACTTATTTTTAATTTGATTTTAAGACTGGCCTTTCTTTGGAAAGAGCACAGCCATCTTATTAAAACATCCTCTCTCTTGCCCAGTCAAGTTGGACCCTTCAAGAATTCAGGATCACATGAAAACATCCACAGTGAATAGATCAGGAGGATTAAAAATTTGTGATGCTGCTTAACTGGCAAGAGACTCACCTGCTTTCTAATAATTGCCAAAGTACTGTCCTGGTCTAATCAAAGACAAGGAGGCATAGACCCATTTCCATTTAACCGTGGACCAAGAAACAAAATCACTAGCTGAAAGATTAGGAAAAGAAAGTGAGAGCTCTCCATCCACAGTTTTGTCTGTGACCCTTCCTCACTTTCTGCTTCTTCAAGATCCAAACCAATCCTGGCATGAAGCAAGGATGCATTTTGCTCCAGGCACACTTTCCCATTAAAAACCAATGTCCAACAAAAATAAGTATGATTAACTAAAATGACCAGTAAGCTCTACTGAGATATTCAGAGACCAGCCATTCTGAAACCACCTAAAAATAAAAAAATGCATCAAATAAAGCCATGTATTCCTGACCCTTCCAGACTGACAAACCTCAACCAGTTGGTGCCTCTCCCTCTACTGGACCAATGGGAACATCTGGACAAAATAGGATCATTAAGACCCATCCACTGCACACAAAATTAAATTTGCATCTGCATATAAACTATTGAAAACAGACTCATGTTGTCATATGTAAGAACCCTGCAGTCTCGTGAGCATTTGATGACAGATAGGTTATCAAAGACCCAGACACCCTGAGCATGTAGAAACACAGGGATTCACATGTGAAAGACAAATAAATATCTTCAGCCCAAACCCCAAATATTTAAAAGAAAGACATGAAATCCCTGTAACAGATAAATTATCTGCCAATATCTACTAGTAGAGACTGTTTCTGATCCCCGGCACTGATTATCCTATACTCACAGATACATTTTACCTTAGCTACTGTAAAATGTCACCACAAAAGCTGTTTTCTCAGCAAATGACATAGTATAAACTGAAATAAAACTATTAAGGGTTGTGTTAATATTCACATTAAGGAGCAAATAAACAGTTCATATTGTTTTCACAAATTGGTTTTAAAATCTTAGTTTACAAGCTATTTCTGCTGCCTCTACCAATCAGCAGGATACCAAATAGCTCCTATTCACAGTGTAAACCTTATTTATCATGCAGTGGATGGGCCTTAGTGACTTGATATATTCACCAGTTTTCAGAGCAAGATTATTTAATTTTATCTTATCTGTTTATGTCTGAATTTATATTTCATGAGGAAGGCTTCAGGATTTTAAGACTAGCCTGCTACCAAATACGTCACCTGATAGAGTTGTCTGCTTAGAAAAGCAGCATGCAGATGTGCGAAATTACAGTGGTAAAATCAGAAAAACTTTTCGAAAGTGGAATTGTAGGGTGCTGGATTGATCTGGGTTTGCTTGGCTTTTTTGATCCTTCCACTTTTCCAGTCCTCACAGCCAACAGAAGAGTCTCATAGGCAGAGACACAAGAAAAAGTAGAATCTCATTATAGAAAGAAGGGGGGAAAAAAATCAAAAAGAAGAAAAGAAGAACAGAGAATCAAGAAGACTCAGAAAGACTCCAGCCAATTAATTCCAAAGCTATAAAGTTGAAATAATTACACACGTACCCACCAGCCTGCATACCTGCACACTCACATGCACACACAAAAGAAAAAAAAAAAAAGTAAAGGAAAAACAAAAGACTTCCAGAATTAGAATTATGACATCATGGCAACAGTTAAACCAATTAACAAAACTGAAAGAAAAAGGATAGAGATGTAGAGCATTGGCTGTTAGAAAAAGACTCTGTTCCCACAGTAATTAAATGCAACAAGAATATTACTGATAAGATTGAATCATAATTAAGGAAATAATAAAATAAAAAAGGGAGAACAGAAAAATAGAAAAGGAAAAGAGAGATGAAAGTAATGTCACAAGTTTTTATTATTAAATCAAAGTGGAAAAACCCAGAAAATTAATAAAGTGGAAATGAAGATATCGCAACAGGGATAAATTCCCACCAGTTAATGCTTTTTCACTGTCCTTTAGATACCAAGATCCAGAAAAGGTGGAGAAACTCCAGTGACTGAGCATCCCCACTTCTCCATTACTCTCTTCTATCTGCCTGTCCCAATAAAACAGAACAAAATTTTCCCCCAACATTTTCTCCCCTTCACCATTACCTGCCGCAGGTTGCGTGTCACCTTAACGTCATGCCACGCGTTGTCATTGAACTTGCCATTGACCGGCTCCACAATGGCCTCGAAGGCCCCAGACCCCAGGTTAATGACCAACGAAACCGCACCATCTTTCAGGGCCAGGTTGACATAATCAGCTGACTTGCCGGTATGCAGAATGAGCCCGTTGCGTTGCCATGTCTTGAAGGAGAGAGTGATCTCATCGCTGCTGCTCTGGATGGGGTTTTGCGACAGGTCATAGCAAAGGTATTCGGAACCACGGAAAGTGGCCATGTTCTCATCTCGTGCTGGAAAAAAAGGGGAAACAAAAGAACTATTCAGCGGTCAGCCAAGAAGAGATTTAAGGTTGTCATGAAATTTCTAAGCAATCCCACAGCACTGTTAATGTTCTATACAACTATATATCATGGCATGCTAATGACTGTACAGCTCCTCTTGTAATACGGCTATCAAGAGAATTAACAGCAGGATCCTTGGTACCAAAGAATTTCTGCTCCGTGTTTTCAGTTTCACTGCAGCACTGTCACCATAGGGACCATTCAAAAGTATGCTGTGGAGTCTAGGAAAAGTACATTCAAAGACACTGCTATAAGACACTTCAAAACGTTTTTGGGACAATGATAGAAAACTCTATGGTTTGCAACATGACCATCACGTCTGCATTGTTTCAAAAGAAACCAACATTTCCCAAAGATTAGTATTTAGGTTCATCACTATTGTTGTCTGAACTTATCTTAACCCATTTGCCAGGCATTTTAAGACAGGCATCAGAATATAATACTGGCAGAGCTATCCCCTTCCTTTCAACTGAATGAGAGACCAAGCAGACAAGAGAGCCACATGAAGTGTCCTATAGTTTCCTTCTCTGAGAGCATGAGGGAAGTCCACATAAAACATTTTGTCCACAGCCGTAAGTAATGATGTTGCTGGTAAACAAGTCTCAGAAATTTGCCTATTTGATCACCTTATCCAGAAAATCTGTACTAGACAAGCATGTCTTTTTCATACAGCAAAAATAAATGGGGGAATTATTCACAGCATGTGACATGACATATTTCCTCCTTAAGAAAAAAATCTCCTACATGCAGTAAGGAAAACCACTGAACTCATTTCTTAGCAACTAGAGGCAGCATTTGAATACCATAAAAGTCCTTCATATGAGCTGCAAGTCTGCTTCCCAGTACCTGGGCTTCCACAGTCACTCAGAGCCAGCTCTGCTGCTGTATTGCACTCTTGTGACTTGAGCCAGCTTTGTACCCTGGTTTTGCCCAGTGGAAAAAATACAGAAAGGTGATGTTAAAGTTTGCAGGAAGGCTCTCTATAGCCCATTCCTACCAGTGCCATCTGGGGGAAAATGGTACTTAAAATGGAGGCTATTCAGATCCCCCTACTACATACTGCAGCACCTTTCTGACTCCCAGCTGTGAAAGTGAGTCTGAGCATGAGTAACTAGGTAGTACAAGCAGTCAAGCTATCATTGCTTACAATCCACTGCATAAGGCAAGTGCTGGTGCTATTGCCGTTGACATTAATAGCATTTTTCTGCTTCATTTTGTCTCATTTAGTAATCCTAATACAGATTAGCCAGAATTTATTAGTACAAGACTGAAGGGAAAATACTTGTCATAGCCACTCTTGAAAAATAAGTACATGGTAAAATCCGTGCCCTTACAGCATGGTTTCAAAACAGCACAGTGTTGCAACATGAACATATATCATCCTCAAGTGATAGGTCTGCTTTAAGCAGAGACTTTGCAGCCTTGATTGAGGGTATCACAGAATGAACTCGTTAAAAAAATCTGGGCACTTTAAAGGCAGCAGTAATGTGTGTTTGTACTTAGGCAAGCAAACGATGTGCCTATACACCCCTGCAAGCAAACAGTAAGACAAATTACTCCATGCAACAGTATAGGTTGGGAGCCAACTGGCTCAAAAGCAGCTTTACAGAAGAAGACCCGAGGGCCCCAGTGGACAAGTTGAGCACAAGTCAGCAGTGCCTGCCCTTTCAACAACGGCCAGCTGCATCCCCGGCTGTATTAGCAAGAATGCAGCCAGCAGGCCAAGGGAAGTAATTCTTCCCCTGATGGACACTTGATTATGCACAGTCCTGAGCTGTGTGCTCTAACTGGACATTCTCTGAGCTAGTGGCTAGACTACACAGCCTCTGGAGGTCCTTTGCAAGTTACTTGGTTCTGCGATTCTGTTCTGAATACATTTAACTACCACCAAGGAGTGCATATACTTGTGTTAGTGTTCAAACAGCCTAAGCACAGAGGGATGATATTGATTGCAGTTCTGGAAGTCAGAGCTGAGCCTGACTTCACAACCCTCTCCACGATGTTAATTCCCCTGCCTAGTTGCTCCTGATCCGTTGGAAGGGAACATGTTACAATCAAGTCGGACACATGCTCTATGTACCTGCGGGTAATTCCCATCAAATAGCCGGTGTCTGAGGGCAGGAGTCAAACACAATCATTATGACTGAGCCTTTTTCCCACAGCCATGGATGTGTGAAGCACTGACGTCTTTGGGAAGGGGGGCGTGGGGGACTGATTGTTCACTCAGTACAAGACATATTAATAGGGCTCATTTTCACTTTCTCAACCACATAGACAAAAACTCACTGGTCTACGCAGTACAATGGAGAAGGCAAAGCATAGATTAGAAATCTAAATGGTATTTTAAGGCAACCACTGCAGACTCATCAAAACAGAGCAGAGAAAATTCAGAGAGCTATTACTCTTACTTGTACCATTGGTTTTAATATAAGGTGCTCTCAACCCACCTCTGCATGCAACTACGTCATCTGCCTGTTTCTTCCAGTCATCTGCTTCTGATCCTTATCACAGATGGGATTCTGGACCTGTTCCATCTTTATATGCTTCCTGTTCTTGGGAGAATGTCACCTATTTCTGTTTCATACGTTGTTACAGGGTTTTTTTCTCCCTCCTGTGGCTGCTCTGGATAGACATTCAAATTTGCAGATCACCACACACCAAAATCTCTCTGGGGTTCACTGGCCAATCCAAATTCACACCCATCCACCCCAATCCTCATAAGCACAACTCCCAAGGTCAACATACTCTCTAAAATGTTATTCTCCAAACAACTAGTTCCTAAAGAGTTTACCAGTGGCCACGTGGATGATTGGTTTACCACTATCATGAAAGGCTTCAGTGCACAGATTAGGCTCAAAACACTGAAGAGCTTGACCGTGTGTTCTTCCACACTACAACACAGTAGCCTGTGTCAGGCCACATGAAAGGCTTTTTACCAAGCACAGTCTTTCCCTGCTCTCCTGCCTGTGATGACACTCTGACATATGTGATAACTATGACTGTAAAGCATCTGAGAATTACCAGACAGCATGGAGGGGGGAAAGGGATACAGGTTCTCTCTATCATGTATAAGAGAAAAAGCCCTAAGTAGGTTGCAGGTCTCACAGTATTTCCATATGCTTTCAGGCATAGTCTAGTGACATCTGGAAGACCAGAGAGTGGTGAACCGCTTGTTATTTGTTAGCTTGTAAGCCTTGTGCTCTACATTCTGAAGGCTCCACAAATTGCACTGTGATATTTATGGCTTCTATATTCTTTAAACAGTGGTAGTGTACCAAGGAGCCTCTGCATAGCAACACAGCTAACACAGAATAGTTAAACTTAAGCCCAACTCAAAGCCAACAGGGATCCTTAGTTTATGCTACATGAAGCAATAGATCAAACGTTGGTTTTGCTGGGATGTGAAACTTTGTATATAGTAAGTGACAGTAAGTGAGCAGAGGAGCCTCCAAAGTTTTGGATGATGCCTGAAAATAAATACTTCATGACTGTGAAGCCAAAACCAGCAAATCCTACAGGCACTGGTTCTTCCCAGGGGTATGAAGTTTAATACTCAACAAAAGCAACATCTCATGTAACAGGACTTCTGGCCTCAGACACAATCAGGAAATATTTAGAAAAATATGAAAGGGACAGTGACTTTCCGGAAGTCTCCTGAAGAAAACTTCAGGCAGCTGCTCACCCTCTCAACTTCTGTCGAAACCCACTGCATTACAGGTGTACTCTGAGGCAGTCCCTATCTCACTGGGGTTTGGTTTACAGCCAACATCGGAGCATGTTTCCTGTCAGTGAGAAAAGCAAACTGTCTGCACTGCTTCAGAATTAATAACCACTCCAATGTTCGGTGGGATTTACCTTATCTGAGTGGTTTGCTGTGCTTTGCACAGAAGAGCTGGTGCTGTCTGATAATCTAGGAATGGTCTAACAGTGTCAAGCATCAGGCTTCTCTGTCAAAGCAGCGTACTTTAATGACAGAGGCAGCAGAACAGCTGGGTACTCCCTTGACCTTCTGTCAAGCAGAGGTCAACAAGGAAAACAGTGTTTGCAGGAACCTTTTCTCCCTACTGTTTAACAGTTCTCTATAACTTCAGACAATCCTACAGGTATGCAACTTGTCCTAAGAAAAAAAACTGTTTCCACAGTTTTTCACTGACCACAGAAATGTTATTAAAGTAGAGGACTATCACCCACCATGGCAGGGAAAAAAAAAAAACAAACCCAAACCCAAAAACTCCCCCAAAACCCAATGTCACCATGAATCCAGAACACAGAAGGAAAAGTATCAGTGTACTCAAAATGTATTGTGGATAGATAATTAAGCTAGTGCAATAAGTGTTATAAAATACAGCTATGCAGAAGGCCTAAGTGCAAGGAGGTAAAAACAGCAGAAGTTCTTACTGTTGGCATTAGTTGTGCTGCCTGAATGATGGGCCCTCCTCACCTGAGGACATGCTAGTGGCATCAGTAGAGTATTACAGTAGAGCCATGGTGCTCAGTGCCTATGAACTTATTGCACATGGGCATCAGCTATGCTTTCAGCAGCATGACAATTAACACAAGGAAACTACCTAATTTATTTCTGATAGGATGACTGGCTAACATCATGATCCTAGCAAGCACAACTGAACTTGGTGTTTCTGGGAATAAATTTTGTGGCAGTCTTCTTGTACTGCTGAAATTAACAGGTATTCCTGTTTTGCCACTGTATAGCAGGGTATGGACATGACTAAATGTCTTCATGCCAGTGCACGTATCTTTGTCTCCTTTCTATACTAATTCTTACACCATAAACAAGAGACCTAAAGTTTTAAAATTCTAACTGGGCTGTAAGAAATCTTTTGACACAAGTCATAACGAAGTCTGGAAAGAATAAATTCTATATATGAACCATGTGAACAAAGGGGAAAAAACACTTAGAAGCTGTTCTAGATGTGAGCTGTGAGAGATCAAGGCATCGCCTCCCAAAGGATGTGGCAGAACCCCAGTGTGGGCAAACCCCATAAATTCTACTAGGAGGCAATTCTGTTCTAGGCAGAAGGGTTGTCCTGGGAGTCACCTATAATAGCTATGATCCTCAACAACATTATAGAACAACGAACGATTTATGTTCCAAGTCACTTTCACATGTATCTGATGTTCCCTCAGAGGTTAGGGGAGGGGAAACTGTACATCAAATGACACAGAACATAAGTCAGCCAACACCTCTGAAGGACAAAAAAGGTGAACTATTTCCATTACCCTCCGAAAGAGTTGTCCAGTGACTGAATGCTGAAACCCTAATGAAAGCCCTCAGAAGCAGTCAGAGCAGCTCACCCAGATGCATGTTATTAAAACAAAGCTGGATAGTTTAGTAACAATCAGGCTGTTATTTTAAAGAGATGGTGACAGATTCCAGTAATAGCTAAACAGCAGATTACTGCATCCTCCATTAAGTTGTCCAAATCTTTTTGTTGCATTCCTCCTTTCTAGCCTTTGGGCAGGAAAAAGAATACATCCAAATAGTTCTGGTTTTTCTAGTCTGATCATTCTTCACACCACCTGATTGAATCAGTGACACCACTAATCAAACCCTCTTATAAGGTCCCATGCTCTCACCCTCACATACACACTTTTGTGCGCTTGATAGCCAAAAGCAAATATTTGCATGAAAAAATCTTACAGAGCTCATTTAATTATTTAGATACATAAGAAATAGTGTGCAAAACATTCTTCTACACATGAAGCATCTTCCAAGCATCACCAACAGTGATACTGATATGTGGAAGCTTTGAGAGTCATATCATATACTGCATTTATACTCCACAAACTGTAAAGTAAGAATGTCTAAGTCATCTTAATGTCATGAGACAACTGAACAGACTGCATTGATAAAACCTTATAAAATGAATATTACTTCTAACTTCAAGGAAACGATACAAATAAATTTTCAGAAGAAAAAGAATTTTTGCTGTTGGAAAAAAATTGCCTGTAAAATCATAGAAAGAGGTTATAATGGAGAAGATTAAGTGCTGAGCTGGAATCCCATGGTAAAAAGAGTAGTTTCCCAAATGCTTACTAGCTTGAAAACATTCTGTGTAACATTAGATTTTTCAGAAAGTTTCATTTATTGTTTCCTCAGGCCCCTCATTCTCATTTATTATATCTACATAATTTGTAATTTGGAAGCAGAGAAGAATTACAGTAATATCAGAAACTGTGTAGGTAAGAATCAATAGAGGACAAATCTCTCATCATGTTTAAGAAATGCAAAGAGCAACGTTAGACTAGGAGCCTAAAGCAAAGGTGAGATGCACTCAACAGCCAGTGCTCTTCTAGTACTGTACTGAAATTTTGCACATAGTACAGCAGCTCTGATCTTACCCAAAAGCTCTTTCATCTCACTAGTAAGAGCAAAGGAAGCATTATGTTACACCAGAGAACACCAAGTGCCTAGCATGAATCATGCCCTCTCTGTTATCTGCTGCTTTACACATTATCCTTTTAGTCTAAAGGAAAATGCTTGTTAAAAGGTCCTCAAATTTAAGCCCAGAAGAGATCAAGGAGACTTGGCAATACAATGAATGTTCGTCTTTTTGTCAAACCTGACTAATCTATTCTTCCCCTGAGCTCCAAAGCTCTTAATGAAAACAGGGGGAAGAACTGCTTTCTCTAAAGATACTGCATGAGAGCTCCAGGAGCCGCAGGTTCCACCTCCGCTTGCTGCTGCTGCCTGTGTCCTTGGACAATACTCTCTGGGCTGGCTCCAACACCGAGGAGGCTCTGACGCCTGGACTGCAAACCATGCCTAAGATGTCCAGAATGAGCTCTGCGAAGTGGCTTAGCTCTCCTGATGAATTTGGGCCACTGCACATCGAAGACTGAGAGCAAAGGGAGGGAAAAGGCATAACAGTGCCTGAAACTTTAACCCAAAGAAAGGAGGAATGTCCCCTAGGCTCCTGATCCTCAAACAGTTGACAAGTACTATCTAATGGAAAACATAAAGCAGTTTCCATGTATCACTTTCACATATTGGTGATAGAACTAATAATCTGTTAGAAGTATGACTGCTATAAATTTTTGGAGCATGCACCTCTTGAATATAGAGTTGAAGTTCATACCCTTTAAACAAATGAAAATACACACAAATGAAAAGGTATTTTGCTTCTCAACCCTGGAAGACTCTTCTTCACTCAGCAGTATATTGCTGTCCTTTCAACAAAATCTCTTCTGAGAGGAAAAAAAAATAATCAGATGTATCACAGAAAATCTCCTAGCTAGTCCACATATTCAGCATAGATAGAGATTATTTAAACCCAGATTCATCAATAATATGAGCCACAGATTCCCTACTAACTCTCTAAACCACCTTTTCTGTCTTTTTCTGAAGGAAAGCAGAAAACAGAAGGGTTTGAAGGAGAATCTGAACCTGTGTGAATGAACCACTTAGTACAGAAATCACCCACCAGCATCATCTGCTTCAATACCACACAAAATTGCTGAAAAAATGTATTCATAAAATCTTTTAGCTAAAACGCTTTGATGACAAAAGTATTAGTACTACAATAATGAAAATGAATAAATGAAATGACATGTCTACAAAAGATTATAGCATATGGTTGGTAACATCATTTTTTAAATTGCTCACCAAAATTGATCTAAATGACAAACTACAGGTGTAGAAGTCAGAAACTGAGCATTTTATCCTCGACTTTGCCACTGATTTACTGTGCAACCTGAGGCACTTAATTAACCTCGGCTGTCTCTATCTGTACTACAAAGATAACAAAAATATAGGTTAAGTCCTTGAGACCTATGGGAAAAGAACGCTCTACGAGTTTAATAAAACTTCTCTGCAAATAAGAAATGTTCCACATTTGTGAGGAGAAGCCACATGCCAATCAGGTGTATATGCAGTGTACAGAGTGTCCTGGACATCCTTCACTCCACCTATTTTCTGTTGTTTGCAAAATACAAACAACTGTATTAGTGCGTGATGTTGCATTCTCTGCTATTTGCAAAGAAAAAATAAACTCCAAGTATCAGTTTGACTGTGGCACTGTGTACTTAAAGCTGTGCTAGTTATCTATGTTCTGACCAACAGGCCAAAGAGACAAAAAAAACCAATCCTGTGACAATGTCTTGCTTAAGCCAAAATGAAATTTAACAATTTTGTTTTACACTACCTTAAAAATACATTTCTTAAAAAAGCTCCATTTTAAAATAAAAGCATGAAACATGTTTATTTTGAAGTGAATGATGCTGAATAAATCAATTTAAAAAATAATTTGCCTGAAACAATTTGATATATTCATATAAATTCACAATTTGTTTTGGTTGAACAAAGCATACTTTTTTCTTTTCATTTCTCTGAGCAATTTTGGTAGTCTCACTCCCAGCTCCAGAAGGTGCAGGAAAAGCAAGGTGTTGCTACTAATTTTGTCAAGAGCTGAGATACCATGATGATGTGCTGGGCATAAGAACTCCTCTAGATTCCTCACTGCTGAGCATGGGTGAGGACAATTCCTACTGCTGCTGTATTCACTTTTTCTTATGTTTTTATTTTGCTCTGCATGTTCTCTAGTTTACTTATTTTCCTGTTGCATCATTCTAAAACATAAGGATGCCAGTCTCTGAACATACCACCCAGTAGAAATGTTTCCTTACAGACTGAACTTTCAGCAAAGAGCAAACTGACCAGAGAGAGAACATCGCAGCACCATGAACATAAAACTCAAGATTTAATGTATTCACCAGCCCTGCTTCCACAGAGGTATCTCTACTGCTGGGTTGCTACCCAGGCCCTCTGCCCTTCTGTGTAGAACATGCATGACAGTACAGCAGGGTAAGAGTGTGCAAGTGTACAGCTAAGCTCTTAATTCACCAGCTTTTTATCTTACGTACTCTGTTGAGCAACAGTGCTATTGTTTTATACAGACCACACCTTTTTAAACAACTGAAGCAACTTGCATGCCAACAAGCAACATTATATTCACCACCTAAGAGAGATTTACTATTCTTCAGCAGCAATCTGTGTCCCAGTTGCAACCCCCAGTTTCACACCACCCTTACTCTTCTAGCCTATTAAAAAAAACAGAAGTCAAACACCCAACATTAATCCTGATGCTAAGTATTTAGACCTGTTTATTACTGGGTGTAGACTCAAAAGCACTAACATTCAGCCAGTTTTTTGTTCTTTACCATGCTAAAGATGAGGTCTTCCCCAAACTTTCTGACCTTAGTAAAAAGCCATTAGGCATTAGGGAGAAAAACATTGGTAGCTATCGTAGTCTTCCTTACATGCGTGGTAGGATTGGTCCTGCTTGGAAAAAATCATGGGGACTGTTGGTGGGAGTCTTCCAAGACTGACTGCAGGAATGAACAAAAAAGATTTACACCAACATTGAGAGAAAGCAAGCTGAAAAGTGCATTCAGAACAAAAGCGCATCCAAGGAGCCCAGAGGGAGGGGAAATTCCTGCTTCCATTGAAGGGCGCTGTTTTAGAAAACTGCTGGAAGCTCTCAAAGAAAGGGTCTGGAAGGACAGGAGCAGAGAGGCAGCACTGTACGAGTTATGCGTGTGTGCTTGCGCATGCGCTTGTGTTAGCAGCAGCCTTCCAGCAGGCGTCACGCTTGCTGTTGAGCAAGGAGCCCTTTGGGCATCCTTCCAGCGCGAAGCGTGAGTAGAAAAATAGTTAACGCTAATCACTGTAATAACACAATAATGATCCACAAAATTATCCTTTTCAATACCACTGAGCTGTATTGAAAGCCATGCCCATGGGAAAGGGGAGATGAGAAGGAAGGTGAAAAGCAAAAGTGATGTGGAAGAGAGATGCAGAGTGGGGCAGAGCAGCGCGTGAGACCGGTATCACAGACACTGCGGTAACGTCAGCTCCTCACAGCTTCAGTATTATTGGACAGTGTGTATGTGTGGAACCCCAGTCCTGCCACGGTATGAAAATACACTGCCAAACACTACTGCTGCCCTTTGTTTATGCTCGTTGTGAGACAGCGTTAAGACCATTTATGAAAATAGCAGTATCCAAACCCAATTTGAGGCACAACAATTCTTCTCAAAACAAAGCCACAGGCAAGGGACTGTTACAAGCTGGCAGAACAGCTTTGGCCAGTAATTATTTAGGGGCAAAAAATGTGTGCATTTGTATGCAATGAGAAATAGGCTAGGCTTCTGCTATGTCTATACAGCAGCAAGTTCACATCTGTTTACCAGGGCAGTGGACGTGTATATGCAGGTATAGGCAGTTTAGATGTCCAGCTATTTCTGTGGAAAGGCAGATAAAGTGCATCTGAACAAACACGATATATACAGATAAAGAGGAGATGTGTCCTTTGTTACAGCATGAAAAGAGGCAGGCGTTAGTACGAAGAGATTTACAACAGAGCAAGAAACACACAAAACCAGCTTAGAATGGCTGTGCATGCATACATATAAAGTGTGGGATAATTAACATCCTTGTACACCTTACGGTGCACATATGAGGGCAGGAATGAAATGCATCTCCCCCATGTAACTTCAGGGCACACACATGTGAGGACTTATATGCACACATACGTACACAGAGAAAATGTATACGCGTCTTGTCTAGGTGTAAACACAGGAGTGAATGCACACAATCTCAGGGTGTAAGCACAGACGTCCACGGTGTGCGAGGATGCAAACGCGGTGGAAGCATACCGAGCGCCGGCATTGCGCGCGGGGGCAAGAGGGAGGGCGTGCCAGTGTTTCTGGCGCATGCTCCAACTTCGTCCTGGGCTTTCTCCCTTCCTGCTTTAGGTTTTTTTCTGCGGCAGAGCAGACTCCATGTCTACAGGGAAGGTGCTTAATGAGTCAAATCCAATCTCTCGAATGCCTTATCAGTTGTGGACAGGCCTGTTTCTGACAGCTGACCTTTCCCACTGCACGCTGCTGAAAAACCCATACACCACAAACAATTAACACAATGCTGAAAACATAAAGCTGAAGGAAGGGAAGACTCTAGACCATTACAGACAGCATTACAGACAGAAGGGAAAGAGTGATGCACATAAAAATGACAGAGAGCAGCTATACAAGGGTTTGATTCCACCTTATTTTGCCACGTGCACACTTTATTACTTTCTTTACAGCTTGGCTGTAGCAAAGCTATGTGCAAAAACAAGGCCCGTGTAAAACAAGAAAGGAAAGCAGAGAGGACAGGGAAAGCTCTTGTGAGGTATATAATGATATTAAGCCCACGCACAAATAAATACATGTCTGTATAAATATATGCAAAGCTGATAGAAGGAGCAAAGTTCCTTACTAGAAAACAAAAGCACACAGAGCAGAGGAGAAGACAAGTATCGCTCTGCCATCCTATACCTCTGCTGTTGTGGGACTAGCTCCTAACAGCACATAGATAAATACATTCATTAAAAGAACTAAGCTGAATACACTTGAGTTAGGAACCTGAAAAGTAATAAAACCTGTCAGTAGTCTGTTCTAATAATGACAAGGAGGCTCATCCCATGAAGAGCGCAATTCCATTTCCAAGTAAGCAGAAGACTGCTTCTCTTAGGAGGCACAAACACCTAAACATGAAGTGGATGGTCTAGTCATTTGTCCAAAGGATTTGTGGCCCAGGAAAGGCTCAGAGAATATCTGCACGTTCTCAGCTCTGCTGCTGGCTTAGTGCGAGGCTAGGGCAAACCTTACACATTGCATTTTCTGAAGTCTCTCTTCACTAACATGATTTTCTCTAATAGCTGCACGTCATCCATGGCTGCACGCCATGAACATCAAGACCAACGTATCTCAAATTTCAAGAGCAAATCCTAGGCACTCAGAGTTCACATGCTAATTTGAAAAAGTAGAGGTCAATCTTTTGCACAGTAGTCTCCCTGTATGTGCAAAAGACAACACAGCCTAATATTATCAGTTGGTTTGGGGTTTTACTATTATTGCATTGCAATAACAGACTCTAAAAGGGACATTCCATTTTAATAACTCCCTGTATGTACAGAATAGGAGCTAGATGACACTAAGGAGAGTTCACAGAATAAAAGTTTGCCAGAAGCTCCACAAAAGTCATCTGGGCACAGCATCTAATTCACCTACTCACTTGTGGAAAACTAAGCATGCTTTTGAAGATTTTACATGCAATCCAGACAACACTGAGAAATAGGAGTGGGTTAAGAGGTACAGAAAGTCATGTGAGGTCAGAGAGTGGGGGAAGCTCAAGAGCAGTGCAATAAATGTACCAGTTTAGCATCTCTATCTGGTAAAGACGCTGATGAACAGAAAAGGTACTTAGGCAAAAGTATTATGGCTAATCACTGGAAGTACATAAGATCTCTTCAACCCCTGCCAAACCACAGAGACTTTGAAATTAAATATTTCTTTATGGTGAAGGATTTTTGTATTCCACTGAAAAAGTTTTATCATGATTGTAAATGTTTCTTGGCTATTTCCATGTGGTCTTTTGATATATACATACTACATACATAAAATTCATGCATTTTATGCGATAAAAATCCATGCTTAGTATATACTGTAAATCTCTTCAAATAGTTAACAGCTCACATTTTTTCATAAATTTCTGAAATTATCTATGCTATTTGGAATAATAAATCACAGCTATTCTATCAGTTCATTCAAAATTAGTAACTTCATATCATCAATGAAATGACTTTCATATCTTGATGTGACAGCACCAAGAATGAGCCCAGCTGTTTTCATTAGTTCAAGCTACTGGGTAGCACAATCTTATTAAAGCCTTGTACAAGTTATCAACACTGGATATCAACTAAAACCAATAAAAACCAACAGTCAAATCAGTGCCTCTCTTCAGTACTGCAAGCCAAAATCTGAACCCGCTGGCCCTGATAAAAATTAGGAGTAATTTTACGGTAATCAGTGAGGGTATACTGCTGGATATAAGACAGCGATCATGCTGGTATCTGTGTTCATGTAATTTTTCCTAAGCCTGTTGCTAGAAGGTCAGAACTGATGTAATTCTTACTCTTACAAGCAAAGCCCAGCTTCTGTAAAAAAGACTTTTCAAATCTCCCTGCAGGATATGTGACACAGCCCTTGTGTTACAACTACTGTTGAAAAACGTGTGTTACTCTTTCAGTTCAGAAAGGTGCTGCTGTTATTTTTCTGGAGATGAGTTTGCCCTGAAGGGTCTTGATTTCTGTGGTTTTGTGTTTGGGGTTTGTTTTGGTTTGTTTTAAATAGCAAAGACTCTTATTCTAGTCTAAACACCAGGGGCATTTGTATATTTTATAAATATTTTCCAACCTCTGTTTTACCAAAGTATTGTCCCTCTTCAAGCTGTTCCCCACACTTTAACAACTCCATTAACCCACTGCCACTGGGGTCTTGCTGTTTTGGAACTGAAAGCTGGTCAGAGGTTTTGGGAAGGTGGGATGGCGGTTTTGGTGAAGACCCACAGGGTAAACTCTTGTATATCCTTGTACACAGCCAGGGTGAGGGATCATTGAATCCCCTGCTATGTGGAAAGGATCTCTATATTTAAAATACAAGAAAATTCTGAAAATGGGCTTTGCCAAAGTAACCTCCAGACCCTCCAGGTTAACTGTATCTTGACAGCTATCTAGTCAAATGTGCTCAGTTCCAGTAAAAATAAGGGTGTTTTTTTCCCTGTAACTGCTAGGTCTGCCACTACTTTGTAGAGTCACAGACAAGCTGGGATCTTTTTGCACACTATCTCTAGAAACAGAATTTTGGCAGACCAAGTTCTGCTCATACCTTCACAATGCCATGATCTCTTATGAGGCTGCTGAAGGAGGACTGAATTGGCAGTATTTGGCCTTAACATTATAATTTTAAAATCTATTCTGTTAATACATATGTCAGAACAAGGTATAACTTATTTTCTCACAACTGTGTTGGTTCTGCAGATCTAAGAAAAATAAGAGGGGGGGGGAATTATATATAGTTATATTAATTTATATAATTGATCTATCTATATATACATATAGATGCAGTTTTATCCTTACACTCAGGCAATTGGACAAAAAAAAAAAAGAAGCTCTATTAAGTTTTTTTTTCCTAATTTTACACAACCTTTACTTGCTTCTAACTATACTTCAATCCCACAAACAAAAGGAAACTGCATAACTTAACTACTCTGGGAGGACAAAGCAGCAAGAGAACTCACTGCAAATAGTATATACCAATACTGAAAGCTTCTGTACAGTTACCTGACAACTTATAACATCAAGTTCCCCCATCTGCAGCCCACAGAGGATCACAGTTTTTCCTGGTGTTATCAATACACATATCTGGAGCGTCACTCTCCTGTTTCTTTGTCCTACAGATGACTAGCTAGATTTCAAACTTTTGCAATCTGCTTGGCTTGACCATACTGTGATGCAGCATGAGACAGAGTTGGTGTCCCCCTCACCAGCAACGTCTCCTTGAATGGCCTCTACAATGAATGCTAGTTTAAAATAAGTTCTCAAGTTGCAGAGATATCAGCAGATAAATGTTAGTGCTGACTTTAAGATTTCATAGCATCTGGTAGAACAAGCTTGTTGGCCCTTACGATTCTGTTTCTCAAGGGGAGTGAATTAAGAACTCATTTTCAAGCTCTTACAAGAACTGTAGCAACTCTGTAAGGTACCTTTAGTCCTGGGTGATTCTAGCATGGTTTATAAATAAGTGCTGAAATTTGGCAGAACTGAGGCTGCCAGGCCGCAAAAGACAAAAATGATCCTTGACAGGAATTGTAATCATCAATCAACTACAATTCCTGATAGTCACATAAGCACCAGTCAGAACAGGCTGTGATGAAGGACATGGGCAGTGTGGTCAGTCCTGCTTATCCTTCAAGGTGTTGCAGCCCTGCAGGCATTCGAGCCTCCAGACTCTAACTGTGCCTGCTTTTTCACCTCTATAAAAGAAATTGCTACAACCAACACATAGAGCTCTTTCTAGAGCAGACTGTATCTTGTGCATACAGCTCTGCATCAACATTGCATAACCACTGGGGACTAAAATGCAGTTGGGTATATGAACTTAGCTGCAAGGGGAGTTTAAAGGGGCAGAAATAAGTTACAGCAACAGAAGACTTGGCTTTTGCACACCAAGCAGTGACCCTGACTGAGAGGCTGGGCACTCGTGTTTCTGTCCAAGGGATAAATGTGTAGAATACATCATACCAGCTACTTCATGGTAGCTGCCCGCATGCATCACCTTACCCTTCAGTAAATACAAGGCAGCTCACACCTCCATGTGAATATGCTGGGTTAGCTTGCTTTCCTTTAGAATTACCAGTGTACACATGTGGTTGTTTTGGAATAGGTAAATTCATAGTCTAGCTTGCCTCAGAGTGATTTGTTATTATGGCAATAGCCTAAGTCAGCTACCTCCCTTCCAGCACCATCCACCTGGTATTATTTTAAAGTGTTTCTGCATTCGGGTATTTCACTAAAATGTTCTGGGACTCTTCCCAAGGTCCCTGGGTAGTGCGAAAGATGAATGCACCGTTTCCCAGGTTGAACTTCAAATATCAATAGCTCCAGCCCTCTTTTACCCCCTAGGTTGCATCTTCTGTGAATCACTAACTCATAAACACAATCCATAACCTGTAACATCTGAGTTTATCAGTTATTTCCCTACTGCTGCATCTGCCTGCCTGAGCTGTTAAGCTTCCATTGGGATCGACATACACCTCTGATAAAGGAATGTTTGTTTGCTAACTGCTTCATATTGATGTGTTTACAGTGAACATCGGCACAAAGGGAGGGGGAATAACAGATTAGGGACCAGTTCAAGCAGGTTATTTTTATAACACTTATAATATGCACGTGGTTAAAAACAGACTTCATGGCTTTATTTCAATGGGCAGAACCACAACAGGAAGAACTATTTTTTTTTTTTTTACCATCTGGCATCACACCGTAGCAATCAGCTTTAAAGGCAGATACATGAGAAATAACTCATACTTGATGTTCCTGCTTGACTCTAAATAAGTCAAAATGCCCTTATGAAGTGGCCAATAGAAGCTCAGATTATGAAATCAACAGATGACCACAAGAAAGTATGTTCAGTAAATATTAGAGCATCATTGTCAACGCAGTTTTTGCCAACCAATTTGCCAGATCTTATTAACAATCTGCTGGAGGTCTCTAACTTTGCCTTCTGCTCACTAGCATTCCTGTGGCCCACTCAGTGCAACGGGTTGCCTGCTTTGGAACAACCACATGGCTGTGTGGGTGCCGATCACTGGATGGGCCAGTTATAAGTGATCCATACGTGACAAACCTGTATCACAAAACAATCAATGCAACCCACTCGTTGATTGTCTTAGCAGAAGCCAGCAACTGAATAAACTATGGATATTAAATTCCTCTCCAGAGCAACTTTCTGAATCAGACAAGGCTCTGATGTATGCCTGTTAGCCATCTGTACGGCATTTCAATCAAAAATTACTCTCCTAGCTTCAGACTTCTCTCCTGCATTTACGTGTTTTCTATTTAGGCTGTTAATGATGTATAAGGAGCATGAAAAACAGAAGGTGAAAGGGACAGAAGAACAGGGTAGTGATGGAAGACATTTTAAAAGCTAAAAATGAGCCTGCCTTATCCTCCTAAAGATAAAGCCAGAGGAAGGGCTCCCTTTAGAAGATAGTGTCTCTGTTGTTTCTTACGTGAATATGCAACTTCATGTGTGCAAGTACACAGACAGCCGGAGCCTCCTCTCTCTGGTGGAGCATGTAGTGCCTCCAGGGCTGTTCTCATTAAATTGACATTACTGTCATGCTGCATGTGGGTACGCAGTATGTTGAGCAAAGCAGGTATCCACAGACATGCAAGGATCTTATGTACATAGAGGTACAGTCACTACAAATGTATGCAAAAGTTGGGTTTGCAACCTGCACATGTGACATGTCTGTACATGCAGATACATGCATGATGACACACATGCATTTTGGCTACATGAGTGCTTTCGTACATGCATGTGCAAGCAGTAGCCATGTATTTACATGTGCTGGGCAAGGTTCCTTTCTCTCCCTCTCTCTCTTTTCTTCATTGAATGGGAAAAGGCTGTCAGCAATTTCCTTCTGTCAGCAGCTGGGAGATGCTTTTCTGCAGTTAACTGCAATTTGTTTCAATTATGTGTATTAATCATAGCCCGCTCCTGATGGTATTCTTCATTAAAGAAAAAAAAAATAATCAGGGCTTTTCTTTTTAACAAGCAGTTTCCTCTCTCACGATGGCACTTAATGACTGCAGGTTTGTTGGGAGAGGGAAAAAAAAGGAAAAGGAAAAAAAGGAAAAGAAAAACCCAAACGCTTCCATGTTTGCTTATTTCATTAATAAGCACCATGGCTCAAGAAGCTGGCAGGGCATGCAGTTGAAATGGGGGTCAGTGCACTGGCATTTCAATTGTGGAGAGATAGCTCTGAACAGGGTTTATATCTAAAAATCTAGCTTCAGAGAGGTGGATGGAATGACATCAATTAAGGATTTTTGGACTCCAACTTGCTTCCTTTGAAACCTAAAGCAGAAAATCCACTAAGCTCCTTCAAAATCAGTTTCCCACTGTTTTAATATCTTACAATTTTAAAGACACTAGGAAAAATAGTGAAAGACTGGGAAATCCACAGCTGCCCAAGAGCTACTCCCAAAGTTTATTGGAATGTAACCAAAGTACCAGTGAGGACGAATGGTATTTTACCAATCAACTGCACATCAAGCTGTGATGTCTCAAAGTTGCCTGTTTCATGTGTGAGTTCTAACGTGACTTCTGAGGAAGATGCTCTGCATTTGCAGTGAAGTAGTAAATAAAATCAGGTATGTAGGGTGTATGCTGACATCCTGGAACTATTCTAGTTAAATAAGCTCCTTTGCAGAGATATGATGGCATGCAAGGACATAAGCCAAAAGGTTCTTTCCTTCTTTCTCATTATCTCCTTTCCTCTAGTGTTTATTATCGTACCTGCTATTGTATTAAAGATTCCTCCCACAGTCATTTGTCATTAACCACAGCAAGGGCTGGCTAGCTTGGAGAACTTAGGAGTCATTGTACAGATTTTACTCAGAAGTGTAAACATTTCTGGGAAACTGCTAAGATCCAAGCAATAGGCACTTACTCTGGAATTTTAGATCAGAAATTATCCAAGTGCCAAAAAAATGTTGATGATGTGCAAGACAAGATCAATGTATTTTATCAAAGGCTGGGTTAGAGGAACCCCGTGCTAGATTAACAAGAGAGTCTGTAAGATCTGTACTGCTTAAAACTGTATTGCATTGAGTCCTTGCAAAATTCACCTTCTAAGAATCTGCTTAGCTAGATTTGCTGACTCCATCACACTTAGGGAGAAGAAGAATGATCCTACTGTATGTCCATATGCTATAACGTGTATAAATACATCACTTAGACAATTTAGGCCTACTCTTACCTTAAGATTTAATGGCACAGATATATCAGTTGGGTGTACAAAAAACCCCCATCCAACATCTCCTGTAATCACCATATCATCAATGACAAAACTGTGATGGCAGATGTCGTTATACTGGCAGAAAATACAACTTTGCTGGTATGAATTCTTTCGATAAGGGACCAGGCAGACTAACAAAAGAATTTATAAAGGACATCTGCATTCAAATGAGCTCATTGCCTGCCTAGGTCAATAAAGCCCTCCAGGAACAAGCAAGGCCTTGGACAGGTTCTGCATCACACAGGTTTTCCAGGACACCAACTTCAGGCAGGGATGAAGTGATGCGATCCTGGACACAGCTACAATGTTAACTGCAGCAAGTAGGTCACTCACGTAGATGCAGCTACACTCACATGACTATACGTCTGTGAGGTTTTCATGTTTCTTTGCATGAAGACGCGGAGGAAGTAGGCTGTATTGAAAAGAGAATGCTGTTGCCTGTATGAACTGCATCTACGCTGACAGCCCTTTGCTGATGGCAGAGCAGCCTTTGAGTGAAAGCAATGAGTTTCACAGGCCTTGATTCGTTCCAGCTAAAAGGTAGTTTACCTGAAAGTCTGTTGCTTAGTTCGAAACTGTATCTGCAGAGGGACAGGTCTTACAAGACCTGAGAGAGGACCACTTGCTATCATCAGTGCCCCTGGTTCTGTCAGATTTCAGATTTGCACAAGCAGGACATTTAGAAAAACTAACCCACAGCAATTACAAAGTGAAACTAACCCTGGATAATTAAGATGTGAAAGAGTGACAGCATTAGGAACCATTTAGAAACCAACATGATCCACAACCCAGATACAAACTACCCAACCCCTGGGCACTCTGTGGCCAGCTGTAAATAAAGTACACAAACTCAGGCGCCAGAAGCAGCAGGAGAACATTCCTTTTGTTAGTGCTTTCCTCTACATTTCCACCAAAAACTTTCATTACAGTGTGTTGCACTTGTCAAATTAAAACACAGCACACAGAAGTATGTTGGCTGAAGGCTCATCAAGCAAACTTCATCCTTACTAGACTCATATTGACATATGCACACAGACAGAAGAGAGAAGTAGGTTTAAACTAGAAAGAAAATGGAAAGTCTGAAAGGACCAGTATCTTGGAGCTTCACAGAGCTCTTGGACTTCAGACACAGCACGGTCCAACACCAGGAAAAAGAAATCCAGTGTAACCTATGAGTTAGAGAACATGATAGAGGAGGTAAGAGAGAAGAGATGTGGGGAAAGGAGAAAAACAAGGAAGAAAGAAAATAAATAGCAGAAAGCAAAGGAGGGAAAAGTGCAGAAACGGACAGAAAAAGGAAAGAAGGAAGAGGAAAAGAAGAGGGAATAACAGAAAGTGATAGACAGAAGGGGAGAGAAATCTCTGCTGGTACAGTAACAAATAAATCCCTGCAGCATGACAGGCGTCTGCTGAAGCATTTCATTTCCCCGCAGCATAATGGTGTGTTATTGCCCATTATCTGTTCTGTCAGTGCCAGAGTCGATATTAAATGAGGGGCAGCTGCATTTAGCTGCCATTTTTCAGCTGTCTCCCCGTTACCATGGAGACCTGCTTGTTTTTTGATGAACCTGGCTGTGAGCAGAGGGGTGCGTGCACAAGGGGGGAGGCAGTAAGCGCCGCAGAGTGGTGGGAGCGAAGGACGGAGAGAAACAGTGGAGGAACACAAGCAAGGGGAGGGCAGGTCCCTTGCACCCCAGCAAGCACCACAAAGGCAGCCATTTCAAACACCCTGTTAATATGCAGAAGGGCCGACGGCCAAGCATATGCGCAGTGCTTTGACTCTGACAGGCTCCAGCAATTACCCCTTTGTCCCTCTGCCCTTCTCCTTTCCCTACACCCTCTGTCCAGTAACAACGATAGCAATCCTCCCCTCTTCTCTAGTACCTCTGCAGCAGCGTCTCTAAGGCTATGGAAAGCAACTATGAACTAAGCCTCTCAAAGACCATGTAGCAGGTTGAGGAGCATTAATATCCCTAAAATACTAATCAGGAACCTGAGGCACAATGAGATGGGAGTTTGTTGCCCTCCTACCAAGATTTATGCAGCAAACTGCTGGCACACGTAGGTACTGAGACCTAGAAAACTCTATTCACCATTTTCCTGTTTTAACTATAAGGATGTTCCCTACAGGGAAGCAAGTAGGAGACAGCTACACAGCAAACTGGAATCAAATGAAAGACATCCTATTTCCTTTTCTTGACTTCTTAACACAAGCCTTCCTTAGGGGAAAGATGCACTGGGCTCTCCCTTCACCATTTACTTAATGATGGCAATTCCAGACCTTGCATCTAGCAGACTCTTGTATTTGATCTCTAATACTGTTGCTTTAGACCAACCAGCAGCATACCTGCAGTGGTTGGGAGAGCCCATCTCCTGTTCTCCAGTGGCATCACAATCACATCTGTACAAGGAAAGTTGCCTGCTTCAAGTGTTGACCATGCACAGCACTAGAGCTGAGCAGTCCAGTACCAATAGGAGTATTTTCGGTCTGCCTACACTTACTGTAAGATGTTTATCTCTCCTTGAGGGCCTCATTTCTCTTAATGGCTTGCAAAGGGGTTTAGAAACACTTGAGAGACTGATACGGTGGAAGTCAAACTGACAGACTATACCTACATTAACAAATGAAATAGAGCCTGGGTGCACTCCCAGACTTTGAAACGTGGTAGTGTGCAATTTTAAACTAATAGAACAGTGATATGATTTTTCTCATTTTAACTTGCACTCTTCCAAATAATTCCTGAGCACAGCTCAGGAGTTAGGATGGGGCCATGACCATTCCCAGTACCCAGTCTGTATACAACCATCCTGTTTTGCATGTTTATGAGCAGACAGACCATCCTGCAGTGGCCAGCCTCAGTGCCAGGAAACATTCCCAACCATGCTCAGCTGATTAGTAGAGACAACCAGGTGGTCCAGCCTGGAGCCAGCCAGAATAGTACTTTGTACAGTCCCAAACTACAATGATAAAGGTCTTGCTGGCATATCCTAACTGTCCACCCTAACTCTCTGTCAAAGGGCTGATTTGCACAGCTCCGCTTATCACGCAGGTTGGATTCCGGCACAGAGCAATGGAGCCATAGCTCCTCTGTAAGCCTCTGAATACTAAAGCCATAGGTCTGCTGAGGTATATCCTCCTAAATAAATAAATAGGAAAACAAGACCAATAATCCCACTCAAGCTGACAAGGATAACAGAACGCCTAAGAAGAAAATCACAGCCTTAAGACACATACCAAGAACACTTCCAGGGTCTCACAATTCCCTAGCACTAGATGGGAATATTCTAATATTACACTCTGAGCTTGCAGGAAGCCTCACCTCCCCATCAACTATCACAATACCAAAAAGACCTGTTTGGTGTGTAATGCTTATGATTAAGGACAAAGATGCCCAGAGGACATTTACTCCTTGAAGGTGAATTTATGATGCAGAGATGTTGTCAGACTCTGAGAGCTTTCAGCTTTTCAGGAAGCAGCTTGCTCTTTGTGTGTTTTTGTTAACTACATTCACCATGAATTCTGATTTACAGCTTCCTAGTCCATCCTTTGTTCACGTTCCTCAAAATATAAACCTTACAGCTTCCTTAAAGCATCCCACTCTCTGCCCTGCCCCTTCTCCCCAAACTCCCAGACTGCCATGGAACAAAGAGTTAAACATCTTTGCTAAGAAGTTGCGAGCAGAAGATACAAAGCTGCCAAGGCCCAACTCTCATTTGCAGTGGAATGTCCCATCTCCTTTGCTATTTTATCTCAATGCCTGTGAAATTGAAGTAACTTATACCAATACAGAAGTAACACCAAGGAACCCAGCAACACTGAGTGTTCTTAACTTTTAAAATACTAATTTGCTGCTTCCTTTTAGCTTAGAAACCCTTCTTTTTCATTTTTCCTCTCCTTTCCACTCCCCCCTGCTTTCCAAATGCTTTTCTTTGTCTGAGTCTTCTCATTTATTTGTTCACACTGTCCAGCATCACATATCAAATAAACTTCAGAATACTCAAACACTCAACTAGGAGAATACTTTTTTTTAATAACTGCAAAAAGTGCAGTCCCTTCCAATGACCCATTGCATCCTCTTCCATTGACCTGCTAGTGCACACAATTTCAGCATTTGACTATGGAGCAGCCTTCTTCGTTTATTCATTTATTTTTTAGATGCCATTTAAAAGTCACTGTTTCTCAAGCCCTGCCTAGCCCTCCCATGTTCCATGTTAAGAGACAGTAAAAATAAAGGGTCAAAGTGCTTCATTATATTAATACTTAAGTCAAGTCCTCATCTCCTAGTAGAAACATATCCATTCCTTGACATTTTCTCAGAGCCTCTTGCTCTGATGTCCTCAGGTGTAAAGTAACTTCACTTCTTTGGGCCTTCTGACATTTGACAAAGCTTTTAGAAGTAGATTCTAAAGAAACCACTTGAGTCACATTTATTTGGCACAATGCTGTTGATCCTTCCCATAACTGACATCTGCTAGCCTTCCATGTCTTCATGGTAGTTGTCCAGCATAGTTCTTGATGCATCTTTTCTTATCTTGCTGACTAGTGGTTTCTTCAAAATTTCTGACTGTGCCATGTTTAAAAAAAATTCTGCCTGAATTGCTCATATGCTAATCCTTTCTTTAGCTTCACTCCACTCTCATGACCTTTTGCTTTTGAATATGGAACTATCTGAAGCACCACATTGAGCACCAGACTGCCATTCAACTTGCAGGATCTTGTTTTTTCTCTGGGGGATGCCTAAGTTCAGAGTGTCTGATCAAAGTCTTCTTTGTAGTCCAAGGGAATTTTGCAAACAGTAGTGGAAACAAACAGCTGATTTAGATGATTGAAAATATGAATGCTAATGAACTTTTTAGCCTGTTGTGTCAATGACACTAGTTTGGGGTTCAATGAGTCAGGGAAGCCAAAGGGAAGAAAGGCATTTGCCATAAGATTAAAGAGGAGATTTTGTTTTAATGTAATCTCTGGTCAGCAAAAGATTACGACAAGAACATTGATAGAGCAATCTTTGAGACAAATGGGAAAGCAAGAGAGAAATTATGCTGCAGTGCTCTCACAAAACTCTGTGGTCATTTCAAGGAGTTTCTAGAATTGTGCTGCCTGTGATTAGGCTTAGTTTATACAGTACGAAAAAGTTGGTTCCAGGATCTGCTAAACTGTCCCATTCAAGTTAAGGAATACATTCAGAAGAGCAAGGGAATTTGCAATGAATTCCTTTAACCACATTGCCCACACCCAACAACTCCATCAGCTAAGAAACAAAAGGAAAAAGAGCTGTAAAAGGAACCTAACTGCTAGATGATACAGACAGATCATATTTATTCAGCAACAGCTTTTAAACAAAAGTATTGATTTCTAACACCCTTGGGATGCCTTGTGGAAAGCTTTCTGGCAAACAAAACTAGCACTTAAGTTTTGAGAAAAGAAAAAGAGATATATCTACTTTTGGATTTCTTTGCATCTTTATTTTCCCCACTCTCTCTTCCCAAAATCTACAATAGCCAACATCTTCCTTTTTGCAGTCTAGTGCCTTGAGTCCAGTCAGTGAAAAATAGGTATGCCATGTTTGGCTCTTTTTATTTGCACACATGTAGTACAAGGCAACATAGCTGAGGATCAGATCTATGCTCCATATGTCACCGAAGCTACTGGTATTTCACTGGCAATGCTGGTTGACTAAAAAGAAAGAACTAATTAAAAGGGCAGTCACATTCAAGGCAATCAGCATCCTTGTAAACTGGTATCTTTAAACCACTATACTGTTTTACTCTGTGTTTGCCTACTGCCTCCCCCAAGACTCTTAGAAGACTTCCCCAGCACTGATCAGGCAGCAGAAGCAGGCTCAACTGCCTGCTTAATATGAATTTTTCCATTTTGCATGGAAGAATATTGAGGCCTACAACAGTTAAGTCCCTCATCTCCAGCAAACCACATCTGAAAGCACGTAAGGATTACTTCAGTTGCTCAGAGTGATATAAAGCATATCCAAGTATCCAGTGCAATAAGTAAGAGAAATGCACATATGTTCAACATATACCTTTGCAAAAGGGCATTCCTTGATTTGCCTGTCTATAACACACCAATATAGTGCTAAGGAAACAATTCCCTTACTGTCATCTTCCTATATGCTGTTCTTCAATGGCACTCATAGAACTGCCCCTTTAGCTCTAGCATCAAGGGGCTGGTGCTCGTGGTGATGGTACTCCTAAATCTGATTCCTACTACTGATGGGGGAATGGTGTACATCACTCTTCCAACAGCAGGTCTGTTTTTCTGTGCATCAAAACAGGATCCACCTTTGAATATTTCAACAGTCCAAACACCAACAGAAGCTGGGACAGCTCAATTCATCAGAACACAGGTCCAAGGGACAGACATTTGAGGAGGTCAGATCCAGTATCACAGCCAGCTTTCTATAAAAACTTGGCCTCAGTTCCCACTATTCAGGAACAGATCTTCAGACCTCAGTGTCCCTGGTGCTGAGTACTTCTCATGCCTTGCCTGTTCAAAGGTCATCAAGTCATTCTACTGCAGAGCTGGGAAAGAAGGTTGAGTCCTCCAGATGCAAGCCTTCAGCACTGAAGCATCTCCTTTCCTATCCTTTCCTATTCCATAATGTCCCAGGAAGGGATATTATGTTTTGCAGAGTACTAAAACACAGTCACGAGGAAGCATAAACAATGAAGTGAGCTTTCATGTCACAACAGACTTCATTAGCATAATTCCTAATTGTGACTGTTTAGAAGCCTCGTAAGAGCACGAATAATTATGTTTAACAGGCAGAGTGATAAAGAGACAAGATTAGTCAATTCTCCATCCCCCCTGCTCTCAGACTGCTACAAGATCCTTTTCCTTTCGTCTACTGTTCAGGAACAGACAAGGGAACACATTCCAGAGATAAAAAGTGGCCACTTCTAGTGTCCCCAGCAATCTTCTACTTGTGACCTCCTAACCATAGTTGCCTTGAGTGGGACCTCATAAAAACCTCTGAGTGGCAGCATAAAACAAAGACAAAATATAGAACCCCACTGGAATACAGTCTATAAGAAAAGGTAAGATGGAACTAAGCAGAGGGATAGGGAAACCTAGAAGTATTGCAATATATTCCAGAACTGCACACTGTGAAAGGAATCAATCATTTAGTTACAAGCTTGCAACACATTTCCACCGTGATCAGTAAGAACACAGGAGACAAACACATTTGGTGCTTTTTCATGGGCTATCACCTCCTAACCTGCACTGCTGATCTGAAGCATACATCAAGACTGAGCCCTTGTGGTGCAAAACTGGTCAGAGGATGTTCCAGGGGGTGGTGCGGAGACTGGAGCACAAAGAATGGAGCACAAAGAATTTCTTCTGTTGTGGTTGGACAGGAGAGGCTTGCAATGGGGACTTGCAAACGGCTCAGTCCTATGAGGGCTTATGGACAGAGGGAGCTCCTCTTTCCTGAACCAACTCAATCATGATAAAGCTAGCAGTCCTTGCAACAGTGGCTCTTTTTGGATACAGTGGCCTATTTTGGATACAACTGGCTTATTACCTAAGAGGAAAACATGCAGGAGACTTGGAGAAGGTAGTCTGTCTTTTTAAGAAAAGGATTTCTAACAAGGACAGCAAGTCGGGGTTCTCAGCACACCAATACACTGGTCTGGGGGCTGCCCCCTTCTGCCCTGCTCTCCCCAGCTCCTTCTCTGGAGGCAGTGGGAGATGCTTTGGCCAGCAAGGCCCCTGCCCAACCAGCCCCACGGCTCCCAGTCCCCAGCAAGCTGCCAGCCCCCATGGTGCCCTGACATAGCATAAGATCTTTAGATGTCAACTGGTACCATCCACACCAACCTGAGAGCTGCTATCCCAACAAATGCAAAATGATGCAGCTATTCCAGCTAGCAAGCTTCAGAATACTCTTTTAATATGCATTAGCCATTTTCATTACAGTCTAGGGACAGCTGAACCATTTCACCCCTCTCCTTCTGTCCTTTAACTCCTCCAAATCTTAAAAGAACATTTGCTTTCAAGCTGACTTGTCAATTAACTTCAACCACTCCCACAACTATCTGCAGTTGCAGGTTCAGACCAGGTCCAGAACTGTCACCATAACACCAGGAAAAACACTTCTCTCTGTTTAAACTGCATTTTACATAACCAGGAGATTAAAGCAGCCAGAGACTCTGGGGTTTAATTCAAACTCAGACTCTCAGGTGTGATTCTATTTTGCTGCAGGTATTTCAATCTCCATTAGAGAGAGAAGAGGAACAGAATCTTACATGGTTTCATATGCATTTATTTTGATTTTTATAGCTGGTGAAAGAGCTATAGTAATAGCACAGCAGGGGCTGAACTGAATCCAAAGACCTGGAAAATAAAATATTCTCATTATCCATTACTTCAGTACTTGCAAATTCCAACAAGATGAAGCTTCTATATGCTTGTCACAGCAGAGGGGAAAAAAAAAAAAAAAAAACCAGGCATGGATTAAAATAGATTTAAAAACCTATTTATTTACAGTAAATAAAGCAAATATATTTGCAAATTGTAAAAGACATTACCCTTGGAGTCCTCAGAGATTCTAATGTATTGGAACAAAAAGTAGGCATGTCCAATTTAAATGCTCAAAACAAAACTGGGCAAGACATTTGCAATCTGATATGCAGCTGCTGAAGACAGACCAAACTGACATTGAGAGCAGAGCTCTGAAGGCCTGAGTCATGAATCCAAACCTCAGACATCTGAGTTTTTACAAGATGTCTGTCATGTCTCATCTTAAATCTAGCATAAGCCTGATGTATGGACATGGTTAAGTCACTTTACCATCTCTTTCTTAAAATTAAGACTCTGCTATCGAGCCATTTAAAAGTGTTGCAAGGTAAATTGCCCATAGCATTGTAAAGCAACAATATTGCCACTTAGTTTTGCTCAGTATTAAACAAAACCTCTTCAGGAACCACTCACCCACTTGTCAAGAGTCTAAATTCTCAGGAATAAGAGCAAGTGTCACAACAAAACAGAAAAGTCAGTGTCTGCTGGATCCCTCTCCCATTCCACTCTTGACTCTGCATCACTTGAGTAAATGAGCTTTATCTAAACTAATTACAAAAACCAGGAGTCCTTCAAACAAGTAATCAAGAAAGCATCACAGAAATATGGAGGAAAAGATTTCCTTGAACTAAAACCAAAAGGTTCAAATGTGCTAATAATGAAGAGCTGCTCACTTTCAGCATGATGAGCCCCCGCTCACCTTACAGACACAAATTTGGGGTGGAGGGTACATCAGGCTTCACAGATGATGTCCTACACCACCTTGCAGTGCTATGCAAACACTCTCTATTGGCTCAGAGGCTCTGGCATTGGATATTTTAAGGAGAAGGGTTATGATCACATGCTAGTTTTCGTGGGTATTTCAGTTTTCTCTTTGTACAACCCTAACCTCTGATTTTATTCTGTATCAGAAATAAGTAGGTCACCGCTGTCCTAAGACAGCACTGTGACATTCTGAGAAAGCAAAGGGAGATCCCAAACAGCTTGAACAGGAGAAAGGGCTTCTACAGGCAAAGCTTGGGCTACACTGGGTTGAATAGGCAGTGAGTCATGAACATGCATCTCGGAGCTTTCAGATGCTTGAATGAAACTCAGAGGAGCAGCTGATCTGCTCAGGTCTCCCATCAAAGACCTTGGATACTTGTGCTGTTTTAGCCACAGGGCAAGGATGATCTACGAGCAGAGCCTGGGGAATTGCCCAGGCAGCTCCATGCTGCTCTTCTGCCTGTGTCCTCATAGTGTGGGGCTGAGTCATGGCCAAGTCCACTGCTCAAGGCACTGCCCCATGGCTGACCCTTTCACGCTGCTCCTGTAGCTGCAGCAAACATCCCCACAGCCTTTGCAGATCACCTAGTGCAAGAGACCATGGGCCTGAATGGCAGCTCTGGGGGCTGAAGTTTCTCTGCAGCTCTAAGAAAGGTGTTGTCAGGACAGTAACAGATCATGACCCCTCAAATACTCCCCCATGTAGGAGAGTGCAGCATGCCGAAGAGTTAGGGAGGAATCTACCCTCACCAGCCAGCCAGTCTCCACTCCACATGTTAACTACAACTACAACTGGCACTCAAGCATTGCCCAAGGCAAAGGTTTCAGTAAAGACCTGAGCCTTTCAGGACACCCCCCAACTTTTTTCACATAAGTTATAATTTCATAGAGAAGCTGCTATTTAAATGTCAAATGCAGCAGCATGTCTATGACTGCTGGGCAGAAGCATGTGTTTAGTCTGGCAAAGAGAAGTGTACATCCTCTACTGATGTCTTGTAGCTACAATAAGTTTAGTTCCCTTATGAGCCAAACACAGGGATAACAAGGGCTAATCCTGCTATGCAACCATAAATAAGTAAATAAGTATGATGCCCAGGTACAAGCACAGTTTTTCATAAGATTATGCTGCCAGTTGACTGAAAAATCACGGTCTACTTCTCTGTCAGACATCCGGTCAGTGATACAAGATTGTTTGATTTACAGCATAAGACAAACTGCGCATTAACACTTTGCCCTGATGATGTAGGAAACTAAAGGGGAATAAATATGCTGCAAGGGTCTCCTCATTTAAGGTTTCTTTCCAAAAATATTCTGCTAAGAGTTAATAAAATAAACATTTGGGAAAAAAAACTTTAAAAATTGAATATTAATAAAGACCAACTCAAATTGAACAGATAACCTACAACAATGAAAATTGTTCTTTTACAATGGCTCCCTTTCACCTCTGAGTAAAACACAACTCTGAACTATTGTGGTCTTTTTAATTAAACAATTAAAGTCTCCACCATGAGAAGAGAACCATTTTTCAAACTTTTTAATTGTTTCTATACAAAGACATACCCAAGTCTCTAACAGCAGTATAAATTCTGCATATTTGTGATGACCTGCCTACAAACTATACATAAACCAGGGCTTATTTGCTAAAGGAGATTCATCAATAAGTTCAAAGGAACAAACAAATTTCAACAACAGTTCAATTAATTTGCCAGCAGAAAAATGGAGCGGCAAAATGTAATGAACAAAGCATCCACTTCCCCCATTCCCTCTGCTCCAGCTGGAGTGGTGTGGCTTGAAGCTAATGGAGAGGTCTCCAAAATCAAGTGGGAATGGTTCCCTGCTGGGGTCTGTGAATCAGCCCCTTCTCCTCTAGTCCCTGCCCTTCAGACAGATTACAGCTTGTGCCACAGACAAATCATTTCAGCTTTTAATTCAGTCTCTCATTTTGTAAAATGGGCATAATAGTACTCACCTACTTCACTAGGATGCTTCAAGGATTAAAATTGATGCATCCCCGCTGAAGTGATGTGCTATAATTACCTTGTTAATGTGCCCTCTCTTGGATAGAATGAAAATTGCTTAGCTGTGTGTCACACATCCCACACCACCCACTGCCTCGGCCCCTGGGCAAACTCAGGCAATTGGATGATGTTCCCTCAAGCCAGTTGCTCTTGTGAAGCTGAAGTGAAAAGAAAATGGCAGCCTTGCAGCCAAGGGATACAGCAAGTATGCTCTACTTGACAAAGCAGACTCACAGCCACTAATTATGTAGAAGAGTGCTCCTTTACAGAACCGTGGGAGCCAAAGACTATTTTCTACCTACATTTGGGTGACCAAGAAAGCCCCCAAACCTGTTGAAACCCTCCTTTTCATTGAACTAGATCCTTCCCTGATGAAAGCAGTCAAGCAATTGTTCCCTCTTTTAAACCCATCTGCAATGTGCATGTCCCCACCCGTGCTCTGACCACTCTTTCCCTCCTGTGTGGTTCTTCCCAGCTAAGCGTCACTTTTTCCTCAGCTGCTCTAACTTCTAAAAATGAGAATAACACTAAAAAATTATGCAACGCTAAGGGGGAAGGTCTGAATTTTCTCTATTTCTGAGACAAGTAGCCAGAAGAATCTTTATTACAGATCTACCCTGGCAACTGCAAGTCCATCTCTACTATCTAGAGATGTGCATAGTCCCATCCGTTCCTACGGGCAGAAACAAACGAGGCTTGCAGACAGGACACATCCTCATCCCTGCATCTCTATTTGCACTGCATCGCATTACCTCACTTCCAGCCAATCCGGCCTTCGCATGCCTCGACACTCTCCTCTTGCCTAGCGCATACCCACCGCCAGAGTAGCTGATTGCCATGGTGAACACGGGGGAGTTCAGAAAATTATATATGGCCAGCAGTTAACATTTGTGGAAAGGCAAATAAAAACAGCACAACTTAAAAGGGGTAGGCAAGAGCTTGACAGGAATATCTTCTGCCTCTAAAATTTAAAGAAACACAGAGCAACATTCACACACTGAATAGCAGAAAGTTATGCCCTGATAAATAGGTTTTCCTGATTTCACAGCCCGGTTAAATAATCGGAAATAAGGTTAACCTCCTGTCTCAGGAGAAGCATTTCAGGAGAGCAATTCTGAATGGCAACACAAACAACGGTGTTTCAGACACCAGGCCAAGGCCTCTCAATTCACTACACAAGCGGATACAAAGCTAAGACTGCAAGAACTGAACCCTGCTCCTTTGCCCTTATTCAGCTTGGAAATCTCAAATATCCAGCCTCATACATGAGAATCCTTCCTAATCAACACTATTTCAGAGATCCCCAAGTATTAGCATCACATAAGTCTTAGAGGCCCTGCATTTCTTATAGATGTTATCTTACTTAAAGGAGTTTCTGCTCAAGGTACAGTGAATACTGCTGTTGTATTCCTTTAAAAAATGAAGAAGCCATTATAAATCTTCATAAAGTATGCAGCACAAACACAGTGATCCCTTAGCAATGATGACTCCACACATTTGCAGTGCGCACGTATTGTTTAAAGCACTGCAGACACCTAGGACTGGTTTTCCTGTTGTTTTTAAAGGTGGTCAGAAAATGCAAGCAATATTAATGAGATGAAAGATGCAGGACTGGCTTACTCATCTAGAGAGTCACAGCTGTGCTGGGAACAAGGGAGGCCCTGAGACTGAACTCTGCAAAGAGCAACTTTCTGCTGAAACCAACTCTGAAACGGCCAGAGGAAAGCTCAGCTGACAGAACTGCTATGACCTCTGTCCATCACAAAGCCTATGCTTTAACAATGCCATCATATGGCACTGAGCTGCAAACTCGCTGCAGCATCCAGCTGCTAGCATGGTCACCTCAGCCTGCCTCTGCCTCAGTACAAGTTGTCCTGACAAGCTGCCTATGCTGCAGGAGAGAACAAGATTTCCAAGTAGTTGCACGCAGGATTATTTATCACTATGAAAATTTTATTCATAACCCCAAAAGTTAGAGCTGACTTTAAACTCTGAAGTGATTCTTTTCAATCTTCAAAAAAAGGTATGTAAATATGCAGGATATTCGTGTTATTTCTATTAATATCTAGTACCCTGTTGAATTTTTAGAAAGTTTTTCAGTTACATCCTGCTGTGTAGTAAATCCCTCAGTCTAATTATCAATTAACCGATATATACGTATACATATCTATAATACATATCTAATACATCTATATATCATTCAGTCCATAAAATGTATGTTTTTATCGGTTTTGGAGATCAAATTTTAGATTCAGAAGAAGCCACGACTGGTCTATCTTCTCTCAGGTCTGTTACATTTTCATATACATTCTCTTGACTTCTTACCAGCCTTTTTGAACTCCTTACAAATGAGAGATTTACATATGCAAATTATTTTACATAGTTTCATGTAAATGGTCAGAGCAGAGCTTAACCAATTAGGGCTCCAGGTTACCGTCACCTAAAAAGAGGATTAAACAGGACACTCATCTATGTTAGCGTTGAAAAACGTAATAACAAGGTGGTTCCTAGTTTGAGTTCTTCTGCACTCAGATTATGACTGAGCCTTACCACAGCCACCCAGAAAGCTCTTTTTTGTACATTTCTGTAACGTATTTGAGGGCCAAACACAGCTCCCCGTTTCTGTGGAGCCTTCAGTTAGGCTGAGGCCAGCAGAAGTTCACACTGCCTCCAGTGAATGTTTGCACAGGCTTTTGTATGAGGCAGCCTGAACAAACAGAGCATTGAGGCAGGGTTGCACATCCTCTTGTAAGCTGAATTGGCAAAGGAGTGGCTAACAGAGGCTGGGAGAGAAACGGTAGAAGAAAGGAAAAAAAAAAAAAAAGGTTGTTGGAAAGGTTTTGGTAGTTGTAGAGGCAACACGACCATGGGAGCCCTCAAAAATTTCCCACTCCCTCAGGAGCAAGAAATCTTTCTCTAAGGCTTAGGCAAGCAAGCACTGTGTCTACACCTACATCAATTCAGGTTCATGCTGTACCAAACACAGATACCAGTGACAGCAGAGAGGAGGTATACGTATTACCTTCCTCACATCATGAAGCATCCTCAAGAATGACAGCCTTTCACAGGCAGGCATTTATGCAGCCACCTCCCACACATTCAAACTTCTATTCCTTAGGCTACACAAAAACATCTACCATCATTCCCACTTCAATCTTCTCAGACCTTTCCAAATTTAAGTTTTGCAGTTTAAACATCATCACACACTAGGTCATTCAACCTATACCTACAGGCCTGTAGCTTCTCCAAGGCAAAACGCAGTAGCAAAACCCTCCCAATCCTTAACGTGACTCTGCTTTACAGAGACTGGAAGGGGGCAGCATGTACTGCTGCTTCTGTCCAAGCAGTATTGCCTGCCCAACATCCTCAAGCTGTCTGTGGTCTCTGATAGCTCCTGCTGCCCAGTTCACCAGGCTACACTGGTGCACCCCTCCCAGCTGACTACGTGCTGCTTAGGATTCTTGCTGGATAGACCTGGGACTCTACTCCATCACACCTCCATTGGATAGGGCCAGCATATCACTGTCTGTATTGTGACATATGGCTGCTTTCCTGCCTCCGCTAGTAAATCTGGTACATTACAACATTCCCTGTGTGCCAAGTGTTTAGCAAACACACATGTTGGCAGCCAGAGTATTCCTGGAAAGGACATGTGTCTTGAAATGAAGCTGTGCCAACTGCTGCTCCATGTCATAACACGGCAAGTGCCCTGATATCTGAGTTCAGCAGTGCTGGCGCTAGAAATGACTGTCATCCAAAAAGCAGAGCTGGAAAAGCGCCATGGAAAACACAGTCAAACTAAAAAATATATGGTTTTGAGTAAATCTGCTTCAGAGGTATCTTCTGCTCTTTTCTTATTTCACATAAGAGATTTCCATCAACAGATATCTTGGAAACGTTTGGCCCAAGGTCAAAGGGATAACAAAGCAGGAGAAATGAGGCAAAGAAAGTCAAGTAATTTGTATAAGAATATTGAATTGCTGCCCAAAAGCCAAGAATGCTGGTATCAGATCTTCACATAGTTCAGTGACCAGCATGGCATCTGTACCTCACTTATATATAGCTACCCAAATACTGTCACAAGCTTGAGAAGCTGATGTCCAAGAGAGAACTTCTTTAAAAACACAAGTGAGGAGAACAGAGACAAAATGTTTATGAAATCCAGAAAAATTAATAACTGGGTATTTTAATAACTGGGTATTTGGACTGCAAAGTGCAGCCAGATATTAACACGATGTGTACTATAGAAATAAAATAATCCCAAATAAATCCAAATATCAGCATTTCTGTATCTGATTTTTCTGGACTCTCCTGTTTTGAGGATCTATTTCTGGGACTGATGTTGAGAGCAGTTCCTATCCTCTCCTGTTAAGTTGACTCTCAGTATTTTCCAAGTATTCTGAGAAACTTATATATTAACAAAATCACAACTGCTAAAGATCTCATCATTTAGATTTGTGTGGATTTCCTCAATACTACACACTGTGAGCATTTGGAAACTTAGGGCAATGGTGAGGGCAGAAATAACATCCACAGGCTTGAAAAGGGCAATTCTTTGACACTGCCTATGAAAAAGGAACATCTCCCTAATAATCACCAGCACAGGGATTGTGGCACACATGACTATTTGCAGTTCTACCCCATCAGAAGTAACAATGAAACAGAAGCATCAGCTAAGACTTCACAGTTTTATAGCACAAACTATTGGTAGCTTATGCTTATTTAGGGAAAAGGGAGAAGGGAGAAGAAGCAGTTATGTTGGGTTCTTCTGCATGAGGCAAAGTGTGGCAGGAGTTATGTGCAGGCTATGGATAAGTTTTTTGTAGAAGGGTAGAAGATATTTTCTCTCCTTACCTAAATTATGTTATTCTCTCCAGATATTTGCAGAGAGTTGAATTAAGTTGCTTATAACAAGCTAAACGCTGCAACGAACATGTATGTGCACTTTTTGCCTGCCATTAGCTGAGTGACTGATGGCTACTATTTCCTGCATTTCAGCACACGCAGTTGCTGCTGAGTTTTAAATAGGGCTTTTTTTTTTTTTTTTTTAAAGCTGGATGATAACATCACCAAGGAGCAAATACTCCAAAAACAACGGGAGAAGGGGAGGTTCAAGGCTGGTGGACAGTATTTACCCAAAACCGTCTTCATCTCAGGTACATAATCGCTTGCTGAACCTTGTCCCTCCAAAAAAGGCTACCATGGTGTTTCTCCTTCCCAGCTGCCACAGGCAGTAAACATCAGTCCATGCTGCCCATTCCTAAATCTGTTATGACCACTGACATTCTCTTTTAATTACAACCACTGGAAGTTTTCACCAGAACCCTTAACCCAGCCTACATACTCGTTAGGAACTCAGAAATCCTGCGCTGCCAAAGTTTGCACAGTTTGCCAGAAGCCTGTACCTGATGTATGTGCCTTCACAATACAATTACAATTGCATTTCAGATTGAAACGTTCATGCAAAACCCACTAGAATTACGTTTTTCTAACAAAAGGAAGAAATTGCCTGATGGCTGAATTCACCACTAATACAAAAACCTCCTGCTAGCATCATCTTCACCCAGTGCATCTTAGGATACTGCTTATTTTACCACCTAAATTGCACCCTGCCCCTCTCCGTTAAATAAAGGCCATTAAACCTTACTAGAAAAATGCAGGTATTAATCATTTGTGCTTTCCCATTCTTTCCACTATCTATGCAAGTTGATTTCTCCTGGCATTTTGATTGCAAGAGAAATATTCAGAGTTTCAAATATTCCCCTAGAGCTAAAGGAACACTTAGAGCATGAAAACTCTTCTAAAAAATACCACCTTTAGGGGAGTAGAAAAGGAATAAGCTACATAATCTCACGCGACAGATTATGAGGACTTAGCTAAAAGTGAACCCATTTTTTTCTCTGAAGGTATCTGACTTTCAACAGCACCTTCCAACTGGAATAAGTGCTTTAAAATATTTATTAATCTATTTTCATACAATTTACCCTACCCACAGGCTATTGAAGGTCAGTAAAAGTATTCACACATGAAGCAAAAGGAATATACAGAGATAGTGATTTGCCCAAAATCATAAGCAGAAAGTCTTTCAACATAGCCAGAAAAAAGGGAAATCTTTCCATGCCCCAGAATGTGCCTTAACTGCAAGACTATCCTTAGATGCAGCTTGGCCCTTGACAGGAAGGATTAATCAAATAATATTGTGTTTCCTATATTAAATGTCTTTCACTGCAGTGGAACTTCATTGCACATACATCTGTAGGTAGCGGCAAGTTATAAATAATTAATACAATTACATACAATACATATCAAGCCTATAATAAATTATGTATGCCAGTCTCATACAGCATCTGCTGGGATACTGTAATGTGATTTAGCAGATAAAACACACTGATTATCTAAAAGGGTTATCAAATTTTGAAGCTACATTAAATTACACATTGAGTCATTGTGTTTGTGGGGGTGCACATACTCCTATAGTTTCTGCATACAAATCAATCGTATTGTCTGTTAAGCCCCTACATAGTGCATAACCCAGAGCACTAGACTGTGCAAGGAGTCAAAGCCCAACATAGCACGAAATAAATGAGTTTTAACACGCACTGTGGGCTTGGCCCTAAAAGCAGGATAGATGTAGTATGGACATTTTCTAGGAAGAAATACACAATTCAGGAATGCATTATACACCAAATCAGCACTGCTCAACTGCAAACGGAAATAGCAGCTCAGTGTGTGTGTGCATGCATGTGCACGCGTGCATGTTCATCTGAGTTCTCACCCATTTCTGCTGCAGACGTACTACATTCCCCGCTGGTACATCAGGTGTTTGGACTTCACTGAGCTGTTTAGCTGGCTTTTCATTGTGGAAGCAATACGGCAATGATCACTCAGGAGAGAGCAAGCACTTCAGACAAAAATAATACGGAAGAGCATTCTCTCCTCATGTTACTCATTCATGGTATTTCTGATCCATCTCACACTTTATAAGGCCAGGTGAAGGCTTCTTACACACAGTTCTGCCCATGCTGTGCATTCCTGACCTCTAGCCCTGTGCTATTTTCTCTAATGCAAGGGCTGTGAGGAAAAGTCTGACAGGTTTCCTAATACATGCCAACTAGGATGCAGCAACCTTTTTTTTTTTTTTTTTTGCTTTGCTCACAAACAAGAGTTTTTCTGGATACTCAGGTCTTTCAATAATAAAAATCTAACTCTGTGATACTGTATCTTTTATGCTGCTGGCTGAATAAATGAACATTGATCTAATCCACTCACATTGTCAGTGCAAAAGAACATGAAAGTTTTCACCCTGAAGAAGTGTTAGAAATCCTTCATACATGACAAGGGTCCCATGCACACCCAGTACACCACACACACCCCTCCCTACCATAATCCCATTAACTGACAGAACGGTTTTCCTCAGATTATGTTCAGTACCTGGTCACTTAATTTTGGAAGGCACCAGCAGAAACAGAAAGGATACTTAGGAGCACAAGGAAGAAAATAATAATAATAATAAACTAGACAGGAGCGATGACTTCCATACAGATAATTCTTGTTTTATCCAAAATAAAGGATAAGGTAGAGGCACAAGAAACAACGAAGCATTATATAGCACATATCTGTCACACCTTGACATAGCAGGAGCAAGAAAACTAGGATATTTTTACATGATGCATAGCCACCTGTGGAACTCACTACCATAGAGTAACACCAAACCCCAGAGGCAGTATGTAAAATAAGACCAGACATTTAGTAAGATAACGGAAACTGCTGCAGTCACAGCATGTACTTACTAAACTGTGTTTATGCATTTCAAGAAAAAATGCATAAACCTTCTAATACATGTGCAGAAGTACTAAGTAAGAAAAGATGACTGTCAACGGAGATGCAGTGGTTGGAGCGAGAACCTCCATCTTCAGCTCTCCTTTTATATGTCAATTGTAGCAGCATTACTAATGTACTAATTTTGATTGCAGTCAGTCTGAGAAGTACTGCATCTGATGGTCTTCACGCCAAATTTAAACCCGACATTTTTCCTTCATGAACGTTACCTTTGGTACTGACATTTATTGCATATTCCTCCATTTGACAAATGAGAATGTCAGGTCACAGCAGCACACCTGTTTTGGCTCCCTGTTACTTCCAGGCTTAAAGGGAAGGCTCTCCTTGTTAATTACTATGCAAAGTGAGATCACGGAAAGATAACGACAAGCAGCACAGAAGTTAAATATAATTAGCTTCTTTGCTGCACTGGGAGGGTCTGCCAACTCTGAGGGGTCTGAAATACCACCAACCTTTTCTGCACTTGAGTTCAGCTCTGTATTCCCCACTCCAGTTCTCTCTCCCTTTCTCTGCAAGCACCTTGCCTGTATCTTCACAGCTTCTCCTACAATGTCATTACTTGCTCAGAAAGAAAACGTGAACAAAAGTTACCTGATCATTTCCCAACTGACTAGCTCATCCTTAGAAAGGATCATAATCCCACAGGAATTACAGACCAGGATCTCCAGATTCTATGTTATCGACCCACGTTGACTGGGGACGACTGCTCTCACCACTGCAGGACCTCGTGAGCAGAGAGGACAATATATCATTTCTATTACTAGTTCTACCACTAATCACTCCACCTACCAGAGGAAATCACTGGAAATCAGATCCTTAAAAATTTAGTCTTAACAACAGACTCCTGAAGCATATATTTCACAATACATCATAGTCTCTCCTCCAGGCTAGAGAGGTAGCGCAGACTGGGAGTTACTGGCCACAGGGCAGAGATGGCTGTCTGGCTGCCAGTCAGAGAGCACTAAGATAGGAAGCCACCAAATAGCTGCTGCTTTGTCATGCCATGTCTACACTGCAGTAACTACGTTATTAGTCAAAATATATTTATTTTTGAAGGAATGAATTCAGATTTTTCTATTAATTTTTTTTGGTAGCTTTTTTGACAAAAAAATTTATTGGGTCAACAGTGAATATTTTTACATTTTTCCATTGTAAAATAATTTCCTCTAAAATCTCAAATGCCATTAGGTCAAGTTCCTGAAAATCTTCCTATCTGTGATCGTACTACTGCTTTGCCCCATATTAAATTTAAACAGCTATCAGGTGTGAGCTTCCAACATGCTGAAAGAGGCTGACGGATCATTCTGGTCCAAAGCCATCTCTGTGTTCTGTCTTGGTCTTTGGTTTATTTGTGGGTTTGCAATTGTACAGGGGAAAAGTTAATTCAGTGAAAACAAAGAGCAGTTTCCCACAGGAGGTTCTAGGAGCACTATTCCTCAGGACATGAGGAATGAATTGAACAAAGACAAGGAACAGAGGCAAAAAATTATAATGGGTGATCCTAATGGCTCTGCTTGGCACATGTTTGTATCTCCCTGGTACTCGTACTTCCCTGCTTTGCACATTCATGTTCCTTCCACACCCCTGCAGCACAGACAGTCCGTGTGCCTCTCTCAAACAGCCTTGCAATACCTCACACCAGACACTGCACCTTTTCCTTTCAAATTACAGGAAAGGGCATGGATCTTCTGTACCGCTGAGGCCAGGCTTCCAGTCTCTCTTAGGAGCAAAACCACATACATCTCTGAAAGAGGTCAGTAACTTCTGTACCTCTTAGAAAGATCATATGCAGCTATTGTGGCCGTCATACAGAACCCCAATCTAAAGCATGATCCAGTGAGGTGGTTAGTGACCTCAATTCCTTCTGAGTTCATGGGCTTATACTGAATAAAAAAATAAGTCTCCTGCTTACTTGCAGTCATGTTATTTCCATGCTTGCAGAGGTATCCAACAGGAATTAAAGTTCACTATCTCTGAGGAGTCTGGCTTCAGACCTTTCAAGCTCTGTGGACAAGGACTAGGTGTCCTAATATCTGTACTAGGGTGGACACACTTGGGATAGCAAGCAAAATATAATAAAGTCCCACGAGAAGAGTTAGGTAATGCCATTTTCTACGTAATAATCTAACTAAAGACATTTTAGTAATGGACCCAACACTCAGAGCCTTGTCCAAAACCAAGCTAACCTCTGGAAATGCTTGTTTCAACCTGGAGTGCCTCTCTTACGCTTTTCTTTTCTACTTTAGAACTTAGTCACACACTCTCTTGTATGTGCCCTTAGCTGAAACATTGCCCACTATTGTAGCAAAGCTATACAAGGTCCTGTGGGTCAGTTGTGCAACACTGAAGGACAGGAGGGGAAAAGGCCCCAAATTCTCTTGAAACAAAGGCAATTTAAAGAGTTAGGAAAGCTTTATTGAAAATTCAAGCTGGTGCAGTGCTCTGGACATTACATTTCTACTTTTACAAAAAGCTGTGGAGGACTTCTGTGGAACAAATTTAAGCACAAACATATTGCACACCTTATCCAATCTTGAACTTGTTTTTTTGCACATAATCACAAATTCTGATTAATAATCTCACTGAGATTATTAATCACTGAGAGGCAGAAGATATTATTTCTGAAGCCTGGAAAGGGAAAGTAGTTTCCCTGCAATAATCCCAGAGGCCAGTAGCAGAGCCTGAACCATTACCTACTTCTAACAAAGCCCTGCCAGAGACACAGCTTCATTTTTCTTCCCAGCAAATGGTTGGGATTTTGGTTCGCTAATTAATGTGGTGGCATTTGCTCTTGTAATGCTGCAGTTGGTGCAGGTTAAGGCTACAGAGTTCAACAAGTTATATTGCACAGCACACTGGCACTTCGATGGAAAACTGCAGGAGTATTTACTGTGCCAGAATCTACTCAGCCCGATAGATTGGGCACAACCAGCATCTTCTGGAAGATGAGAGGAAGACCACAAACAGTATCTTCCACCAGTACAAGAGATTTCCATCAAGAAACAGAAAAGAAACTCATATGTAGACTTGAAAAGCTATGGAATAAAGTAAGCCACCTTCAGTGGGGTTTAGCGAGTACAGCTCCACGTCAGGAGAAACAGCAGATGTGAAGTATAATTACTTCCCCTCCCCAGCTCTGTTCATGCTTTACAAACTAGGACTGGCATGTAAACAAAGAGACTGAAAAAAAAGCAGGCAGGAGCTATGCAAATAATGAGCAGTTCTGTTTTATCACCACTGCTTGTTTGAAAACCCAGTCTACAACTAGCTGGAAAATGCAGGGCCTGCCAGACTATGAAGCAGACCTGAATTAACAGCAAGAGCAATAGCTAAGATACTCTGCACAGCCAGTTTATTTCTATTTATTTACAGCTTACACATTTTTTACAAAAACTATATCTGTCCATGGAAACAAAATTGTCTGCATTATTCTGTGTCCAAAGGCCTCATGGCATTTTACAAAAGAAAGCAGCACCATTAACTTCTTTTTTACAAAGGAGGAAACCTAAAGCATAACAATTCGTCTCAGACCAGCACTGGCAGAGTTTAGTTCTGCTGCTCTAGCCTTTGCCCATAGTGTCTTTCTCATAGCCCATAGTGTCTTTCTCATATCTCTCTGTCCCTTTTCCAAGTATGAACAAAAATTATTTCTTCAATGCTTCAGTAGGACTGAGCAAGAGATAAATGCAATTTAACCTAAAGATGGTGGGACATAAGATCTAGAGAAGCCGACCAGATTAGGCAGACACCTAGCCACTAAACTCTGAAGAGGTTTGTGGCAAAACACACATGACGAAAGCAAAACATTAAGCTGCCAGTTAAACATAATACACCACAGTCAGGATACTTACGCAGGTGAAATAACCACAGGAGTCACCAATGCAGGATTTGCATTTAACTTAAATAGCTATTTAACATTTCTCAGGAAATTATAAACCAGTCTTTATATAAATAAGAATCATTCCATTGGGAAACGTGTATCATTGAGGCCTCCTTAAAAATTTAATACAGCATTGAAGATGTTATCCACAGTATTTGACCAGGATGGTGAAAAGACATTGTAACTGGCACAAGTGGGCATCTGCTGTGTTCAGACAGAGCACCACCACAGATCACACAGGCCTGCCCTGTTTCCTCCCTCTCCCCTTGCCTGATTTGGACCTAATTAGAAAGTTTGTGAATTGCCAAAACAGCTTCCACACACTGAGCTGCTATTACTGTACAACAGTTTCTCTTCATCCCCTGTAGCTTGGCTTTAGCATGCTGCAAATCATGAGCTCACTACTTTCCTCTACGAGCCCCAACAGCAGCTCAGGGAGGCAAAGGAATTATCAGCTACCCAGGACTACGGTTGCCCAATCGCTCACATTATGAGAACCTACTCTCAGTCATTTCTCAGTCTGCCAAGCTATGAAAACACAACTTGGCAGGTTCTACGGTTTTCTGTGAGGAAGCTCTAGGACTTTCACGCTTGGGAACAAGAACTCGAATTTAGCAGATACACAGCATGGGTACCCAGGATGCATCTTGTAGGCCAAGTTCTTGTATTAGAAAAAACTTCTTGGTGAGTATTACAAGTATAATGCTATTAAAGCTCAGTAGCTGTGCTCTAGGATGGAACTCTCACAGCCTTGCCCCTGGCAAAATTAGTTATTAAATATCTTCTCAGACCAGAGAGAAGAATTATGATAGCATTTCATATAGACTGTTGCCAAAAGTTACTCCTTGTAGGTTTGACCATACATCTCCACCTCCCTCCTCTGCAGAGCATCTGGCAGTCACGAGGCTGCAATGAACTAATTAACCTTCAGATCCTGTTAAATGCAACATGAAATCTCACCATAAAATTTCAAGTCCAATACTTAAGATGCTCATTCGGCACAGTGAGGATTGAGGTCCAGTCCCTTCCCTAAATCTTGCAAGACTTCAGTGCTCTGTATCAGTCATTACAATGCAATTTGCCTTTTCGAGGTGTGCAGCGTATGTCTGTGTCTCACTACTTCATCACAGTCAAGGATGTCTTCCCATCTCTCACTTCTCATGAAACATTTTATAAATTCTTTCCTTTGCAATAATGCTAAATAGGAATGTTTCTGAAACCTGAAACAAATTTAATGGAACAACAATCTTGCTTCCCACCTAGTTGTCTGCAGCATTTACAATGGATAATCTGAGGAAACAACTGAGGTATTTCCACAGCCAGACAATGAAAAAGGGCAGAGTTTAGGATGAAAATACCTGGCAGAGCATCTTGGCTTTTTGTATGTTGTTCTCGGTAGTAAAAGATAGGTGAAAGATATATGCACCAAACTAAATTAGAAAAGGAAAAGAAAAAAAAAATCAAGAATGATGCTGTAGCATTCTTCCTGGTGTGTACAGCAGCCCTATGCTGTGGGAGGAATGCCCAGAGCTCTATGTGTGCAATTTTGTAATGCTTGCTGAAGTTTACAGATCAGGAAGAGCCAAGCTCTGTATGCAGCCAGGAAAGGAAATCATGAGTTGTGACATGTGACAGAAACAGAGGATTTCAAGTTGGTGACACTCTTTCAGGTGTGCCAAGAGAGTGCCCAAGCTCTCGATGCGCCACAGGTAGCCCTTTCTTGCACACCAGCCCTGCTCTGCTTGCCTCAGACCCGGCTTCTCCTCCGCAAGAAGCTGCTGCCTCCTTTCCAAAGCACCCTGCCTTCAGGGCAGGGTGAGCCTGAAGGCAGCAGGAGCATCAGTGACACAAGGCCCTGAAGCCCTGGCAAAGGGAGAAATCACAGGACTGAGCAGCTCTCTGTGATCCTGCAGGGCTGCACTTCAGTGTGTCCCACATCCTGATGCCTCAGAGTCCTTAAGTGGCTAAAAACACCCCTAGGAATCCTCTTTAGAGATGTAACGTGATTAGCACCGGCCCTGCTACAAGGTTTAAAACGGACACACCAACACAGTTGACTGCCAAAACCCACCATTGCCTTTCTGCATCTTCACACCATGATTCCCAGGTGCCCAAAACTTCAGTACCCCCATCTCTGCTTAACCCCATTTCTTCAGACCCTCATTTCAAATAGAGAGGTCTGTGTTACCAAATCAGAGAGCATTTTAGTTGTATTTGTCCTGTCAACTTTGTCACTCAAGTAGCCTCTGTACAAGGCTGGAAACACACATTGACATTTACACTGCCTTGAAAAATACAAGGTATTGGAGTGCTTCAATGAAGAGGTAACGTTAATAGCTTTCAAAGCTGAACTAAAGCATGGGAAAAGAAGACCTTTTCATTAAAATCACTTAGCTGTCAGTGCTGGCCCCAGAATTCTTCTCTCTCCTATTATTATTAAATTATTATTAATAAAAATTCTTATTAAGGGCGCAACTGCCATTCACATGGTTTAAAAAAAAAAACAGCCCACAAAAAAGCAGGGAGTATTTAAAATGCTGCTGCAACAGTAAATATCACCTCTGGCATATTTGTCCTGGAAGAACAGAGCACAATTTGGAATACCTAATTGAAATGTGCTACAGGAGATAAGGCTGGCTGCGGAGACTGACATTTAAAAGCAGGAGACACCAAACAAGACATGAAATATCACTGTTACTGCCTCAAAGCAGAACGCCACTTTCACAGAACTGAAGCTTTCTCCTCCTCATCCCTTCCCTCTCCCCAGCTCCGACAGACACAGCAAGCAATTAACCCCTTCCCTGATGTCACCAGTAATACCACCCCCACAAAAATATTCAGGGTTGCTAAGATTTTGTGTAGTTGTTCCCTCCTGCAAATCACGCAGCCCTGCATGAAGCAGCTTGTCCTCCCTCTTCTCATTCCCACTGTGCAAAAGCTTGTTTCTTCCCCGACATGTCAAAATGTCAAATTCCAGCACACAAGATGCTGGAAACCAGGCTCTGCTCCTGCCTAACACTGCACGGCCGCCTGTGCACCCTGATCTGCTTCTGCTTACCGGTCTCCGAGAAGAAGAGCTAGGAAGCTCCTTCACAACTGGAAGAGAATCTAGGGATGGTGCCAGAATACCAGGGCTGAGAAAAAACCCTTGGCACACAAGTGACATTATGAACTGTTTGGCTGCTCAGACTTCTGCTGCTTTTGCTGCCTTAGTCAGAAGGAGCACTTTGAGCCAATCTGATCTGCCGTTGCAGGCAAGCAGCATGGGAAGTAAGTCCAGCAGACTCCATAAACGCCCAGGTTACACCAACCACACTTCAAGCAAGGACTTAATTAGAAAGTTACAGTTCATTAAAAGAGCACCAATTATTTATTTCAACTACGTATTTTTTTCTATGCCAGGATAGCAGGCAAAGATTGGGACGCATATGAAAGCCAAGCATCTTGTGCTGCTCAGTGAAACATCCCAGTATCATCGAAGGAACAACCTTAGTTAAAAAGCTGGTTTTGAAAAAGCTGTCAGAAAGCATCCTGTGGAGTTTCTGAGCCATTAGACTGTACATGCCAGCAGACTGATCACCAGTCTTGAGCAAAATGGGAAATCCTAGCCCAAGAGAATTGAGATATTTTTAGATTCAAGACTTAGACTTTTGGTTTCGGGTTATGGACCAACACTTTCTTTCACATAGCTACAGCTGGTATCTCCTTGCTTCCCTGAAACAGGATGGGCCAAAGAAGGAGGTTCCTTTCAGTCAAAGAGAAGATACACAGTGTGGAAAGATCCACTGGTTAACCAAAGAGAGTTCGCAGACCTGTTTTCCTGAAGCTATTCTAGTCACTCCCAAGCAGGCAAAGCGGCACTGCACTGCACGTACTGCCAACTGAGAAGGTTCTGCTCTACCTTATAATTATGAACATTAAACAGCTGTGCCTTTACATGAAATCAGTTTGGAGATCAGCTTGTGACATATATTCCACCCTCCCTTAATGACTTTCAGTTGCAGGACGAAGAGGAAAAAAAAAAAAACAAAACCAACTTTGTGAAGGTTTGTAGGTCTAAATGAACTGGTTTCTCTCCTTCTAGATAGTCACTGAGCTTAGGCTCTTTGGGGTAAGCTCTTGGCACCATTCTGTGTGCAGAGCAAAGCACAAGGGACACAGCATGACTGGAGTCAATAGGAAATAGAGCAATACAAATAAAGCATAAAAACAACAACAGATTTCATGAACATACAATCAAATGGTGAGATTTCAGATCCTACCTCATTGCTGTAACTTAAGAGGAATAGGGGCAGGAAGGGGAGCAGGGTGCGGGGGGAAGCACAAGGGAAAACATATACACAAAGTTAACAGAGGTAATAACAGAAAATCCCTGCCACTGCAAGCTAATTGTTCATCAATCAGTATTCACTCTGTGTTCTTAAAAAAACAAACAAACAAACAAAAAAAACCAACAACAAAAAAAACCCAACAAATAAGAAACTTCTAAATGCCTCATTTCACATTTAGGACTTTAAAAGAGAGTTTGCTGGAATGCATGTTGCTTTGCTTTACAAAGTCTCAGAAGAGCAACCACTGATCTGTTCTGAAGAAGAGGTGCAACAGCTGTACTGCAGGCTTAGTACATTACCAATGCAGCAAGGAGAACATCTGTTCAGCTGACTGCTTACATGCACCAGTTGGAAGGACAGGACCGTCTACACTGCTCTCTATGCTCAGCTTTGAGACATCTATCAGACCACAGGTCCATCTGCCCCAGCACTCCTGCTCCCACAGTGAGCCATAAATGGATGTCTAAGGAAGAGTAAGAATAAGGCAAACAACGATAGTTCTATCCTCCCACTGTTTTCAACTCAGACTTGCTGTGCAGGGTGTCATTCCTTTGCATTTTGTAGCACACAGTGTATTTCTCTTCCATTAAAACCCTATGCCCAGTTCTGGAGCAATTTTGTCCATAAAACCCAATACACAGAACTAGTGAACTATATGGATGGACCCTCAAATAGCGCTTCAAGGTGGAAAGCTTGATATACAACATAACACAGAACAGAAACACTCAGAAGGCTCATCAACTCCTGGACCACAGCATTTCAAAGGCGCATGATAGAAATACTGCTCATATGATAGAAATATCTCTCATATGATGCACCCCTGCCTCATAATCAATAGTCTCGCAAATCAAGGGAGGTTTATCTTGAGAATGTCTTAACTGGATCCCAAGAAGATATGCAAGACAACTACATGCAGATACTGCAAAGTCAGATATCGAAGGTGTGCAACTCTTTTCACAAGAGGATTTGTAATAATGCACAAATGCCAAACATTTTGTTTTCATATTCCTCAGCAACATGGGTCACAAGTTTCCATTAAAAGCTGCCATTTGAAGGAGGTGGCCAGCTTCTCTGTACGTAAGCCAAGCCCTGCCAGAATCATCATTCTTCTCCTGCCCTCCTCTACACTCCAAACTGAAGTACTCCTGAACAAAAAATTCAGTCTCTGCTCTGTGGTTAACAGCATTTGGATGTGCTGCCAGCACATAGGGGGCTATTTCAAAATCAGGGAAGGAGGATGAGGGGCAGGGGGTGCTCCACGTGTCCCACTATGATACTGTATGTTTAAGATCTCTGTTAGAAGACACCTTGCCAACCCCAGCTCTCTTTCAGTATCAATTTCTGCCACCATAACCTGACACCACATGGAACACACTGCAAGACTGGAAAGTCTCTCTCCAAAGACATTCAGCTCAAGATCCAAATGAAGGAATGACACTGATTACACCAGAAATCTGACACAGGACAGAAACAAAATGAGTGCAGTGGCATCAGCCAAGTCAGGAGAGAAAATACTCCTCAGATTACCTCAAGTCATTTGCCTTGGCTGGCTCACCTACAGGAGCAGAAGTACTAGGAAGTGTGTTAGCAATCTTCTCAGAGATTCAAGTGTAGTTAGACAACTGGAAGACAAGGAAGTGATGAGACTGGGGGTCAGATACATTGGCAGATTGACATAGTCCTAAACTGACTCCAGAGTAGTCATCCGTCAGGAATAAGGTACAGTAGCATAGCAGGGTATGCAGGAGCCCAGGAAATGGTGAGAGAGGTGGGGAAAGAGCATATGTGCATGTGCCTGAGCATGACAGCCTGCCTATGCTTTCCCCTACCTGCAGTTAATATTACAAGCTCTTCATTTCTGCAAGTGCCTAACTCATCCCGTCTGGATTTGAAAAGCCTGTAGTCCAACAGCGAGATATCACTGAAATTGCTGCTGGGGCTTTATTGAGGCACAAGTTCATATCCTCAGTACCCCAGTCCGTGCTCTTGGATATCCAATAAACACAGATTCAAGTAAAATCACACCTTCTTCTCTCCAATCTCTTCTATTAATCCCTTTCCTTTGTTCTTCTATTTTAAATAAAAAAGAAGCCCCCTCGCTAGTCACGTTCCCAGAAATTACTGTTATTTTATGAATGGTTTTGAAAGTGCCCACAAGGCAGGTCCTTCTACAGGAGCCTGAAGACAACCATATGTTTTAGGTACCTGTTTGAAGTATAGCTTACTTTCTGCAGCCCCTGCTTGATTCTGCATCCCCTAGGATCACTTCAAATCAGGGTGATCTCAGCAGCTATTTCAGGTTCATGCTGCAGTGAGGCTGGTGAGAGAAATATCTCCTAGTTTTAATCTCTCTGCTAATTGTGCAGGGAAATCAGGAAAGGGTATGGGGGGCCAACACGTGCACTGTGCAGTATAAACTTGTCCATCTTATTTTTCAGTAGCTTCCAGCTCTTATTCCCCCCCCCCCTTTTTTTTTTTTGAACTGCTTATGGCTGCTTATGGATATTGGCAGGAAGGGAAGGCAAAGGGAGGGAAAAAAGATCATTTATCACAGCTATATACTTTTTTTTTTTTCCCCTCTTACTAACTGAAGTCCTCTCCAGTGAGACCATTTTAGATTGATGTGACTCTAGAAATACACTGGACAATTAAAATGGACTCACCAGAGCACTTTGAAGAAAGCAGCCCTCCGGGAGAGGGAGCTTCCTCTTGCCTCCAGACTTGCATCCCATCAAAGAAGTGAGGATCCCTGTATATCAAGATAGCCTAAACCAATAAGGGATTGGCTTCCATTACCCATGAATTCTCCCTGTTTCCACGTATCTGTACTCTACTCCCTAATCATCCTTACAGAGACTTCTTCTTCCAGTATGTTTGATTAGTATCAGCCCTTTCATTGCCTTCACTTCATGGGATGTTGGAGATTCTCCCAGCTGTGCAGAGCTGCTTTAGGTCCACGCAAAGCACACCCTAGCAAATTAGCTTTAAGTGCATTCAGTGAATCACTATGGGAGACCACTAATAGAAACAGTGCAACTGAGGAAGGAGGGGAACTAGGGAACTACCAGGCACTCCACAAGAAGCACGGAAGTCCTGTAATATCAGACAGAAGGGACCAGGGGAAGCCACAAGGGGAGACTAAGAAACAATTGATAGGGATGGTGGGTTTTTGTTTGATTTATTTGGGGTTTTTTTAATAATATGGGATAAGCATCAAAGCAAGCATATTTCTGAGTGAATCAACCTCACCATTAAAGTGTACCGATTGTCCATCTGTTGCAGCCAGCAGCTCAAAAGCAACTAGTAAGCAGAGGTCAGCACCACTATGAGGTTGCACCACACCGTTATTTGAGGGAATAAGTGGTAGGATTGGCTTTCCGTTCTCTCCTACTGAAAGGCTAAGAAGCATCAAGAAGGAATCAACAGACCTGAGACAGCCATGGCATTAAGTCTCTTCCAGCATGAGATGACCTTTCAGAAAAATAAATCGGAAACACTGATAGTCACTGAACACAAATGCAATTACATGGTGCTGCCAGTCAGAAAAAATACACGACCACACTGTATGGCAGCCGCGGCAGCAGGTGAAGCAGAACTGACCCAGCCCAGGAGGCTAGGCCTTAACCAGCAACTTCAGAGCTCTTACTGTCATCCAGGCTTTTCTTCCACTCCAGATGACTCAGTGCAAGTTTTCTGATATTCTAGGGATGTTCCTGTCTTCACCTTTAAGCTGGCCTTGTTTATTGTAGGATGTCTTTTTTTGTGCTGGGTTATGCCTATGGGTTTGCTTTTGCATACCAAGCTGTGCCTGTTAGCATATTATCATTCTAAAGCTCAGGAATGCCTTGGCTCTTACTGGGGATGAGGGAGGATTTGTTTAAGGACAGAAAGGGTGACAAAGCTCATGTCCAGTTCTCACCACCTTCTACCCTCTTTAATACATAGCCATCATTGTGCTGTCTGTGATGTCCAGTTTGGCCTGGGCCTGCCTTTTACCAGGAGACTGAGAGCAGCAGCAGGTAAAACAACATGAGGACAGCAGCTGCCTGAGGAACTTTCCTACATCTCCACCCACATGGAGCTGCTAAGTAAACACCAGCTCACACAGTCGTGACTGCCAAGCTTAGCAGGTTTTTCCTCCTCCTCCCTCAGCAGCCTCCTTTCCCAATATCTCCTGTCTACAGGAAGAAGATACTCAAGTGAAGCTTTGGCCACTCATCACATATCATTCCCCTGCACCTCACACTTCTTTGTGAAGTCTGGGGGCAAACAGGGTCCTCCTCCTGCCCTCAGCCTCTCTCCACCTCTCCCTCCTCACCATCACCTTTTTCACCAGCATTTTAGTCTCAGCAGTGTCTGTCAGTGAGCCAAAGCTCACTGAAGTTAGTGAACAATTGAGATCAGTTCAACAAATTCAGAGATTCTTTAAAGGAAGGGAGACTTACACAATAGAGCTCACCACCAGCCCAACTGAGGTCTGACAAGCAGTTTGTACAACCATGGCCTTCCTCTAAAGGCCAGGACGGGGTGTTAGGAAACATGCCTTCTATTCCTGGCTTGGCTGAAGACATATACGATGACAGACAAGCCATTTAACCTCTCCCTATTTGCTTTTCCTGCCTAAATAATACTAAAAAAATAAAAAAGTGATCAGCTATGACTTTGTGACTCGGCTGTATCCAGAGGACAGCTAGAGGTTCATGGGAGCAGTGGGCACAGAAGGCCAGCCCTTAGCCTTATTCCTGGAGACAATACAGTGATTCATGCATCAGCCAGCTCAACACCAGAGAGAACCTCCCTAAGTCACTGAAGTCTTTACAGTGCTCCAAACAGCTGCAGATGAAGGACCACTAAGAAATCTTCTGCATGCCATTGTAGGGTTTCCAATCTTGTTTCCTGCCAATAGATCTTTCTTAGGTCTGTAAGGCTCTAATGAACACTGTCAAATTGAGCTGTACTGGGTGAGCTACTAGCAGTGCAGCCGGACAAACTGGACCAAATGGCTTCCAGTAATGAGCCTTCTAGCCATCAGAGGAGAAGGTCTCCAGTAAAAGTTAGGAACTTCAGAGAAACCCTGAGGTGAAGGTTCAAGCCTGTCCCTCCAGGTTTTGCTGACTTAAGCTCCCAAAATAATAAACCAGATGGAAGCTCTGATTTTATAGGACAAGAGCAGCGTGTGAAAGTGAACAGTGGAGACAAAGCAGTGTGGCAGGGAAGGGAGATAACTCATGGGATGATGTTCAAAGGAGGACTCCAGGCTGAACCGGAGGAAGAGTTGCCAGAATCCTTGGTATAGAGGGAGCAGAGCATGTAATGAAGACAGGAAGATATCCGAGCACAACAAGGAATGGGGCAATGAAATGAAGAGAAATCTTCCTCTGAAAGGACAGTGCCTTTCAGAGTCAAGCACTTATGATCTGCTTAAGAGAAAGAACACTTTCACATCCATTCAAGTAGCTATGTCTCTCTCCAGGGCTGGGCACAGGTTCACTCATGACACAGCTCCAGCTGGGTCTGGGTGCCCAGGCCAGTACCCAGAGCAGAACTCAGCAGAAAGGTGAGAAAGGATTTTTCAGGTCTCTCCTCTATAATTAGCATTATGTGATCTTCTTAGCAAGAATAAAATGGAAGATGAATCTCTAATACTTTTTCATAATATTGGGAGTAGAAGTGGTGACTAAAATCCCAGCCTTTCCAGTTAGCAATATACCCATACAAATTCTTTGCAGCCCTATTCAAGAAGATCAGAGCACCTACCAGTTAAGTCTATACAATTATTATATTTGTGTTTCATAGAGAGGGTAGTATAAAGCTACAAAGGAACAGGCATAGTACAAACATTTCTAAAGACTAGCTGCTCAAACTCAGAAATCTAAACAATTTTCAAAGGTCATCAACAAGCAAAGCTCCAGATGCTCTTAAACTCTGAAAATGCAGCTATCATCATGGCTGCCTACTTAGAATAGCAGCACCAAAAAAAATCCTACTAACTGCCTCTAACTCGCTTCTACTTCTTTTCCCATATTAACAAGTAGAGCGTCTACAGGACACTTAACTTCAAAGAGGCTGAGAAAGTACATAGGGTTCATTTAGCCTATATAGGAGGGGAGAAGAAGTTACTTTTCAATTAAATGATAAGACAAACATTTCAAGGAATCAACTCTTTTTTCCTTAAATTATAGCCCTAATTCAGTCATTACACATAATTATTAAATTTGCTCAAAATTATTAGATAGGCTTTACTTATAAAAGAGAAATAAATGGGGCTACCAATGTTTGCATGTATCATTTAAAATAAAGACCAAAAGTTCTCCTGGGTGTGCAAGCCTGTTTGTGGGTGCATGTGCACACATACCCATTTCAGAGGGTTACATTTTTCAACACACTGAAGAGCTAATGGCAGATGCCAGCTAAGTGTATCTGCGGTTTTGATTGGTGCTGTTCACAAGGACCATGTTGGGTAATTTAGTATATGTATTTGTGTTTAATTAAAAAAAAAACCAAAACCAACACACCAACAGACAAGGCGAATTTGGAGCAATAAAAGAGTTATTTTTGAAAGGGAAGATCAGCAGTGCTACAGGCAATGCAACAGCACTGCAAAATGCTCTGGATAGAACAGACTACAGGGAAGTTTGGAGAACTGATCAGAGTTATTTCCTATCAGTTAAAACAGACAGTGAAAAGGTCTTCCACTATGAACTCTGCCACTAGGACATATGCAGTAACATACATATTCCCCTTATTAGAAACTATTTGCTTCACTAGTGGTAACAACTGTCACATTTGAAAGGTGTAATCTTAAGCATGTGCGAAATTTTATTTCTTAATTATCAGGAAAAATAAATCCATTTCAAAATTCACTTATTCCTCCTCTACCTCTACTCCACTCAAATATGATGTACTTCAGTGTGAAATATGATGTACTTCAACATGATTTTCATAAAAGAAATAAAAAGAACAGCTGAAGAAGGATGCTTGCTGTGCAAAGCAGTAAGCTTTTCAGGTCTTAGGAAACCAACAGACTCTTACATATTCACTAGTATACTTATCGTAAGTATTTATAACTACATAGAGAGCTGCTCCCAGATACTCCAAAGGATCTTAAAGCAATCATTAAACATTACATAGCCATCTTGTAAAGTGATGGTTATTCCTGGTTTTGGAGAGGCACAGAAGGTTGAAGCAACAGAAGCTGTACAATGGGCCAGCAGCTGCGTTGCGGGACAGACAGCACAGGAAGACCAACAGCCACTGTGGCTGGAAGCAGGGCTGTCTAGCTGTCAGAGGAGGCAACTGGCCTGGCATTTTGAAGCCCCAACACCAACATGCACCAAATTAAGCAAGCTATTCACCTACTGCAAAAACTGCAGAGATTGCTGACAACTCAGAGCATGATAATCCTTGTTTATTCAGCAAGGCCACTTAACTGGAAGGGGTAACACACCAAGGGCTCACCACAATTAACTGACACATTAATTGACAAACCATTGCCTCTGGCTTGCTTGCTGTCAGATGCTGACGGTCCTCACAGACTCCTTGGCTGCCCGCTTGCCATCAACACAACATCCTGCTGCAGCTCACAGGCTGTCCTGGGGAGACAGCACTTTGCAAGAGGATTCACCAGAGAACCTGCTTGTGTAACTTCACTGTTTCAGCCCGTCTGTCATCAAATATCACATCTAGCCCAGGACTTGTGCAGAGGGAAAGCAGCAGGCTCCATTTGGAGCTCTGGGAAGGCAAAATGGAGGCTCTATGGCAGCTAGGGACTGAAGGAGAATATTAAACACTCCACGCCTAACCGAGCATCTTTTCAAATTAGCCTGACTGCCTTATTTGCTCTATTCAGACAGAACAAAGAGCTGAAATGTTACAAAGCATCTGCAGCACTCGAGCCCAACAGGCACCCTCCCCCTCCTGCCAAGCTAGGCCATCGCTCTGTAATACTCATGCAGAAAGCAAACGCAGGCAGAATGGGGTATGAGCACCTCTCTGCCAATCTTCCACCACACGGTGCTGGTAACATCCCTCACCACATGCCAATTTCCAGCAGAACCACTCCAACCACAACAGCTTTCTGTGGCTACGATCCTTTATATATAAGGCTTTCAATTAAAAAATAAGGCTTCCCTTTTTAATCAAGATCTAGCAAAAAATATCTCACCAGATAAACCACCTGTAATTATTATAAGACACACAAGACTCATTTTTAAATCCAAATGGGAACAAATGTGTTAAATGCACTGGGGTGGTTTGACTCAATTCAAGGATAAGTCACTAAAAACCTACAGCTCATGATATACAGAGGGCCAGAGGCTGGAATTATCTCATAGGCCCTTTGTGGTTTTAAATTAATAATTTTATAAAACATTTTTTCTCTGACACTTCACCTTTCCAACCTACATGCACGCACACTCCTCACCTCATCTAGTCAACGTATGCCTGTGCCCAAATTAAACCATGGAAACTACTAATATGAAACAAATGCATAAACAGCACTCCCTGCTCTGCCCCATTGCTGTGCACATTTCTCCCCGCCCCAGCTGGTTCACCAAAACATAAGCACTGGCACTTACAGGCAGGTATCCAGTATAAACTGAAGCTAGGGTTTTCCACAGAGCAGCCATAAGAACTTTCTTGCAAACAGGGCAGGAAAGTGTAACGAGTTCAGAGCAAGCACTGTTTAATTAGGGCAGTACGAGCCATTGCAGTTTATTCAACACCCCGATCACTCCAGAATTCCCCTGCAGAGCAGTGAGGCTTCCAGCAGACAGTCCTCTCCCCTGTGGGATGTTTTGCAATAAGAAAGGAGAAACAGAAGAAAGCGCACATAGCAGAAAGGCCCAAGCGTGAAAGGAAGGAGAGACTCCTTTGGAATACCAAACCGAATTTGGGAAGGTAATTTTCAAATCAGAGCTCCCTTTCCACCACCTAAATATAACCTAGAAAGCAGGTCATTAGCCTCTGCTATCCATCTGATACCAAACGCCATGAACTTCAGCAGTGAGGAAAAAGTAGCACTGGCATCAGTGATCAATCCATCAAAGGATGTGTCCCCCATTTTTCATTCACCTCAGATCCAAAGAAACCCCTTTAAGAAAAGCCTGCTGATAAGCTCAGTAAGACACAGACAGGGTAAGCCAAGGTGTGACTCTGAAGTGCTTCTTCATTACCTGTGCCACTGATCCCTCACGACACCAACACACTCCAAAATTCCCTCTCCTTCCAGCCCACCACCTTCTCCACACTTCTTTGGAAAACCTTTGTCTTTGTTTTTAACTTGCTTGAATTAAACATTCCCCAGTCCTGCTGGAAAAAGAAAGGCAGGAAGGACTATGAATGTCTGACTAGTTTAGAAAAGCCAGTGTTGATTTAGACAACATCGGGTGTCTGTGTAAGGCAGAGCTGTTTGTTTATATCCTGCACACTGCTTGTTGCCCATCTTAACAGCATCCCATATTACTGCCTGCACTGGAAGAGCCTCAAGGCCTCTACAGTGTACCAACCCTTTGTCTTAAGAGTTGCCACATGCTTTCTCTAAGTGTGGTAGACTAAGAATTCAAGATCTTGCACTGATCTGTTCACAGCTTTTGTTCAGTCACCTTGAAAACAGCTGCTGTGTAAGTGTTGCCATGGTTTACTTACAACTAAAGCACTTTCCTCTCCTTTAGAGTTTTCCTCCTAAAAAAATTAGAATAAGTATTTAACATAAAACAATCCTGGAAAGGTACACATTTTGAAAGATAAAGTTTCAGCGCCTGCTGTTAGTTGATGCATTCAGACAGACTTACTCTTTCAAAACCATGTTTTGAAATGTGGTTCGTGAAGGAACTGCAGCAAGATGTCTTCTGATGAAGACTCTTTGAGCCCACCAGATACCAATGTCTCCACTTTCTGGGCTTGCAGTAACAGTTGCCTGTCTTCTCAGAGGAATAAATTGAGGGCTAAGTTGACCTAGTGAATATTTTTGAGTGGTAATTCATATGAAATTACTATTTCAATTTTAGAAATAGATAGGAGATGACCATACGACCCAAGCAATGTTTTCCAGCAACAAAGGCTTTGATAGTTTCACATCATGAAGTACATGCTAAGGAGGACTCTCAATCTCATTTCAAGTTAATCTAAGGTGTATGAGAATCATTTCCAGAGAAGAATCCCACTTTGAAATAACATCCAGCTCCCTAAGCTTACATTAAATCTTGGGAAATCTGACATAATATAAAGTAGTAAACTACTGTTGTTTTTGTAGCACTATAAAATTTTGCATCTGTAAGACTGCTCTGTCATCTTAGTAAACAGAAAAACATCCAGAAAAAATTACAACAATCTCATCCTTTCTTGTTTGTGGTCCCTGAAGTCCACTGCTAACACGTCTGAAGTTCTCCTAAGCTCTTCCTCACCTTCTCGTGAGGCAAGAGAGAGTGACCAAATACAGCAGAATGTATATCCAAAAAAGAAAATCCTGTACGAGTTTTGAATTCTTTGTTATTCACATTAACTTATCCCCTCAGCAGTAAGACAGCATTCAGTTCCCACTGATCTGACCTGCAGTCCCTCCCCATTCATGATGGGTAGCTCTTCATTGAATAAAAGACCTACTAAAACTGATTTATCCTTTACTGCCTTCTGTTTGGTTAGTTTTGGTCCCATTAGGTTTGTCACAAGAAATACCTCAAGCGGCTTCCCAAATTCGAACACACAAGGCTGTCAAAAGAGACTGTGTTGTCAAACCTATGAATGTATTAGTTACAGCAGTGAGTCGCAGCAGCTTTTGCAAGAACCAAATTGCATAGCAGGTCATGAAGATTAGTTCAGACTTCTCACAGGCCTCACTATATTATCACTAGATGTAGAGCTATAAATCAGTTTGAGCAGTGACTGTATTTTCAAAGCTGTAAGAAAGATAAGCAAGGGTGACTGACTTCACAAGGCAGAAACAAATAGCCCTTCTTTAGCCCATCAACCTTCCTACATACCCTTGCCCCAGAGTACCTAGCCCAAAGACCAGCATTCTGAGCTGAACCCTCCCTTGTTCACCACCTGAAGTATTCTGAATAGTCAGCTTCCAAGCTTCCACCACTGCCACATGCACACGCAGCTCTACAATGTAAGAGTTAATTCCCTCGCATCAGCCACAGACTGAAGGACTTCCTAAGGCTGCTCTCTGGAGATCCAGATTCACTCCTGGGACCAGTGCTTCAGCTCACATGCCTGGCTTTCACAAAACAGCCTCTGTTCATGGGTTTCTCCTGCTCCTGACAGGTGCCGGGGGCAACCAAGGCTATAACAATTTACAGATAACGTTCATGTTTTGTCTCCCATTTTTGCCCCTTGTGAAGAGTCCCTCAGACAGCAACACCACGCAGGGCTGTATGACAAACATTTCTTCAGCAACAGCATCCTTTCCTTTCCTCAGCAAAGTGCCAGAGGCTTTTAGAAGAGCAAGCACGAAGGAGCAGAGAAGAGGTTCTGCTGATATCGAGTCCCCAGAACCCCCCTGTGCTGAGGAAGGAGATCAATACTTGACCTCCTCCGTCCAACACTTGGCTAGAGGCCAGGAGTGTTGGACAGAAAGTATACTTGAAAGTGTAATATAGCCTGCTTTGGTTTTATACTCTTCCACAGACATCCACTTTTAGGTGCTGTTGGAGATCGGATACTTGCTCTGAGCCAGTATGGCCACTCATGTTCATCTCATGATTGGCAGCTGCCATCAACTTCTTTCCTCTTTTAGGAAAGCCTGATGCAATTCCTCACCTGACAGTGAGTCTGCAGCAAGCACAAATGGGAGCACTGCAACGCTCCTTGTTCTGACCTGGGCCACTGAAATGACTGAAATATTGATCCTGGCTTTTCTGGTGAACTGTGACAGGAACATTACAACACTAGCTCTGTAAGAGCCTGAGGCTGAAAACAGATGATAATTTCAGTATTGCAGGAAGATCCAGCAAGTGTTTGGGAATTCTATGAGCATCTTCAGTTCCTATCAGTTCAGCGTGGGGCACTGTACCATTTGTCACACCGAAGGAAACACAATGCTTTTGTAACTGGGCAGGCAGCACTTCCTCATTCCCTTAGCCTCAAAGTAGCAGAGACCTTTGCTCTCCAGCTCTCTACTTGCTATCTCCATTAAATAGCATTTTAAGGTAGGTGGTCTTGTTTCAGCCATTCTCATTAAGCTGTGTAAATACTCAGTCTGGCCAACCACTGCTTTCATGGCTGTTCCAGCTGGTCACAAAAACTGACATACAAAAGCGAACCAAAAGAAATTCTTTCCTGTCTGTGCAGGAATTTAAGCTTATGAATAACACATAAATGCATGAAATAACACCCCTCTGAGTCTCCTGTCATAAGCATATATACCTACGTGTGCTGACAAACACATTCTTCCACAAACAGCTGCACATTCATGCAAACTTATCATGAAATCACCCATCCACACATTGACAGGTTTACTCTCGCATTTGCACAAAACTTCACTTCCACATTGTATCACAAACCCCAACTCATAAATTTACACAAGCAGTGATGGAGACATGCCCTCAAACACTAATTCTGCCACTTCCCTTTTCTTTTTCCTCAGCCAAACAGGCACAGGCACATGCAATTTCCATACACATCCCTAAAGATCCTTCTGAGCTACAGCCACTGTGCAAATTTCAGCCGCTCTGTGTATGTCCTGAAATGAACCAAAAGGCAATGCCAAACACTGAGAAAGCAATGAGCACAGCTGTTAAAAAGATATTCAAATACATGTATTCTCTTATAATCATAGTCATTCTTAATTAACTCAGAAAAGACAGAAATCTGCAGAAGAACCAAAGCGAAGTAGGAACGTTGTTAAAACAGTGATGACAACAGACTGGCTTGCAGGAGAGCTCTTGGGTTGGAAGGAGTCTGTAAGAACATTGCTCAGGATTCAGCTTTAGAGCACATCTCACTTAATACTTACATTAATCTGACTAGGCACAGGACAGGAATATGCTAAACAAATTTACTGACATTCAGGTAGGAGGTACTGTTAATACAAAGGAGGACCAGAATATCATAAGCATGGGCTGGATCATTCAGGACTGGAATAACAGAAATGGCATGCAATGTAATACTGTGCTACTTTTTGACAATGAAATACCATAGCCACATCCCTTCTAGATATCTTGTCAGCAGCAATGACAGTTCTCCAGATAAGCCTGGCAGGCTGTATTCCCTCCGCAGCCACCGTCCCCTAGACGCTAAAGTTCTCTCTGGCCATCAGCGAGGATGCCTGCCACTGGAGTATCTCCAGGCTTTCCAACATGTTAAAATTGGCAGTTTCTGTAGCAACTTCACCCCAAAACCTGTAGCTTCATCATGCCTTCATAGCTGAAAACATAACTATGCTGAAGAGAAATAAAGACAAAGCAAGTTTCCCTTTACAAGTTCCACAGAAGTCACATCAATCTACCACAGTGAAGCTGGGTGCTTTTTCTTCCCCTTGTTTTATAGGGGCACGGATAAAAAAGCCTCTGATAGCAGACACTGTAATCAAAAGCTTATGATCACCCCAAAAAAGGCTTCATTTCTTTTGCCATTCAGATAGAGTTTGTGCTTTTTCTGCTAGCTCCTTGCTGGTGACCAGTCTCAGAGAAGAAAATATTCTCAGTGCTCCTCTGACAAGTGTCGGTCAGCACCAGGCCCTTCCATCTCCCCCTGCACCAAGGGGATGGTACCAGTCTCATCACCTCCAGACCACTGGAGGAATGCAGGTGCCAAAGAGCTGCATTACATTAAGGATGGAGAAGCCCAGGATAGTTTCCTAGTTATGCTGGCTGGTCCCCAAATCCTGACAACTCCCAAGTCCATCACCTCACTTCCACGCTGTCCCTGCAGACCAGGATGCTGGAGCCCATCGCCATGGACCAGGCGGTAGGGTGTCACCTCCAGGCAAAGTGACAGGGGTCTGCTGGGTGAACTGGAGAGCCTGTGCAAGGACAGAAGGACCATGGGAGCTCAGCACTGCAGGCTATCCAGCAGGCCTCGGGCTGAGGAACCCATGGAGGCCCGCCACATCAGTCCTTCAGGAGCCACACCAGCCCAGCCAGGTACAGCATAGCACCGATGAGACAACCCAGCATTGAGGGCACTGCGCAAGAAATAGTCATCTTCTTTGCCTATGCACCACTGAACTCTTAAACCCTCCAGTACCAAGAGCAGGCACCATGAGCTACTGTCACCGTGTTACACACCTGGGGGAACTGAGGCAACGGTTCGATAAGTGATCACCTACAGCAAGAAAAAAAAAGGCACCTGGACAGAAACAGCCCCTTCTCTCACTCTGACCACGCACATCAGTGCTTTAGTCAGAAATCTCTCTTCAATGGGTGATTTGTCAAACTGCAGCTCCAATAATGTCTCTGGTACCTGACCTGTATTTATTTTTGCACACACTAGACCTCCTCGTTAGAACATCCTTCTTTGTTTCTGAGCATCCTTCCTCTGGCCTGTGTGTCACAGGGGCCTCCTATCGTACTTCTGCATGCCATCCACAGGCAAAGGCATTCCTCCTGCTTCTCTAAGCAGCTCCAGACAGCACTCTGCTTGTCCTCCATGCAGTCCTGCACCATGCTGATTCTTGCCAGCATCAGGATTCAAAGGCAGCAGAATGGGAAGAGGCAACCCTGGAACCACAGAGCCAGTCCTCATTTCATATCATGACAGAGGGCCTGAGAGAAACTAATCTGAAGAAGAGGGTAGGCAGGAAGGGAAGAAACAATGGTTCCTCCATTTGATTACATTTCGGAGACAAGGACTTTTTTTTTAATTCCCCTCTTTCTCAAATATATAGAAGACCAAAAAGGATAATCTGGAGCTGGGAGCTCTTTGAAAACCAAAGGAACTGCAAAAGAAATTAAAATGAGTTCAATATTTATACAGTTCAGCTCTAATTAAATTAACAGGCCTGCAGATGTGCTGGGGAGATCAGCAACCTACCTCCTTCCCCTGAACCCTCTTATTCTTTGTTATCACTGCAAAATTTATAGTTAATTACCGACACAACTGCGGCTTCATTTAAAAAGAAAAAGGAAAATCAGGAAAAAAACCAAGCAACAAATAGAATTAATAATACCTTGCAAGGAAAAGGAAGTAAAATAAGAGTTCAACCATCCTTCCTAGCATGGGTGTCACCAGGTAAATATCTGAGAGCAGCATTCATCTTTACAAACCACCCCCCCCCGTCCAGTTCCTACTTTCTCTGGGAGCTGCTGAAACAGGATCACTGTGCAATCTCTGATAAATCAGGGAATTTCTAGTTATATTCAGTATCTGCAATCAAATGTCTCTTCCAACCATCCCTCCGAACAGGCAGTTCTATCCCAAGTGGGAGTGACCGATCTGGACAACTCAGTGTTGCAAACCCTCACTCTGCAACTCTCTGCCTTCTACTTGAAACTGCAACCCTGAGATAGGCAGTAACCCTCCCACAGATGTACAGAAAGAGTTGAGTGTCAAAGGGTGGATCTGCTGCATTTGGACATTATTAGATTCCTTACCATGGGGAGAGAAACAGGTTCCCAAGTCCTGCCCAGTGACTGTCTTAAAAACTAAACTGTAGCGCCACGTTTACGCTTGTATGCTTGCTTGCTCTCACTCTTCTCCCAAACATCATGAATATTTAATTACTTCAAGCAGAGAAGAAAGTCTTCAGTAATGGGCAGAAAGAGTTATACCTTCCATTGCAAAATTATCTGCTGGCTACAGCAGACTGAGAAATGCTACATAACCAGTGGCTCCCACAGGCAGGACATGTGCTGCAGCCACCAGGATGCCAGACAAAAAGGGAGGCTCCCATTGTTTCCATGTGCAGTCTGGTACTGTACTCCTGAGAATCACTATTAGCTTAAGTGCCAAGATTATGGATCCCAACTGACATAAGCTAGACACTGGTGCTGAGCAGCACTGTCAAGAGAAATAACTCTACACAGAGCTTTAGACACTTCAGGAAACAGAAAACACAGCAGCCTAATGACCTCCAGCATCAGGCAGTGGGGGGGGGGGGGGATGAGCCAACAACAAAAACCCAAAAACCCCAACAACAAAAGGTCTTGGAAGATCTATTGAGGAGTTGAGCACCTGAGAGGCAGTTAGATGGCACCAGGTCACGTAATTTTCTTTTGTGGATATAGATCAACATCTTATTTGCTGATGTTTATCACAAAGCTCCCAAATAATTTTATAAGACTACGTAGGAACTCCTGGATGTATCTCGAAACAGAGGCACATGTGGAATTTTTTGTACCCAAGATTCTAGACACCCCTTAATGTAAGGCAAGAATACATACAACTTGTGCCAGTGCCCAAGTCCTCCACAGTACAATGCATTACACCTTCCTGTGTCTCACTTGCTCTCACCCTGGGGTTGAAAGAGAAGTAGTCCCTTGATACAGCATTACAGGGAATTCCCAGAACAGCACTTTATGTAAGGCTAACCTGCAACAGAGAGGCTTGCTCCTTACCCTCAGCTGAAATGAAGTGATATGCTCAAATTCATACAGACAGTTACAGGCGAAATCAGGAATACAGCTAATATCTTTCAACCCCTGTTCTGTCAATCAGAGACAATCTCTTCTTGCATCTTCCCTCCTGCATTTTTCTGACCCAAAATACCTATCTGCATCTTAAGTGCAAAAAAATATCTGGACCACCTACTTGCCATGGATGCTGATGTGCCACAAGTAGCATCTTAGTTGTGCGCAAAATTTCTTAACCCCTACAGTTTTAATTCAAGAAGGTACAAAACTACCTTGCAGGGAGAAGGAGGGAAATAAGAAAGCCTTGCAAATTTTTACTTATGATACCAGTTACTTCAGATCTTCCCCTTCTAGCTCCACCTCTAGAGCTTGTGGCTATTTCCATGGCGCTAGCAAATAACGCATCCACCACATCAGATCTCAAAATGCTACTTGGACCACACCACAGGCCTCTGTGCTGTATAAGAGGGCAGAGAAGGAATTTTCCTATACCATCATCCTCAGAAAAGAATCAAGGTACACGGAGGATACAAAAGACAAAAGAAAGACTTCAAGCACAAGTAATAAAATATTGGGGGAATAAGATTCAGGGACAAGAACAAAGTTCAGCATTCTTCCACTGTCCATGTATGTTAGGAAACAAAAGATAGCCTTTTGATCAGCTCCAAACTAAACTAGCTACTCTCAAATTCCCCCCAAAGTATAACTAGCACTTGTTACCAAAGCCTTTCTACAGTGTCCATCAGACCTAAAAGGTCCAGAGGACCAGGCACTACCCAGAGAACTACAAAACAGCACAACCATGGTAAAAAGAGAGGGAACAAAATAAAAAAGAAGGGATCCGAGAGAAAAAGAAATTAGGAAAACCTCTCAAGCATAATTAGAAGAAAGAGGCCAAGGGTAGAAAGAGAAGAAGAAAAGGGAGGAGAATTTAAGAACAGAAACTTCTGGACACAGGGTGGATTTCTGGATCTCACACGCTTTACAACAGTACAGCGGGGGGAGACTGCCTTCTGCCTTGCTCATAAAAGCTCCCAGCCCATCTCTTTGCTGATGTTTCCTTTTTGCTTTGACTGTTTCTTTTCACCAAAGATCTTGTTTTCCTTCTTGTCATCATTGTGGGCTTTTTTCCCCCTTTCTCCCTCAGAGCAGCTGTCACATTTACTCAGGTCTCATGAACTGCTGTGCTGCGGGTGCATGTGATTAATTATACTGTTAGCCTTCATTAAGTCAGTGGATTGGCATTCCGGCAGAGAGGCAGCGGGACCAGAAGGAGAAGCTATTGAGAGCCAGCGGGATCTATGTCCCGCAGTTTGTGTATATGTTGGGCATGTGAGGCTTTTGTCCTCAAAAATCGCAATATCTGAGTGGGTTTTGTATTCTTTGACAAACCACAAAACGTCTGCCTCATTGCATGCAAAGCTCAATTAAAAGAAACCCAGAAACCAAAACACAAACACAAAGTCCTGGAACATCTGACTACCCCAAATAGCTTGCTGCTGTAGCCTACCCCATTTTGTGCAGTGGAGACACATACAGATCAGTCCACTGACAATGGCTTTGGTCCTCACACAACTCTTTAGAGTTAAACTGTTCCCAGAAGGTGCTGACTGCTTTCCTCCAGGATCACCAACTGTCGAGAAAAGCATACAATTAAAATGCTTCTCATCCATACTTCGCAGAAAGAACGTGTTTGGTCTTCCATGCCCCCCTGCCTGGGGAAGTGGGCTTTATGGGAGGCATAAGAGACTCCATTCTGTTTGTGGCATGGAATTAAGCCTCTCCCATGCAAAATCATGGGACATGTTCTCTGATGCTCAAAGATCAAAGAGAAACTCTTGTTTCTATTCAAACTGCAGGTTTGTCTCAGCTGTTTCTACCTGGCCTGATCTTACCCTGTAACTGAGACTGAGTTGTAAACACCTTATAGGATATGATAATTACAGCCTAATATCTCCAGGAGTCTGCTAATAACTCTTCACTCCACACAACTAGGAGGCATGCAGTTCCTAAAAGTTATGACATGTCCCTGTTCTCTTTGGAGGGGTTCAGTACAGATGCTGTTGGAGTTTCCCCTAAAAAGCTCTCCAGCTCAAAACACAGAAGTTCTGTTTTTTACATGATGATATTATAATTTACTAGTCATTGATGATTCTCTCTGCAAGAGAATTTGGGTTTGGAAATAGGGTAGTTCAACCGCTCTAGTTACATCACGTGGTTTAATAAACAGAAAAGCCTAAAACAAACCAATTCTCTCCAAAGCTGTTATTTTAGTTCTAGTCACCACTGCAGGAGCAGGGGTGGCGGGGGGCTGGTGGTGGAATCAAACCCCTAATGATCCATCACACTTACAGCTCATTCTTCACAGTATCAAATCTCCAATATTTGGTTTACCACAAACATAAATTTTGTTATATTGCAGAGGCAACTAAGAGTGCCACAACTCCCACTGCCAGTGCTGCACCAAATCCAGATGACTCAAGGTAATAGCCAAGGCATGTCTTAAATGACTTCAGACTAGACTCAAGGACCCCAGAATAAGCAGAATTCACTAACCCCATTTGGGCAAGAGGATACCAGATAGCTCTCTAGGGAAGGGGCAAAAGTGACTCCAACATAGGAAACTTCAACAGATTGTTTGAGAGACAGAGAGATCAGATAAAAGTCCAATAGAGCAGATGCTGTAAGAGGATTAAAGCAAGCGGATTAGAAGCCTTAAGAATGCAAAGATCATCAGACTCACGATTCCTCTTTAAACATAATCAGGAACAAGTATCCCAACTCCCCCTCCCTACTACCAATACTCCACGTCCTTATTTCCTCCCTCCCTTCTCTTCCCTTTCTCAGCATTTCTCTCTCAACCATTTTATGTTCCCAAGAGGTGATTAATGTCATGTGATGGACCTGCATGAAGCCAAGTAGGGGAAGTTTCTAGAAATGTGGCAGGGTCCTCTTAGGCTAGAAAAAGCAGGGGGACTATGGAGCTGGACAAGGACATACCAAAAACCTCAGGTCCTGATAGAAGCTGCGCTCAGGTGGGTGACAAGCAGGAATGCCAGATGCCAGGGAGAATGCAGGTCCCAAAGGGATGAGGCTACTGCCAAGAACAGAAATGTAACTGGTTTTCCAAGCATGCTACTGTCCAAAAACCTGTTCCCATGACAGTTTCACCTGTATATTACACTCCCCTCACCTCTCCTTTGAGTCATTTAGAGATGGCTGAAGAGCCCACCAGCATCCACTGAAGAACTCTTATTAAGTTATACAATACTCTTTTTCACTCCCCTACCTTGATGTGTCCAGTTGGACTGTACTGTCCTTACATACTGAAAGCACTTATGCACAGGATTTTTCCAATAGTCTAAGTGGGTTTACAGCTGTAAGTGTAGGGAAAAGATCAATATATACTGAGCACCAGCACTGGGAAGCTATGAAATGTATCCACAAAGTATGCATGTTTGGCATTTAACTTATCAATACAAACCCACAGGCATCCAAAATCACAGCATGAAACATTATGCTATTCATAGCACCAGCCACATTATGGATAACACAGAGTTTAAGTGAACAACTGTGCATATCCTATAAGCTGAAATAAACTTAAACATAGTATTTTACCAAACAATTATGAATCAACTCATAACAGACAAAGTTTGTATGTCATTCATGTGCTGTAAAAATGGCTGAATTAATCAAATAATTTGATGCACTATATAACAATCCACCCAATTCCACTCAGAGTAAATGATTCTACCATCAGTTTTACAGGGCCCACAAAAAACCCAGGATAGAAGCGCTGGCTGTTGAAATGAACCATAAAGTCAACCTACATTGACTCAATAAATGTAAACAGGCACATGCACATGGATGGCAAATCACCTCTAGCTAATGCCACAGGTGGCAGACCTCCTACATGCTAAGCCATAAGGTCTGGAAGGGGACGTTTCCATCTTCTGGAGGGCACTTGGGTTTAGACACACCATACTTAGCTCTGGGTATCGCCTCTAAACTTCTCATGACACCTCCTTATCCTTTCCAAACTGATCTGCAGTTCAGGTCACATATGGTCCTCCTGATGGTGTACCCTCTGGGACACTGTCTCTCCACGTTCTCTCCTAAAGTCTGCTTTTTGTGCTTTGTGTTTAAAAGCAAATGCAAGCACATCTTCGCATGTTCAGTGTAGAGGCTACGGTTTAGCTAAAATCATAAATCACCACCAAACCTTTCTTCTGTGGATAGAGCACTTAAGTGCCAAATGCAAAAAGTGACTTTGCCCAGGATCAGCAGCAACGGCCACCGAATCCCAGAACAGCCTGTAGGTTCCATCCCCAGATTTCGTCTCCCCAAATTGACACTGAGAACATAAATTATTAGTCCCAGTAAATGAAATCCAAGTATCAGGCTGTGAAGAGGAGGAGGTAAGAAAGGAAGGGGAAACTCTGCCTGACATAAATGATTCTATCAAGAACTTCAATTAAATTGATTGATACAAGTTTGCCAGCAATACCGAAAAGTGCCATGTACCTTCCCCTGCCTTGTTTAGACTCTCAATAGCAAAATAAACCAATAATGCAAGGGAAGCTATAAATCTCAGTTGGGCCTGGTGACAGGCACTGTGCAAAGCTATTAGAAAGGAAGGAGATTAACTTTGGTATTCAATCCTTTAGCTTCTCGGTTCCTTCTCTTCTCTTCCTGCTCCAAGGTCAGAACCTCAGTTATTTCTCCACACACATATACTCCTTTCACCCTTACTTTGTAACAGTAATGTTTGTGGTATGGAGTGACAAGCTGCAACAGCCAAGGACCCTAAAGAAGCGGCACAGGGGAAAGCACAGGGCAGCCACCATTGCTCCCAGAAAAGCCTCTGCCCTAAGGAGCCAGCTGCTTAGGGACTTTCCCATCTGCCCTTTTCCAGGTTTCTCCACAGACTGCATCTACACAGACCAGAGGATCTAAGGCTGACGTTAGAGAAATGGGTTATTATACACTTGCTTGACTCTGGAGATAAAACACACATCAGAAGGTCTCTACAACCAGCAGGTTTGGCCCAGGCCCATCCCCTTATAGAAAGGAACTCAACCGTTGGCCACAACGATTCAAAATATACATATATCACCTCAGCTCTGCACATCACCTCTGCTTACTCACTTCTTCACTATAGCCTGCTGCTGTTTGGCCTTTCCCCACAGAACGAAGAATAACCAGGTGCCATGGTCATCTTTGATCAGCCCCAGTGGCCTGCTGGGTGTTCTTTTCAGTCCCAGCAGTGGGGTTGTGTGGCTGCATGCCTGCACCCTGGCTGGTTTTCCCCTCCAACCCTTCACGACAGCCCATTTGCTATGACAGGCTGGACACCTGGTTGGGGGCAGGAGAAAACCTGCCCATTACAATTAGAGCCCTCAGCCAGGCACACGCTTCTCTTCCAACACGCTGAGAAAGGAGAAGACCCAGCCCCTGCTACTGGTGTGCATGTATGTGCCCCCTCCCCAAGATGACCCAAGTTTCCTTGCTAGCCATCGCACTGCCACGCACACCAGAACAACCAGTACAGCACTCTGAGGGCTGGACAAAGCAGCAGTGTTACTCCTGCAAATCAGAGACTGACAACAGGGAAGAGTCCTCTGCTCTAACTCCTACAGCAATTGGATGTAGCGGATACAAGTAGCCACTGCAGCCTTGTCCCAACCTCTCATTCAGATGGAAAAGGTACAAAACAGGGAAATAGGGGGAAACAAAGACAGCAGAAAATAAACTAGAAGCAGATACAGCAGCAAAAATAGCTGGATGCAGTGGAAGTAAATTCAGCTCTCTCGTGGGGGCATGCAACAGTTCCCCCTGACTACCCAAGAAGTTATTCCTTCTGATGGAAAAATATAAATTAGATGCATCTTTCCTTTAAGAATTAAATCTATGTTAAAAGCAGAGGCAAGCAGCAGCATTTTAGAAGGCAGGGATGCTGCAATGCTCTCAATATAAAACTACAATAGTCAATGTAAGCAGAATTTCTGAAGATATGTCTTGGCAGGGCAGCTGATGGGGGACAAATTAGAGGAAAGTAACTGAGATCAGCACAGCAAAAGGCCATTTCATTTTGAACTTAGAACTCTGGAAAGTGCTTTGCCAATGCACCCAAACCTGACCCACTCTTTGAGCCTTTGACAATTAAGCTCTCCCCTACACCCCTCAGTCCCGAACTTAACCATCCGTGCTATTAGTGCAGTTCAGGCACCTGAAACCTGAGCATCTGCCAACTGCTGAACTACATAGCAATGCACAAAACATCAGAAATGCAAGTTTGCATTTAATGAATTAACATAGCCTGTGAAGCCCAGCACCTCAGAGATGAAGTAGTGCACTAGCTTAACTACATCTCCACTAATAATCTACTTTATATTCTCCAGGGAGCTTTTCTTTTTTCTGGATGCAGTGGGGGGCAAAAGGGGGAAGGGGGGAAGAAGGGAAGAAGGGAAGAAGGGAAGAAGGGAAGAAGGGAAGAAGGGAAGAAGGGAAGAAGGGAAGAAGGGAAGAAGGGAAGAAGGGAAGAAGGGAAGAAGGGAAGAAGGGAAGAAGGGAAGAAGGGAAGAAGGGAAGAAGGGAAACAGAGGAAAAAAAGAAAATAGAAAAATAGAAAAAGAACAATGCATTTGACAGGGGGGTATGGTTCCTGAACTCCACTAATGTAGAAGAGAGAATAAGACAGCAAACACAGGAAAACAACCAGCCACTTTGATGATAAGAATGTTGTCTCCTATGACCTGCTATGATGAAAGGGAAGTATCCCTGAGACCCATCTGAACACATCTGCTTTTAACCACTGTGGCAGGACCTGCGCTGACAGACTCCCATCTGCTGGTAGATCAGACACCACAGAAGAGACATTGAAAAAAACGCAGTCTCCATTATTAGGAGAAAGTTATATATGTGGGTATATATACACACATCTCATCTAAGGCTGGCAAGCATGCTAGGGATTCCCCAGGAAATTCTCATCTGTCCCCACTACTATTCCTTTACAGTTGTCAGATGGAGGGCTTATTTACAGTTCAAGGGGAGAACTTCAATGAACAGCTCTAAACTTAGTGAACCATAAACCACCCTCCTGAAGCAGGACCCCCAGAATCTACTCCTGAAACCTAGGCCATAATAATAACTGTACTTTCCTACAGCAATTTTTTGTTGTTCCATTACTCACAGGGGAATGAAATGGTTGCAACTTTATCAGCCTGTTGCTGAACTGCCCTTCCATAAGCAGTTCTTATCTACAGAGCCTCTCCACCCTCAGTAGTTAAGTCCCTTAGTACCCTGCAGCCTTCATCCACATCAGTCAGGTTAATAAACCCCTTCAGAGTACAGCCCCAAGTCTTGTTTGATAGCTCCCTCTGAGGCATGATGCACATATAAGCTCTAAAGATTTTCCACAGGAGACCATGATGGGAGATAGGCTTGCAGAGAGTGAAGGATTCTTTATTGCCCTGTTAAAGACAGAAATCTGTGGCTGCAATTTATTGAACAGTAAGACATGCAAGAAATAAAATTTGTCCAAACACAACAAACAGCAAACGACCCAATCTGGGCACCTATCAAGGGAAACAAAGACTTCAGCTCAACAGCTGTCACGCCAGGATGGGAGTTGTTACTGCCAATGAAAAGCAACCAAATGCTAATAAAAAAATAAAATAAATAAAAAAAAATCCTACACAGAGGGAACAGGAGAGAAAGAAGGACAGGAGAAGCACATAGAGACAAGTATTCATTTGGCATGGGCAAAGACAGACCTGTAACAGGCTCAAATTACATGTATTGGGGTATGAGAACAGGATCTGACAAACTCAAACCTTTGACAAAATCCCAACCGGATTCCACAATCTCTGTTATCATTCTGTTTGGTAGTTTTTGCTAAACTGAAGCAGCAGGATTCAGTCAATAGGGCACAGAGGGGGAAAACAGGAACTCGGGTCTGTTCCTGCCGATCTGCTGGTAGATCTGGCTAAGCCAGTTCCTCTCCCCGTGCCTCAGTCTCGCTGCTCAGAGAGCAGACGCAGCACATTTTATGAAGCATTTTCTATCACAGGAAAGTAAGTCTCTTTTCCTTAGAGAGTTAAGAATTATGACACTTCCAGGTTTTCATATCACACGAGGCTCTGTTTGGCCTTTTTATCACCTAGTTTGTGAGCAGCAAAAGCAGAATAAATGCAGCAGACACGTGGCTTGCCTCCTCTATACAGGAGGACAAATTAAAGAACTCGCATTTACGAAAATTCCCTCTTGATCAAAACGATCAAGCATCATTCCTGTCACTGTGTGGTAGGGTCACCTGGCAACAGGCAGAGAAAGCAGGAGCTGAGCTTTTCCACAAGCGATGGCTCGGCGTGGCTGTGCTTCAGGGGAAGCGCTGGAAGGGCCAGGCAGCCGTGAACAAGCCTGGTCTCATCCGGGAGGGGGCACTGGTAACACACATTACCCAAATCTTCAGGTTTCCAAACACCAAAGCGACAGAAAACTAATATTAAATTAAAATATGAATGTATATTGTCTTGATGTTCTGGTAATTTGATGACTTGTAAAATTAAATACTGCATTCTCCTAAACTAATACAGGTAAGCCCTCTGCACCTTTGTTAAACCAAGGGTATTCCCTACCAAGGGGTCTGTAAAAGCAGGCATGTTGCTACCAGGTGCTGGTGTTTGGCCAGCAGTGAGCAGACAGAGCAGTTTGCTAAACATAGATACTATGGATGCTGCCCACAGAGGCACTCTGAGAAACTCTGTACAGATTCCTCGCACAAACGCTAGCACGCAGTGATGCAAAGCTTTTCTGTACTATTTCCTGCAGCAAAACCAAACAGCCTGCACAGCACATAGGTCTGAGTACTGAGGCTCCTACAACTGAAACATCAGAAAAAGAAACTTGGCCACAGCAAGTACATTCACTAAGGGACCATGATGAGCTTTCACTGTGTACAGAGATGTATGTCACTCTGCTTTTCACTGAATACACTCAGCCTCTGTCTCTTTCTCTGGACTCCTCCCTTGTTCCTCACCCCTTACAGCTATGGGCTGTGACAAGCAAAGCAAGCCATCAGGCCCACTGGACACCTACAAGGCAGATTTCCAAGAGATAAAATACCAAATGTGCATGTTTGCAAAAATATATATCCTAGAATTTGGGAATACAGACTTTAACCTGCAAGTTGTGGTTAATCTTGGACAGCTTTCTAGGTTGAACTCTGTGGAGGTGCTGTTCCCCTATGTCTCCTTTCTGTCTTTTCTGGAAGCTCCAAGCCCCTCAGGCCAGAATGAGTTTGTTGCTTCCACACGGTGGACTGCAACACTTGGGTTTGGTCTGCATGCAAAACCGGCTCATCCCAGCACCAGAGATGTGGGGGTTTTTCAGATCTTGCACTAGGCTAGTGATGAGTTAGGAGCGCTCATCCATGCAGCAACTCACATTTAAGCTACGTAAGCCCAGTGTTAGCTCTTCCAAGGGATTGAGACATCTCACCCTAAAGTCTCTGACAAGGTCCCAAAAGCAAGGCTGCTGTAGAAGATAACATTCAGGAGACTCATCAGTTTGCACTGCTCTCAGCAGCTCTCATTTTTCAAACTTGGCCACTGAGGACCTGTTTCATTCTAAGCCTCTGACTAAGCCCAAGCAACCCCACTTGCCAAATCTTGCTCTAACCAGCTGTAAGTTGCTCTCCTCACTGCACAACAGAATGTTACCCTTGAGAAACAAGTACAACTCCTCACATTGCCTGAGCTGCCAACACTCAGGAAATATGTTGGTTGTACAGCAACAAACGTGCAGCCATTTAGGAGCTCAAATCTGGATACCCTGGCCAGCCATCACTCCGGTCAATGGTGGGGTTGGCTTCTGATCTCCCTGCTCTGTCAGCCCAAGGGCCAAAAGAAGAGTGAAAGGAGATGATGCCTTACCTGCTAGCAACCTCAGGTTTCCAACACAGGTGGGCAGTTTTGATTTCATCCATTAGAGGGCAATACTAACATAGGAAAGGAACGTTTAGCGTTTCATACACTAAAATAAACAAGCAAAGACATGAAAGGCCCTGATCTAGCAGCACTGAGCAAAGAACAAAGCACTTGGATAGTCCACGTGCTCCTTCCATCAAAATCCTTCCCCAGTCTGGCCCCATTTAGTGGAAGGTTGCCCCGCACTAAATTTTCAGATGCTTGTTTCAGGTAAGATTTTTACCTTTCTGATTCGAACAGAGAAGAGTTGATCTGTCTTGGTCATAGCAGAAATACAGACAAACCTTTGTTGTTGTTCATCAATAAAGAAACCCTTCCATCCCACCCAACTTTAGTCTCCATATCTGATAAGGCCCAAAAGATCAATGCTTCATCATTCTCCCCAGACTAACCTGTTTGATATTGACCATTTCTTACAGACACAGAGATAAAATGTACTGGATTTAATCGTAAATGTAATGTAACTGCCTCATGCCTGTCAGGACCTAAAATTAACTTTCTATGACCAAAGCTGCCACGTACGCATATAGTCACCACGCATTGCTAAAGCTTGTGACAGTTCTGTAACAAATTGTGGTCTAATAGCATCCTTCCACAATGAGTTACACAGGTTAACTCCACATATTTTTAAAAAATACTTTCCCCCCTTATTTTATAAATAAAACTCTCTGCTTTCATAAGCTTTCCATCCCATTACTTCAAAATAATTTACAAACATAAACAAGCGAAGTGTCACAAAATTTTGCTTTTGTTCCACTCAAGCAAACACCCTTCTTTAGAGACTGGGAAGTTGAGGCACATGACGTGACAGTGGGTTTCCCCAAGGTCATACCATATATCTGCAATGGAACAAAAATGAGAACTTTTTCTCTAGCTCCAGTCTTGTATTTTAACCATTTACCCATACTGCTATTCATGTTTACTAGCACAAGATACTTTTGTTTCTTCTCTGAAGTCCTCCATTGTCCTCAGATTATGGAGCTGGGAGATCGAAAGAAACTACTTTTCTACTCACAGTGTTCTGCCATTATGTTTATTTGCTTATAAACAAGATAAGATATTTTCTAATGTTTTGTTCATTCTATTTATTTTTCCTTTCTCTTAAACAAAAACACCCAGGACGATCTTTCCAAACTTTTTTTTAAATCAAATAATCTTCTCCATAAGTATTAGGCAAGCCAAGTCCCACCATGACTGATCTCAACATTAAAAAATAGCATATTACACACAGTTCAGTGCTAGCTGAGAGTAATCTACCAAAATCAGTGTAGAAAGGGCTGCTAAAACCAGAAAGAAACACAACTTTTGCACCTAGGGAATTTGCAGATCTTGGCCCAAATTTCTACATAGATGCTTAGGCGCCTAGCTTTCATGGGCCTCTTTGGGACTTCCAACATGTGGTAGCAGTAAGATGACACATTACTTCATGGATATGAGCCTTACTTCTTCCTCCCTCTCCCTTGCAGCCAGGTAGGGCCAGTTTCACACAGCACCATCAGAGGTGTGAACTCTCTATCTACTCTGTGTAATGGTGATTTTTCAAGCTAGGTATGATCATGTTTATGGTAACAACTTTCTTCTGAGGCAGAAAAGAGAAATTAATTTAGACATAGGGTTAGGTATAGTCATACACCTCACAGAACACACACTCACAACTTAAAGCCTGTTGTACACTGTTATTGCACCTCCCAGTCATACAACAGTGACAGCCTATTCACCAATCCTCCTTGCATCAAGACTGAAAAGAACAATTTTGCCACCTGCTGCCATGGATGATTTTTAAGTTATCATCAGAAGAGCACAAAAAAAAAAAAAAAAAAAAAAAGGCCCTAAATGCCTGGGAACAAGGAGGTCTGGACTGTGTCCCATGTCTCACAGCTACCCCAAAACCCTCGCCATGTCATCTCAACTCTTATGTCGTACTTTCAAAATGGGGATAATGACATAACTGCCTTCTCTAGCAGTGACACTCAGACTTTGAAATACTCCAGTTCATTACTGGTGACATAACATTATGTTGTCAGAGTGCAGCAAGGACAGGATGTATAGCTCTTGGAGTCAGAAGAGACCACTAAGCCAGTTAGGCTAAATTCTTTTAAGGTTGGACACAAGATACTTTAAGGCATTACCACTTAAAATGCTGGAAAATCTTCTCACCCACTAGTACCCCTGAATCCTGCTACCCTATCCCTGTGGCCAACACTTTGCCTCTAGCAGGTAACTAGTCCAGGTATTTAGTGACAGCATTACTTGATTGAGCACAACAGGTTTGTTTATAACAAAAATAGTTGCTTATTTAAAGAAGGTATTTTCCTCCTGCCACATAAAAGATAATCAACCTGCAGCATCAGCACTTTCTCTGCCAGCAAATTAAAGATCCTGTGAGTAAGGCTGTAAGCATGAGATAATTGTGTTGTCCTATGTAAGAGAGGCTGTGAGACAGCAGCAGCCCATGCACTGCTGAAAGAGGACAGGGAGCTGGGCTGGAGCGAGAGGAACAGCTCGGTGTCTCCCCGATCCTCTCCAAGCTGACATGCTTGGTCACTGTCACCACACAAGATGGTGCCCAACTGGGATTATCCTCGTTGTCATACTCCTGCAGCATAAAATTGTTATTGCCTGAGAAATAGTTGTAAGTTGGAAAAGAGGCTCAGTCTGAGACCTGAAAAACATCACACAGTGTATATGGGGGAGCTTCTATATCACTCACAAAACCAAGCAACTCCTAACATTAAGTAAGGTGATTGCAGGCAACAAGCAGTCAGGATGCTTCCTGCATGCAGCTCTGCAAATGCGTCTTGATTCAAACACAGAGTTCATCAACCAACCCCACGCAGGGCACAGACACCCTTCCTTCATTTGGCATGGATCCTAGAAATGAAGCAGTCGCCCACCATCCCATTGCTGCATCCCCACACAGTTCAGGCACTCTGACCCTGGTCTACAGTCTTGGAGCTTCCCCCCCCCCCAGCCCAGCCAGCACACCTCAGATGACCCACCCAGTACTCCCCCCAGCAATCTGACCACCCTGCAGCACTCAACACCCCCCTCCCTACTCCCCTGACCTGGGCCATCACACCTAAGGCAGCCCAAGCCAGCCTCCCATCCAGCATATCACACCAGCAAAGGGGACTTCACTCCAGACACCTGCTGCAGCAGGGAAACTTGAGGGCTCTATTACAACAGTGCATTTCTACCAACAATTCACTCATACAATATGATCGTTACATTTTTTTTCTCTGTATGGGGCATTTCCTTACTGTCCAGGACACTTACAAACCTATGAACTTTTCCTAAACGAATACTACCGTATTTTTAAACCCAATCAGTTTCCAGTTCTCTTGTCTCCTTAAATGTACTGAGGCCTTTCCTGTACATAATATATGCATGTTTAATAATTTCCAAATACGTACTAGTTTGAAAACTGCTCTGAGCTTCATTGCTTCAAGACAGATCATGCAACTTGCAACCTACATGTGCAATACCTAATGCAAAGACTGACTTAATCAGACTTGCATTTCAGAAGTCCAGATTCACAAGTTGCCAGGTAGCTGGGGCTTACCAGGGCTACCTAATGCTAACTATAAATATTAGTTCGAAAATCATGTTCTGAGTTTAAAGTGTAGAATACATCTAAAATCGTGGAGGTATATCATTCTGTCCACTTATTGCAGCTTCCACACTGAAAAGATAGCACTGAGTTTGTATTAAAGAAACAACTATGTTTACCCCCCCAACATGGATATAAGTGCTGGATATATTGCCTTATCCTTTCATGCTAAGGCAAAAACAATATCTTGAACTACTACAGAAAATAGATCAACAACTGAATGAACCAGGAACAAAGGACAGGTGTCCACAACTAGTGAAATACAGACCTTAAACAAATGTTGTGAAAGGCTCTTTGGGTAGCTTTTGTATTTTAGTATTTTCTCTTTAAATTGCCTATACGGCTGAGAGGGACAAATAGCAGAGTGTATTTAAGAAGCATAATTTACCTCCCTTTTAATTTTTAATTTCCCAGTAGAAGTGACAGTGTTATCTCTAGAAACTCACTTGCTCAGGGGCATTTTTATAGTCTCCAGCTTTGCATGAACTCTCCCTAGAGATGGCAAGGTCCCCCGACTCTCATCTAGCAAACATCTGACTAAACTGCCTATTAGACAATAATGCCCTCCAGCAAGAGGGGAAAACATGGCGCTGTTCTTGTGCCGTCTTCTCCTTTCACCCCCTCCCCAGTCCCCATCACAGTGCAGACAAGGCTGCAACAGCTGCCTGTTCTGGGGGAAAGTAGTCAGTGCGTGAGACACGACTTCTGAGGATTTAGAGAGGCTCAGAGACACAGGGGGAAGCCTGCTTGAATGGGAATTTCACAACTGTTTCCTAACGTTTTAGGCTATTGTTTTTTCTTCCCCTCTAGCTAGCAAGGACAACCCAGACCACTGCAGGGTTAACCATTAGGCTACTGTAGCCCACCAGGCGCTCTACGAACTGGCAAATTCAAAGCCCTCTAAAAGGGACTGGAGATGACACAGCAAGAGACAAATGTCAAACATGCCCCAGAAACACAGAAACCAGCCCTGCATTCCCAGCACTAAATGTTCTCTGGCAAACACAGCCTCACACACAAAAAGAATCCCTGCTGGCCTTTCATCTGCCAGGGCTTGTGTATTAGCACAGGAACCCAGCAGGAAAGAGTCAGGAGGTCTCTCCCCATCTTTCACCCTCCTGCAAAAAAAATATTTCTCCAAAGGACTGAATATTTTCAAGAGGAGGGAAAACCCTTGCAAAAGTGAGGACAACAGCAATGAGTTTTTCACAGAGCTGTTGCCTTCAGTAGCTGTGCTTGGGGATTTACCTGCCAGCAATTCCAGCATTTGTGTCCCAAACCACACTTACCATCACCATTCCTGAGCAACCTGGTGCTGGATGCATTCCCTCTTTGTGCAGCTACGTACTTTCCTTCAGCTTCCTGAAGAGAACTGCTCCCCTGAGAAGCTTCAAACTTCAGAATTTTTTTTCTCTGCCCTACCTTGCTGGAGACCATCCAGGATTTACAGTTCTGGGGCTGAATTCTTCTCTCTAAAGTAACAACAGTGAGGGTAAAGGAGCAAGACCCATGAAAATAAGCTCAGAATCTAGCCACTAGCTTTCTGTGCCCTGGATCAGCCAGGAACGCGAATGCGGCACAGAGAGTTGCTTTGCTCAAGGGAGAGAAAAGAACGTGCTTCATGCAGCAGGAGCATCTCTGGCTGGTAGTCTCCAAAACAAACAGTACTGGAGATGAAAGAACCATGCCCTTTACACGGCTCTTGCAGTACACGTTTGCTGTAATCTTCCCAACACAGACTTCTACTAGGCTCCACAAAAAGAAAAGCACTTAAGACATTTCAAACTTAACAAAGCAAAATGCATATGCATTACAGCACAGCAATGTGGAATTGAACTGGCAGTGAAACGGACTGACTGCATTGGTTAGAGTTATTTTATATCTGATTTCAATTATTCTGCTATGCAAGGTGGTGAAGGTCACAGAACAATTTAGTGGCAGGGCTGCAGATGGATCCCAGGTGACTGACAACTAACCCCTCCTCCTCCCCTCCAGCACTGGCCTATCTCTTAACTACCAAACAGCACAGGAGTCTCTTATCAGCAAGTGACAGATGCAAGTGGGTTTCCAGGATGGAAAAAGGAGAAAAAGAGGATCCCCCAGGTTCTGAGGGGGATGAGAGATTGCTGGGGACATCATTTTTCACTATCTACTATTCTTATTTTTCATTAGATTACACAGACCAAATATACTTGGCTATTAAGCAGAAAGGCACCAAGGGACCCAAAAAAGACAAATTAATTCCTGATTTATGAACAGAAAATGCAATAACCGTAAGGGGAAATCAGCATATTGCTCATGTACTAAATGATCATTTCATAGACAAAACTGGGAATAAATCCAGGAATAAAGAATAAAAGTAGAAAGGCTGTGGTTGTAGTGCTGGGGGTCTAATCCACAAAGGAATATTATGGTGAGCACTATTAATTCAGTCACCTGGAGGAATAACAGTATCACTGCAAAACAAAGAGTATTTAGACTCACTGTATAGCAGGGCTAATCCAGACCAAAGGTTTTCACAATCTTAGTATCAACAAGAATTTTGTATGCACGTACGCGTAGTCATAAATAAGTATATAAATGTGTAACGTTTTTAACTTCCCATAGCATCTCATGCTTCTATAGTCCTCCACCTTCTCACATCTCCACTAGAGAATGAGAATCCTGTTTGCGGCCTTCTGTTATTCCATGCTTGACTTCTGCACACAGATCTACCAGAGGGACTGTGCAACACTACACTCAGTGCTATAGCAAACTTATCTCAGCTGTAATTTAACTTTGATATAACTGAGTGCTAGGTAATATGCACAGGGATCTGGGAAAAGCAGTTAGCTCTTACAGATGAAAGATGGGATGCTAGAAGTTGTGACTGAAAGATGGGATGCTGGAAGTTGTGACTGAAATGAGCAACAGTTCAGGGCTAAGGAAACAGGAACTGCAGCAGTCTGACTTCTGTCAGCCAACATAAGGCTGTCATACAGTAAGGATACACAGACTAGAAAGTGTTCAGATATGGCCTTTGAAGAAACTGCTTAATACATAAACCAAACATGCAAAGCTAACTGGAGCATTTGTGCGTGCTTAGCACATGGATAAAGTAATGAAGAAACGCATGACAGATGAGTGACAGAAGATAAATAACCAACAAGAAAGCACACGGAAACTACTATACTGTATACAAGGGAAGGCAGTAATATAAGGCAGCACAGAAAAAGTGTAAAGTAAAACCAAGCTCATAGACATACAAGCTGGAATCCTAAATGCACAGCTTGACATCAACGTGCAAACAGTGCTGTGCTGGTATGTTTGTGATTTGTCATAATGACTAATGAAAGAAAGAAGTGACAAATCCAACCTGGAATCACGTCTATAGTTAAAAGCAACTTTGATAGGACAAGACGCCTGGTTCAGAAGACAGAGAGCCCAGTAGCAAAAAACATGCCGATACATCTCAAATTATATCTGCAACACTTCTGATCAAGCAGCAAACTGGACGAAACATCAAGTACAGGGTGGCAAGCCCATCAGCACAGCCATATCTTTCTGGAAAGAATCCTGTAGCATCTACCATTAAAAGAAATAAGTAAGAAATAACTCGCATACATGAAGCAAAGCTCCTACTTTAGGAAGGCAAACAAAACTCCATTTGGGCTGTAGAGAACACAGAGCAATACATAATAATCTATGTATAAATAGTTATATACACTTCTTCATCTGAAAAAAAATCCCTAATGTAGACACACAACTATCTTCTGAAAATATGGTATCAAATGCCAGATAGGGACACACAAATCCTAACAGTCATTCCACACCAGCGATACAGGATATGGACATTTTAGCCATTCCACCTAGAGATGTCATACAGAAAGGCACATGTTTCATAAAACTTTATCCTGTTTGAAAACTTAAGTAGCACAGAGACTAGAATTTCATCACCATCAACCAAGAAATCTCAATAGGCTCTATGAAGTTGATGAATACCAGCTGTACCCCACTTACATGTGAGGAAACTGAGCAACAGGTTACGGGACTTGCTTTGAAATCAAAGTGACCCAGTGGCAGAACCAGCAGCTGTATGTCCAAATCCTGTGCTTTAAACACTAATGCACAAAATCCTTTCCTGAACCAGAAATAGAAAGCCAGGTGACCTGCTCCTCAATTATCATAGAATGATAGAAAGGTTTGTGTTGGAAGGGACCTTTAAAGATCATCTAGGCAAACCCCCCTGCCATGGGCAGGGACATCTTTGTCAGGCATTGGAACAGGCTGCCCAGGGAAGTGATGGAGTCTCCATCCCTGGAGGTGCTCAAAAAGTGCGTAGATGAGGCACTTCAGGACGTGGTTTAGTGGGCATGGTGGTGGTGGGTTGATGGTTGGACTCGATGATCTTAAAGGTCTTTTCCAACCTAAACAATTCTATGATCTTCCAATAGACCAGGTTGCTCAAAGCCCCATCCAACCTGGCCTTGAACACTTCCAGTGATGGGGTATCCACAACTTCTCTGGGCAACCTGTTCCAATATCTCACCACCTTTATTGTAAAAAATTTCTTCCTTATATCTAATCTAAATCTAGCCTCTTTTAGTTTAAAACTGTTACCCCTTGTCCTGTCACTACAGGCCCTGGTAAAAATTCTCTCTCCATCTTTCTTATAAGCCCCCTTTTGAGTATTTGAAAGGCCACAATAAGTTCTCCTTCTTTTCTCCAAGATGAAGAACCCCAACTCTCTCAGCCTTTCTTCATAGGAGAGGTGTTCCAGCCTTCTGACCATTTTCATGGCTCTCCTCTGGACCTGCTCTAACAGATCCATGTCTGTCTTGTACTGGGGACCCCAGAGCTGAACGCAGTACTCCAGGTGTGGTCTCACAAGAGCAGAATTGATGAGGAGAATCACCTCCCTCGACCTGCTGGCCACACTTCTCTTTATGCAGCCTGGGATAAGATTGACTTTCTGGGCTGCAGACGCACATTGCTGGTTCATGTCCAATTTTTCATCTACTAATATCCCCAAGTCCTTCTCTGCAGGGCAGCTGTCAGTCCATTCACACCCCCCCCAGTCTGTACTGACACTGGGGAGTGCCTTGACCCAGACGCAGGAGCTTGCACTTGGCCTTGCTGAACCTCATGAGGTTCACATGGGCCCATTCCTCAAGCCTATCAAAGTCCCCCTGGATGGCATTCCTTTCCCTCTAGCAAATCAACTGCACCACTCAGCTTGGTGTTATCTGCAAATTGGCTACATCATTAATAAAGCTATTGAACAGTACCGGTCCCAATACAGACCCCTGAGGGACACCACTTGTTACTGATCTCCACTTGGACATTGAGACATTGACTGCAAGTCTTTGGATGTGGTCATCCAGCCAGTTCCTTATCCACTGAATAGTCTGTCCATCAAATCCATATTCACTGCTTCAATCACTAAAAACCTTTTTAAAACAAAACAGGAAAAAAGGCAATTAGAAACTGTAAAAAGCCCTGATTAATAGCTCATATTTGAAAATAATATGCAACTAATATAGCCCAGCAAGCAAGGTTGATTTGGGCCACATTTGCAATGATCTCACCTCCTTCTCTTTCTTAGAAAGACGTTCAAATTAAAGGAATACAAAGCATTAAGGGAAATCTACCTGGGCATCAACTTCACCTCTGCTCTCCTTTCCCTAGCTCCTCTCAATAGCCCTTAATCCCCCACCCAGGCTCCACAACCTGTCCTCAGACCACATCTCCAGCAGCACTGAATGCAATTACTGTAATTGATGTGCTGCTTTTGTTAAGACCATGGTATCAATAAACGGGAGTAAAACAAGCTGCTAAGGAAGATGCAGGAAATTTATTAGAATGGATGCATGCAGTGGCTGGCATAATAACTGTTGATGGCCAATTCATAAATCACAGCTGGACTCTTTGGGAGACTTGTAACTCCCAGTCGGCTTCCCTCATAAAACAACAACAGTATGAGAAAACAAATGAGAGACTGCTGTTAAAGCCAGTGCTAAACCTTTGCTATGCCAGTCGCAGCCTCAAAAGCTAAGAAGGAACCATTAGTTTAAGTTACCAGGCTCAGAACCAGCTAAAAATCCAGCTGGAAATGTCAGGCAATGAGCTCTCTTGCCTTCTTTTCCAGTCGAGTGGGAAGTCACACCTCAGACATGGTCTCTGACCTCTCTCAAGGCCTGCAGTTTTAAGAGTCCAGCAACCCAGAAAGCAATCCAGTGCCTATCAAAGGTCACACAGCACTTCAGAAACACCCAGTCCCTACAACATCACACGCCTAGACAGCACGCTGAGAATGCCTGCACCCAACGCAGCAACCCAGGGCTGCTGAGGGAGTTATCACAGCAAATGGCAGCCCTGCAGGTCCTGGCGTGAACGTGACAGCATGCAGGCTGTGGCAAAAGACCTGGAAGCACAGCTGTGTGGACGAGCAACCCTACCAGCCAAATGTCATCCTGCTCTCAAGGTGGCAGGCCCACCCAGAAGCAGGCCTGCATCATCCTCTGCTAAGCTAACCCCGCAGCTTGGCAGGCACAGTCTTTGCAGTAGCTCAGAAGCAGAAATGCTGCAGTGTTTCAGCTGCCCCAGCTTCTCCCCAGGGCAGCCACAACAGTCTCATTACCTGCTTCTGTCCCAGTACCCTCTAAAATGGAAACATGAGGGTGCTGGTGCCCTGGCCCATGCCCTCTGGCTTTCACAAACTCCTGGGATTCGTGCAGGGTCCCTGACCACAAGATGCTGGTAATCAACTATCCCATGCCTATCACATGGATGAACTGGCAAACTGGGGCATCAGTCTGGGCTACTGCCTGAACGGATCCCTGTAGTCCGTACCTGTTCTACATCCCCTTTCTCCCAGATCCATATCTCTGATGTCTTATCCATGTCAGTGGTGATGAGAGGATAAGGAGGAGGACAGAAAGGGGCTTACAGATGACAAATGTTCCATGTAAATTTTTAATGGCAATAAATGTGTTTTATTTTTATGATGATTTATTAATGTGCTTTATAAATGTACAGATTGGCCTGAGGCATCATCAGAGGTGGTTGCTGCTTGCAGCTGGGGGTGATAAATAGCACCTTCAATGCAACAGACTCAGGAGACAACTTGTTATGCAAACAGTTTACCCTTTAGGGCACTGCACTGCTTTAGGACCAGGACCACGCACTGCAGCCTTACAAGCTGTAACTGCTACACCCTGCTTCAAAGCCTTCTCCTCACCCTGGGGTACCACCAGGAATATCTATAGGCTCATGCTGTAGGTTGAGGCTATCACGGCCAAATCTCATTTCAGTCTGCATTCACAGGCCAGTCTCCTTCTTGAGGGGGTCCATCTCACACATTACCAGTCTGGCTGGCTGGCTCCATGAGGGCCATGCAAGTATTTCCAACTGTGCAACACTGTTCCCCGTATCACAACGTATTGGCTTACCCAGCAAGACATGATGAACTCACTCAGGGCTGCCCATTTCTCCAGCATGTGTTACAACAACACTACCATCTGGCACTTATGCTGCATCTTTCATTTAGGAATCTCAGAATGCTTTTTAGCAGCATCATTATCCTCACTTTCCTTTCTTCATGTAAGGAAATAATTCATATAAGTCCAAAAAAGTGTAAATCACAAAATGTAAATCAGTTGCTCCACAGTCTGGATCTACTAGATTATTCCTCAACATATCTTACAGCCAAGAAGAATTAACAAGGTGCATACTCCAAAGATCTCGTAGCACTTAAACACTATAAGCTTAATCCAGTTTTATAAACCATTATCCATGAAAATGAGGCACAGGGATGGCAACTAACTTGGCTACGGTCCTACAACCATTTAGTGTCAGAATCATTAGTTTACAAACATCCCAAGGAAGATAAGCAACACCACTGTTGCCTTTGCTGTTACAAACAAAAAATGCTAGTTAATAATAAAAAGCTCAGGAATAGATACTAACTGCTCTAATTCCTGTTCAATACATAAGCAATGAGACCATACATCTCCCACCACATACCTTATGCAAGGGCCTTTCATTATTTTTGTTTTTCTAAATCATTTCTGTTAGGAAATCCTAGGTATGCAGGCTACTTTATCAAGAGATTTACACCTTTCATTAAGGCAGGAGCAATAAGGAACAGTCACAACAGAAATACCAAAAAAGGGCCACAGTAAAGAATGGTGCATATATATTGACAGAAAAAAAAATGTTGATGCCATGGGCTTCCTCCCAGGCGGTTAGTACCTGACATTTGCAGCTTGAGCACACGCTGCACACTCCTGACTTAGTGTGTAACTCTAACCTAAAAGCTGAGGCTCCAGACGTAGTGGCTGTAGCTGCTGTGCCTATCATACAGCCCTGAACATGCAATGAGTACTTGGTCAATAATAAATAACTGTAATAGATTGGATTGGGCTTGAAAGTGCTTACTTTTTAAAACCATCCCAATTTAACTTTAACTCTAATCTCTCTGGTTTGTTTGGTTTTTTTTTCTTTCCTTCCATGCTGCTAACTTTGATGTCGAAAGCGAAGGAATAAGGGCTTCCAATACCACTGCCATCAAGGTAATAGATGTGATAGACTCAGGCTTACCACTGACTAGGTTATTGATTAAAATTTGTCAGAAGATGCTTTGGAAAGGCTGAAAGAGGCTTCAAACACGAAAAAAAAAAGAAAGTAAAATGTATTTCACTCCCAGAAGTGTATTTCAAAAGACTGAAGGTCAATTATCCCAGCAATTTACAGCCAGTCTCAACAATTTGGCTTGATTAGAGAGTATAATACAATAGGGGAGTTCTCCTCGCTCAGTCTCCCAACCCTTCCTTCTTTAGCAGCAGGTTGGAATGTCAGAAACAGCAGAAAGTGCAGGGCACCTATATTGCTGAATAAAGCAGCAACAGGCATTTGTCAGTGGATCTTGGCAAGTACAGACTTAGAGAACATATGCTAACTAGCAAGCATGGCAGGAGGGTTTAAAAGCCTGAAAGATTGGGTTGGTGACAAATCAGTGAACAGGAGATGGACGCTTTCATCACCAAGAAGGTCATTTGATTGGTGGGTATTATCAGTTATTGGAGGAAGATGCGCAGAGATTTGGCAGTTGGAAGGTGGATTTGTATGGAAAAATTGATAGTTTTGCACAATCTGTTCATCCCTCACTATCTGCCTCTTTCCTTCTGCACTGACCTGCTGGAGCCATGACATTTGCCTTCCCCAGGCCCTGCTGCCATAGCCAGAAAGCAGAGCCTTGCTGTTCTTCAGCTCCCAGCATGCTGTGCCACACACCAAGCCTGATACCATCTTAGCCACCAGTACTGGATCTTTTCCAGTTCTTCCAACTGATTGTTTTAACTACTCACAAGGCAGGTTCTAACAGTGGGCATCACATCCTAGACGAGTAAAGCAAGGCTGCCGAGCTGCTGTCACCAGCAGCCAGATACACTGAAAGGTTGTGAGCTGGTATGTTATTTGTATCCAAGGTCACTCTAACTGGGTTGGTACCTTCCTCCTGCCCAAGCAAAGCACTCTCATACACCCATGTCAACCTCAAAAAGGCCAAAACACGTCTATGGTGCAAGTGCTTTGCCTACTGATTACTGCAAAATGCACACACATAACGCCTTCCCAACCAATAGGATTATAAACCCATTAGGCATGCCTCTACCTGCCCATGTGCTAATGGGGGCAATGAGTATTTTCTGTTCATTCTTTCCTTTCATAGGTTACCAACTGCTCACTTCCTCTCTCCTCAGAGCAACAATAACTACAAAGTCTTTCTGACCCAGAGCACACCAATGTTTGATTTCAAACTGTTTTAAGCTTCCATTCCCCCAAATGCACAAAGCTGTCTTCCTCTCACAGGGGAGCAGAAGGGGTTAAAAGCCCACTCTCATTCTCCTTGATGGAGGCCATCCAGCCATGACCCTGGCTGAGTGGCAGACACATAGGAAGTGGATTATCAATAACTCTTTTTTCTACCTTCTTTCACCCTCTCTCTATACAACGTCAATGAGCTGGAAAATGAAAGGAATAATGCAGGTTTAAGAGGCCAATAATTAGGTCACAGCTGATCTCAGCTCGAATCAGCTGACAGCTGGTGCCTATCCTGCCCTAGCAAGCAGGGGGGCTTTCAGCACTCAGAGGTTTAGGCCAGCCTCCCCTTCTCTCTCCACTCTACCTCTTTGTTCCCAGACTCCCGAAAAGCAAAAATCGACAACCGTAATGCAAATCTACTAGGTTTCCACCCACAGGAGTTTACAGGGAGAAGTGACTTTGCTTGCTTTTGTCCTAAATTACCTTAAATCCTCTTTCCTGCTGCCTCACCACCACTGTCAGACCAGCACCACAGCCAAGTTACTGCTCCCGAGCTGTCCCCTTCCTCCCCCAGCTCCATCCTGCCCACTCCCGAACATAATCCCAATGTTTGCTTGTTTTAGCTTCCATAATCCTGTTGTCTTGCAAATCTCCTCACCATAATCCTGCTTTTGTCTGTCAATACAATTTGTTTGCTGTGGGGAGGAAGGGAGGTGAAACGTTGCTGGGAATGGAGAGAGCCTTTGCTGCTGGTTTCCAAGGCTGTACCCATTTTCACACACACCCTGGGAGGTTTGGTACTGCTTTCCACTCAGCATCTCAGGGCGGGTCACGGCCTCCAAGACAAAGAGTTTGCTGGGTCAAACCAGTGGCTGCTGCAGAACTAATGGCATGGTAGCAAGGATGTGTTGTTATACATGCCTGCACACGCTAGAGGGAGAGCAAGCAAGAAAAGCAAAGCAAAGGAAGAAGAGAAGCTCCACTCTCCCTTGACTGTCATTCTTACCTGCGCAAAGCAGGGGTAGAAGCCGAGGAGTGGGGCACTGCTGTAGGCAGCGACACACAAGGGAGGAAAGACCAAAGCCTGTATCACTTGCACACTAACACAGTGGTGATGGGCAGAGAAACAAACTGGTAATTGATTGGTAGGAGCTGTGGCAATTTTGTGTGTTTGCATGAATAAAGAATCAGCTTAATCAGACTAATTCCTTCCAGTCAAAACACAACATGGGCTCCAGAACTCACAGCAAAATTCGGCTGCACCAGCCAAGTTTCACACCAGAACAAAGGGGCTACGAATTCCACCCAGTTTGGCTGCAAAACCGAGAGTCAGGCCAAGTGCCCAGAAAACACTTCTGAATTCAGACAACCACCCACTGAAAAAGCACAACAAATTGTGAAACTAGGCGATGATCATATGATTTGGGGTTTGTTTGCAAACATTTCAAAGAGAGATACAGTACCTGAGCAGGCTGCTCCTCAGGTCTGCTGAAGCGGATAGGAAAAGAGGGGGCTGCATGCCAGTCTAGGAGTGAAAGAAAACCAAAAGCAATGCTTTCAAGAGATTAAGAAAAGTATCATTAACACCTCTTTCCTCATGTCAAGTCTCTACCTCAGGTCTCCTACTAGGAAAGGAAGTATTAAAACGTTGTATTCAGAATATCTCTCCCCCAGGGGAAGTCTGGCTCAAGCTCTTTGCGGAGAAAAAGGATTTTTGGATTTACACTGAGCTAAGCTTGAGACCCAAGTACTCGGGATGCTCAAAGCATGTTCAGATCAAGTTGCAGACGCTGTTCATCCTGCACTTCCCATTGCAAGCCTTGCTCTATAAGATGTTTTTGTCTGTTTTTTCCCAAAGTACATCACCTGAAAAAGTACATTCTGGGAAGCATCGCTCAAGTTAGTAGTTTTTACTACCATTTATGTAACATGTGGATTTCAGCCTGTAAGGTTTGTCTGGAACATGAAGGGTTAAGTCAATTAACTACAGAGTTCAGCTTATTGGAGATTTTAAGGCAGAACAAATACTCAGAACCCATAAATCAAATAAACCATCAAAGGCCAGCAAGCATTATTAAAAAACTGCATCCTTAAAGCAACATGGAGAGGATTCCCAGACTAAAGGTTGCTAATGCAGAAAGATTCTAGGAAAGGCAGTAAAGACTCTAGGAAAGGTATTTTATGAATATGTTTATAAACTTACATGAGCATAGTACAAGAAGGTATTCATGCTATGGGAATTTACAGCTGAAACCAATGCTGAATAACCAGGGCTTTCACAAAGGGGCTGGGACTTTGAGGAAGGAATTGTGTGCAGAGTTTGAGACAGCAGCTGGGACACTAATTCCAGTGCTGCAGGAGTGGCCCCTTCCCACACCAGTTTCAAGTAGATCAGGAACCTGTTATCCACCAGTTTATTCTAGAATATGGTGTATTTTAGCTTCCTCTAAGTGGGAGACCCCTTCCCCTCCCTTGCCCCTGTTATTGTCCTCCAGCTACAGATTAATATATTCACTCATATTCCTCTGATAACCTTGCCCACCAAGGCTTCCAGAGATAACATAGCTTTTATCAGCAACTTTATCCCACTTTCATCCACCTGTCCTCACCTACTCAGGGCTGAATTCCTGGCATTTATCATCTCACAGCAGTGTATCACACTCCATTTAATTTCTGAGCAGTCATCATCTAAAGATATGCAGCTCGATGTTGTACGTCTTGAATCAAATGGAGTATTTCCAGACAACTCGCAATGTTTCACACTTACTTGCTTCAAAATCTGGTATAGATTCTCCCGCCTCCTGTGGCAGGTCAGCCAGTATTATTATGCCCATTGCAGAGATGAGGAACCTTAGTCACAGAGCAGAGAAGCATCTCTTCCTCTAGCAGTGGCAGAGCTGGTAACCAGGTGATAAGGAACTAGACAACCCTGGTTAGTGTTTCTATTGCCACCTACAGAACTCCCTCTATACATGCTGGGAGCTTGCAATTTTAAACACCATCACACAGAAGGAACTTTTTCCCCAAAGGTAATGTGGTTGAATGACAAGAAATACCACTCTGTCTGCACCCCAGGAAATGAATCACCAATGCCCCGCAGGACACCACTCCATGCAGCCAGGACAGCCTTGCCTCATCTAGACAGTTGTGTGTGCAGAGGCAGCAATGCCATGAAAAACCACTTGCTGAAGCCAGGGCTCCCTGTACTGGATGGCACGTAAATTATACTGCAAGAGACCGGGACTGAGTAGCTTTTAAAAAGGAGTGGCTCTTAGCCTAATATTTATTTAATATTTGAGTTCCTCGTACTGGCTTACTGAAAGGCATCCTATCCACAGAAGATCTGTAAACCTGCAGAGCCAGCCTCCCCCCTCCCTTCCCCCCCAACTTTACAACCTCATTCCCACCACCTGGGATTCCAAGACAAGAAATTTGGCCAGTTTTGAAGTTTGAGGAAGCTCAGCTTCTCTCCTCCACTTCCTCCCCACAACACACGCACATTTCCCTTACATTTTCCCATAGCAGAAGTTTGGATGTTTCAGAGGTTCACACATGATTTCCCCCCGTGGTCAGAAGCAAAGTCAAAGTAAAGCCATAAGACAGTGAGTGTGTTGAGGAACTTGCCATTCCCTCCCTTCCACCCAAAAATATGTTAGTAAAGGAAGGAAGGTGACAAAGTTTGAATGCAGGATCATCCTGCAGGCAGTCGATGAGGTGACACTGACTCTCTAGCCTTTAGAGCCCAAGTGTACACTCTGAACTCTAGAAGCTGTGAATGGTACGTTCTGCTCAATCTAACACAGATGCTGAGGAAAAAGGATGATTTGTATTTCTGTAGCTCCTTCTACTCTGGTGGATTCTGAGGCATTTTGAAACTGGTATAAAGCTTTGATATGACTGAGTATGTTTTCCACCTGCTGTGAGACACAGGAGCTGCTCAGCTCAGAGCACAGCAGAGAAGGGTTCTGCATAGACTGGAGAACAAGGGCAGAGAAGCACTGAGACAGGTTGGTGCTAGAGGTGCAGTTTTGGCCAGGACAGAAAAGCAAATAATTTCCATTAAAGATGCAGTGATGTTTAAGTCAGAGAGCTCAGTTTTACATCCAGGCTGAAAGCAAGTATCTGAAGACTTCCTGCCTCCAGTACCTTATTGGATGTTGTATGTGAAAATTGGTTTTGCCTTGGCTTTTGACAGATGTATTTTTCAAGACTCAGTAACAGCAAAGCCCTCGATTCTGGAATGTCAAAATTTATGATCAGAACAGGGTATGGCCTTAGATTACACAAAATCCAAGAGATGCATCAGGATTTGTTTTAACAATCCACATACCAAAGTTTACTTCTGTGACTGCTTCACAACTGCTGACACCTTTGACTAAAACAGTCTCCGCTGTATCAGTGTAGCTCGTGACTTTTTGGTTCAGAAGACATGATGCTGAAACCCTGTAAACGCATCAGCAGAAGCTACTTCAGGTTCACTGCTGCATTAGACTGGATATAATTTGCTCTGTAATCCACTTAACTGGGACATGCTTCCCCAAGGAAGCATGTTTACCTACTGGATTCCACAAGGAACTTATTTAAGCCAGCAACACTTAATGGCAATAACTACTGTTTAACAGAGACATTAATTCTGCTCAGTGGGGACAAAATGCTTCTGTTAAGGAAATTTTGCTAAGACCTGCCAATGCATAATGTTAACTCAAGACCTCAGCAGACTTACGTTAGTTAAGAGTCTTTCTAATTGGGACAAACAGTCGCTCCAGGTGCAACATTCAAGCCCTCAGTTGTGCTAAGACTATACAACTTGCATTAAAGTAGACAAGGATTTCAGGTGGCCCACAGCTGCCAAGGAGCTCTCAGAAATGAACTCTAATAATCTTTATCCCATTAGCCCCCATTCTACTTCCCTGAAATCACTGACAGCTCTGACATTTGCTCCAACAGGAAAAAGCTAAGCTTTTACTATCCTGTATTTAACTCAAGCTCCCTTTTGAGACAGAAGAGATGCTGAGATGGTTTTAGTAAGTGTATGTTACAATAACAATGTCATCAACATTGCTGGCAATTTTTTCTTTCTGCACAGCTGTGAAGCTGAGCATTTACCCTAAATTCTCTATTGTGCCATTTATGTTGGGGCACCTCTCACCCAACTGGGAGACTACCAGTGGAAACAGCAATGATGATCTGGACTGTCATACCCTATCTTTATCTTATGAATCCCAAGGGGAGCAAAGAGAAAATGCAAGTGTAATTAGGAGACCCTCAATATACCTGAGAAAGTAGGTTTGGGTGTGGGGGGACATTAACAAGCCAGTACACAGCTAGCTCTGATCCAAATAGTGTTCCGCTGTTTGCTTTTCCACTGTTTTTTCTGCACTAATTCACAACCACTGTAACATCAAGACAAGCTTCCATATGCTTCATTTACTGAGTAATTAATTTCAGCCTCTCCCCCCACACACATACACGTTCATTTTATCTGACAAGCAAGTCATGAAAAAAAGTCCATTCTCACAAGAAGAATACAGGGCAGCTATCAGAGGTCGCCTTCCTTCTTAGCAAAGAAAAGCTAATTGGTGCATCTGCTGGGCGATGGATGCCTTTCTTATCCTCCTCTCCTCACCTTGCACCCCCTGCCCCAGCTCAGATCTCTTGTTTGTCCCAGGCCTCCCCCTACACCAGAGAATGGTTTTTAACAAAACGCTTTCTTCCAGATAAAAAAAGGAATAACTGACTAGAGGAATGTCTGGGCACCTATCCTCCTGTCCAAATAATGAATGCATTAATGACCATGAGGTGAGGAATAAATGCATTAAGAGGCTTAGCAAGTCACTCAGAGAAGCACAGACTCTACCCTCCTGCTCTCCCTTGCTCAGTGACAGTTTTACCCACAGTAGCAGTGCCAGGAAATAAAAAAAAAAAGGGGGGGGGGAGAAAAGAAAATAGCAGGTAATTGATCCCACTTTAAAATACTTCCTTTCATCAGAAAGAAGAATATTTTTTCTCTGAAATCCACTTTTTGCTCACTTGCTCTCATGCCTTCTGCCAACTACTGCTCTGTTACCATTCTAGGTCTGTATTATGATGGTCTGTTCTCTAAGTCAGTATTCTTTTATGAAATTTGGTAAGTCTATTTTTAATTCTCCAGTATGTCTCAGTATCAAGGTGGAAGAGAGAAGTAACCATAATACAGAACACTAGTGATGGCAACAGAAGATCACAGAACTAAGTCAGCAGTCAAGACAAACAATGAGAGATTTAAAAAACCGTTAACACAATTTTCACTATGCCATCAAGCACTGCTGCTCTATGCAGAATCACGCAGGTAGAAAATAAAGATCTGAAAAGTCCCGAGACAACACCATGATTCCTTGATTGTCAGCAGATGAGACACATAACTAAAAAAAAATAGATATTTTAACTTGCAATTCTCATGGAGAGCAAAGAAACAGACTTGCTGACATGTACTTTCTGCTGCCATTCCCAAGGAAACAGACATGCACATGAAGGGTCACGATCCAAAAAAACAGGAACCAAATCTATTTCCCACCTCCTATCAGGCACTAGTTTGCACAGGTCCCTTTCTGTTGGAGGAAGAGGTGGTGCTGCTTGCGTTGGTTATTAGACATTATTTTCCACTTGCTTGACCTTTATATACCAGTGAATCTATGCCTTTTTCACTCTTCGATGATCTTTTGCAGTCTCACTGCCATCTTGTGAGAGTAAAGCCTTATCTCCCCTCCATGAGCCACATCCAGATTTCTTGTCACATTAAACAATGCATCCAGTTGTAACAGTAAACAGCTATGTCTGTCCCAATCTAACTAGGCTCCTTAAGACATCTGAAAAACAATTAATTCAGCTGAAAGCCCTTCTTTTCACTGAACAAATAAGGAAACTAAGCACAGTGCCTTCAACCAAATTTTCCCATGTAAGGCTTACTTTAGATGCTTTGTTTTAGAATTGGCCAATGTAAGACACCTGGGACCCAATTTTCACAGCACTCTCAACAATCAAAAAAGAATTAGTCATGCAGGAACCAAAGATCAAGCCCAAACTAAATATTCAAAGTCACGGACTATTTCTGGTCTGAGGTCTGACAGCAAGTCTGTGGAGAAACTAGGAACAAAGTTCAAGAGTGCTCAAGTCCTCATTAATGACTGATCTACAGAGACCATCCATTTTCTTAGGACACCTACCATTTCCTGCACTCCGCCCAACATTTTGAAATAACACAGCAATGTCTATGGGATTTAACCTGTCAAAATGACATTGTAGGTGTGAACTTATTGTGCAACTCATATTTGACCATTTTATGAAGAAACAGAATTAATCAGTCCACAGTTTAAGATACGATAATCCACCTTTTCACAAGCACAGAAGCAGGGAAGTGGGAATCAGAACATAAGTAACTGTTCATCCAAAAAAGGAGCACAGAGGTTAAATATGTCCAGCTGAGCCACGCACACAGAAATACAAAGCCAGCTGGATAGCACATGATAGTCAAGAGAAAATTTATGGCCCTTTTCTGGGGGCCATCACACAGAAGAGCTGACCCGTGTGCATTCATCTGCCCTTTTTCTGCTACAAGATGCATGAGATGAAAATGCTTTTAGTTGACCAGTCTTTTAGCTCCACAGTCCAGTTCTAAGGAAAATGTACTTCTTGTCTGTAGAGCAAATGGTGATAATGCAAGGACTAAAGGCAGGAGCTGACTTAAGATGGAACTCCCTGATACTTCCTAGAAAATAGCCATCAAGAAAAGGCTGAACCATGATGACACAAAATTGCCACACTTTTCCCACTTAGTCAAATCAGAACATCAGTTGCTGACTCTCGTAACTGGATCTTATCATCATCATCAAGTTTTCTACCGAACCTACTGTACTGCAGTAGCAGCCCATGGTGGTAAGAGATCTTAAGCAGCTGCTAGCGTGGATTTATCCCAGGTATGCAGGATCAAAAGGGCATCTTTGGGAGAGAGAAAAATGGCTACTGAATAAATAGGACAACAACAGATTTGCCCTGATAGCCATTGGAAGAGCTCTTGAAAATTTCCTTGTTTCTTGTCTCTCAGAAAGGAGCTGATGCTCCCTCTCATTCCCATTTTCTTCACCTTTTCTCTGCCCTCCCACCCTATCTCAGTTTCACCTTCTCTGCCCATTCTTTATTTTCTCTGTCTGTCCCTCTCCCTCCCATCCTCTTTCATAAAGCAATTGCCCTTGTTTTTCTCCTTTATTTACTTTCCAGCAAGCAAACGGCAGCAGTGGTGCCTGCTTTGCAGGCTGTAACTCCACTCCCTCACTTCATTTTCTTCCCAGCTCAGGCTCGGCGGTTCCGCCTCAGCGCTGCTCTCCAGAGACTCCCACAGCAAGGAGCAGCCTCAGCTCTCACCTCTCAAACCACAGTAGGTTAAGGGAGAGCACGGGAGGGAGGTGAGCAGCCACTGGAAGGGGAGAAATATATCATACCCGCTGCAGCTGGCCATTTTGAAGGTCACAGCAGAGAAGCCCTCCCCTCTGCCTGCCAACTTGGAGCTGTCACTGGTGTCACAAAGCGAAAGTCTCTGAGTGAGGGACCGATGTTCCCTGCAAGCCACTACTTCCTTAAAATAGGACCAAGAGAATGAGTAAGCTCAGCAAGGAGAAAAAAAAAAATAAGGTGAGAGGAACAGCCAGGCTCTCAGCCAGCACCATGCTGACAGTGAGAACGAGACATGGGAACAGCAGACCAACTACGTGCTAAATTTCTCACTTAAGTGCCTCATGTCCCTAAAGAAACAACGTGGTAAAAGAGAGGACCCTGTCAGCTCGGGTCTTTCCCCTCCCAGAGCCTTTACCCCATTATTTAGACAAAAACTGACCACTCTGACTACAGAGATGCTCACACCGTACAGCCAATACACACCTGGCTGTGTCCATGGTGGCAGTGTATACTCAGCCACCTTTCCTATTTTTGGCATTACCAAGGCACACAGCTACAAGCCAGGCATCGCACAAACAACATATAAAGACAGTTCTTGTTCCAAAGAACATGTAACCAAAACAGAAAGCAGGACGCTGCAGAAATACACACAGAGAAGACAGTGCATACCAGCATGATGCATTTTCTGTACAGTGGCTTGTTTTCCCTTCATTAATTCATCCTCGTTATGAACAGTGATCAACTGAAATAACAATAAAACTCACTGGCAATGTGATTATCTCCTCTACTCACAGATTTACTCTTAAAATGATCCTCCCTTGCAAATGGCTTACACAGCTCCTCCATGTAGGTACAATACCTACTGCTGTCAGGTATATCCCTACTCGCTCAGGCAATTTCTGATGCCAATTTGTTGTGTTCTGTCGACTTCACTGACAACTGCTGGTGCTCAATGTATTGGGGGGGGCGGACAATGTGCAGGGAACAGTGCCAAATATGTCTTGAGCTGAAGGCCAAAACCACAACATGCCCAAATGCAATCAGTGACTGCTACTGGAAACATTGCCCAAAGTGACCCATCCAAAGCTCCAAGCCAATAGTAGGACCAGTGGTGGGATACATGAGCTCAGTCTCAGCTGCATCTTTACCATCCATGCTGTTTCTGATGCAATATAACAGGCTGTATGTCCCAGGGAAACTTTCATATCTCATCACTTTGTCAATCTCAGAAGAATGTTTTGGAGCTCAGACCTTGTGAGCTCCTCTATGATCCAAACCTCAGTGATTTCTCACAGGTGGCTGAGCAAGTCCAGAATTATTAACTCCCCAAACTATCACTGATTTCTTAGCAAACTTCTGGCATGAAGTAACTCAAACCATTCCTCTGAATCATCATCTCTTCTCAGAGGTTCTTTATCTAGCTGCTGACCAAAAATGCATTGCTCCTCAGCACAAAGACCTGAAAAGATCCCAACAGCAAACCATATACTGGCTAAGCTCATACCCAGCACCAGTTTTAACTAGTTGAGCAGCTCCCCTGGCAAAACTTTGCCCTCAAATGCAGCACTGGAGTCACTTTATCCTAAGGAAGTTAACACAAGAGAGAGATAAGAATGTAAGAAAAGGGGAGAGAAAGAAATGAACAGGGGGCAGCCAGAGCTTGCAAGTTATCATGGACAAAGGACAATCTCAAACAAGGAACAGTTCAACCGTGTCGAACATCTTTTCTCCCTAATCAGACAAGAACACCCTCACTGGCTGGGGAGAAGGCACACAGCCAAAAGCAGCTCAGAGATAGCAGAAGGTTAAGACACCAAAGCAGTTAAAACAGCTGCAGGTATTTGGGCATCTTTGGCCAAGTTGATCACATATTATAGAAAGAAAGGTGGTCTTCACAGAACTACAGATCCTCTCTCCATCACATTTATCACAAACTTGTCAAAAACTAAACTCCAAAATGCAAGTCTTGAGTACTTCACCTATGTCCTTTCATACTGGTTGGATAAAATCCCCAAACTAGTGAAATCAGAGAAATTTTTATTATTGAGGTCAGTGGAGGTAAGATTTTACTCCTAACATCTTTAGAAGTTTCTTACTATCCTGTCTATTATCACCTCCCTAAACTCCATGCAAAGTATTCCACCTTCTTTTGTTATCTGTCTATGACTGACATAAACTGTATTTCTTTCTCCTTTTACTCTTGCATAGCACTGACAAGCACACCAGAAGAGCTCTGTGGGCACCTCAGACTAGAGCAGAAAGGGAATGCTTAGGGTAGTGTCACACCGCCAGGAACACACGTACCACTGAACTCAAAACATCAGGAGGAGGTATAAATAAAGACTGACATATGTTGACAGAGATGCAAATAATTGGATTTGCAGAACCTGTACCTGGCCCGTGGCAGATGCTAAATGAATTTTCATCAAGAATTCACCAACATCTACTGGAAATTAAAAACAAAAGGATGGGGAAAACATGTCATTTATCATACTTTTGGGCCTGTACCCTGTCAGGCTAGGCACCAGTCAAAGAGGAGCAAAAAGATGGTCTTTTCTCCCAGACAGCTTAGACTCTCAGTAATGTTTTTGGGACATCTGGACTGTTTCTGATAATAGGCACAAAAAGACTGACCAATCTCCCTGCGACCCACGGAGAGTGGTAACAGAAACCAACCTAAGTCTTCTTACCACTACAGAGAAAATGGAAATTCAAAGGAGTTGAGCAGTTCCTGCCCAAGGGCGCAAGGGAAAGGATGAAGAGATAGGCATGAGCCCTGCAAAGACAGCCCACTGCTCTCATGGCTGCCAGACAAGGGCCAGCCTGTTGTGGCAGTAGCTCACTTAGTCTCCCCATATGTGCCGAATTCAGCCCCAGCAGTGGCCAGCCTGGCTTTCCCAGGCACTGCCAGGGGACACAGAGCTGCTGTGCTGCCTCCAGCACCCCCTGCCCCAGGGAGCTCTCACACTGGCTAAAGACTCAGTCCTACTCTGTGTCCACAAACACGGCAGCCCTGCAGGACACAGGCAGCCCTCCATACACAGTCACGAGTTTCACACGCGTGCAACACAATCATTAAGTATGTGCCAATTAGATAATCTGATGTCAAAAGCGAGAGTTCAGAGATGAGAGATGCGAAGGATGAATAGGCTGAAGGGACTGATTTATAGAAACATTAATCATGAGATGTTTTTATTGCTTCTTGCTTAAATTTATCTTGAAAATGGGATTACATAAACCAATAGCAATATTTTTTTCAGGGTACAACTCTGACTTTCGTGTCTGAAATTACAGACCCAAGTTTTCAGAATTGCCCCTACAGAATTATTACAGCTCCGTGTGCAAAAGACAGTTGGATAGCTTAGAAGTGACTTGCGCTGGCAATTACCATGACTATTAGGAGGAACTACTTGCCCACCCTGTACACGAAAATCTGAATATTGACCTAAAAATATTCAGTCATTTTATTCCAAGACAACATCCCCAACCAATTAGTTTCAAGTACAGTCTTCATTAAAGGTACTGAAAGGAATAAAATGTTAGAATCTATAATTTTGTGTTGTAAACTCAGCCTCCTTCAAATGTACCTCTCCATATTGCGTTGGGCAAATTGCAGTTTTTCCTTTTTTTTTTCTGTGGGTTTCAGATTTGTATCAGTTTAAAGTAACAAAACAAACAGATTTCATTGGTCAGGAGGGCAAATGGTTATCCCTTATTCTCCAAATTTCAACACAAACTGATTTTTTTTTAATAGCAAAGTTTCTGTAGAAATTTATCAGAGTGGGAAAGGGACCTTTTTTGCTTTTCAAATACATCATTGGTTTGAAGAAGCAGCAAATATAATAACATTTGTGTCAAGCAATGATTTAAACTTTCTGAGCCAAATCTTCATCTATATGTGCTCGATGAAATGAACAACACTGATTTACACAGCAGAGACTTTGGTCCACAGGTTTGATTATCAATAGCAGTTAATCCTCTATTGCCATACGCTAAACTACAGATAAAAGAGCTGGTCTATTGTTAATCCAAGATCCTACAGAGATATGAAGCACTGACGCTACATGGTGGCTTAAAATCAAGCCATTCAACTGCATCTGGCGCATTTACTCTTTCACACTCAACACCTCATGTGACACTAAATGGATCTATGAAACAAGGGCCTGCTCAATTCACTCCTCACACCTCACTGAGCTGAGAAGTAAAACCACAGACGTAGCCAGAGTTGCGCTGGTGTAAATGCAACTCTTGAGGAGAGCAGGGCCTCGTGGCTCTCCCCTCCTTCTCCTTACAGCATGTTAAATTGATCCAGGAAACAGTTCATCTGAAAAAAATACCGACCGACAATTTGTTTTAAACAAACAGTTGCTGGCAGATCCCCCATCTCCAGCGGCATGCAAGTGTCTCGAAACACAAAAGGCAGGGAAACTGAAATTGAAAATTGATCTCACTGCGGCCACATAGACTGGAAGAGTGATTTCCTAGCTGTGATTTTAAATAACTCTTTCTTCTCTCCTCCCTCCCTCCTCCCCATACACATTCACATTTCTTCCCCCATGTTCTCCATCTTTTGTCGAACAGGAACAAAGACTTCCACCACCTCTCTCTCTTTCCCCAGCCTTCTCATCAATATTCTATTACCAAAAAGGGCTTTAGTTCCTTTTTTTCCTTTAAATCAATATGAAGCAAAGCAACGAGAGGGAAAAATTAAAATCCCCAGCAGAAAAAAAAAAGGGTCCTTAAAAAAGCTAATCACTGTTAAACACTGACAGCTCACTGGAGCGTCACACGCAGCTCCTGCTACAATCTGTTTCGTCCCACACTGTCATAAAGGTAAGCTACCTGAGCCTGCCAGCCAAAGACACCCGAGGCAGGAGAGAAAGCAAAGACAAATAAAGCTTTCAGAATTGATCTTCATGGATGGTTGTCACTTGGACACCACAATCTGGAAGAGCGAGAGTTTGTAATGCCTGGCCTCTGGGTGAAGGTGGCACTAGGGAAGCCCCATGAGTCCCTGCCATTGAGACCTACCTCAGCTCCCAGCTGGAGGCAGGGGCAGCCAAGCATCTTTATATCTTTTCTGCAATGGAAGTGCTCCTGCTCCTCTCCCAGGCCTAACCCTTCCATCCCTGGCACATCCACACATGATGCGGACAGGGCTCAGCTGTGCTGCTATATATACACACACCAAAATGATATATATGGGATATGCCATACCTAACATCTTCAAATGTATTCTCACACACATTACTGAAAAGACCCTGAAATTATTTAGAACAGCAGCATGAGGGGGAAAAGCAAGTTCCCTTGAGATTTCCAGCCCAACTTTGTATGTCCCTAAATGTAGCCAAGCACCAGACAAATACACTGGCCCAAATGCTAAAACTGCTTAACCATCAGCAAAGTGAATTACAAAAACTTTCTCTGACTCCCCCTGGACTGCAGTTTGGCTGCAGTCCTCAAAAGATGTAGCTCAGTTAGACCTGTTTCATGAGAAAGGCCACTGACTTAAGAGGGAATGGATATATGAGAAGGTTGATTTCATTCTTTTGATTCTTCTTATTCATATTGCCTTGTAAAACTGCAAAGTTAAAATGGAATAAATATGCTTTTATTTTTACTACTTTATTTTTTTTCTTAAGGCAAACAAATTCTGTTAGCCAATGCAAAAAAACCAAGGAGAGACAGTTGAAGTAATCTGGGTGCATCTGATGCAAGATTGATGACAAGAAACAGCATTTTTGTTAAGTCATATCCCTGTTCTATTTTTCCTAATGCTTCTTCATGATCAGAGGATCTTTCAAGAGACACAGCTGGACAGAGACACTGCATGGCAGTGGAATGAAACAGCAGAAAACAGTCCCACCACAGTCAACAATGCATTTTCTTCAGGAACACCATTTAGAACTAGAAAGTAGAGTCAATTCAAAAATAGGAAACTACTCAGTTTTGACTCAAACCAGTTTTACATCTTTGGGCAGCATACATTGTTCCTCTTCTGCCTGCTAACAAGCTCGAGTTACAGCTCTTACATCACGCACCTGCCCCAGCACAGACGATACCTCCATGCTCTGTCCCAGTGCTCTGCTGTACTGGAGAGCATAGGTCTGCACAGGTTCTTGTCAGAGAGGACGTAAAAGAAGCCCTGTCATCTTCTAGGCCTTTGGTTGGCACCTGACTTCCCACATAGCGAAGTACAAAGCAGCTCATAGGGGGCTCCCATATTGCTTTCCAACCTTCACCTACCCACCTGACAGTTACACAAGATTGCTAGGGTTCTGTATTCTTATCACACCAGGAAGTACCTGCTTACTGCCAGAGTGTGTGCAACACGCTGAACAGAGAAGTTTCCTGTTCCAGACCACCAAAGAGGAGAAAAGCAGCAACAACAGAATTGGGGGAAACGTGACATGACAGTCTGTCCATCTTCAGGAAGATGACCATGAGACAAAACCTGCTCGCTCAAACTAAGATCAATTCCATCATCATTCCCAATCATTGATCACTGAAAACAAATTACAAGCATCCTTAAAATTAGGAAAGACTCTATTTCATCATTACCTTTTAAGAGAGTAAAAATTTTCAGGGGACAAAGGGTGAGTCAAACAGGAGAGCTCTAAAGATAGTGTATGTATCAGCAGGACAAGACTCAGGTGAGTCAGGAGAGGCACCCCTCCTTCTGAGAAGGTGCCACAAATCAGCTCCACGCAGTGCTAGAGAGCACTGTGATGTTACAGGAGAGGGGTTCTGCACTTCTGTTTAAACACAAAGGTCCTCAAGCATTTACAGTGAACAAAAGCTTCTTCTCCCTCCATACCACTGTAGTGCACAGTGTGTTCTTTCCACTTGGTGGTGATGGTCTTTCAGGTATGAAAAGATGACTCCTGCATAAATGCCTTGTAAAACACTTCAGAACACTGTGCACCATAGAGGAATAAATTATTACAATCTTGAATTCTTGCTTTAAAATATGCAGTGAATTTGATAAGTTTACCTGGGACGAGGAGATAAGGGGCACAAGAACCTGGGGGAAATGTACACTTACTTCACCCAGCGTTTCTAAGTCAGATCACCAAAACCAGAACAGTAATGAGTTTAAAACTTTGCCCTCTCCCTGTAATGAAGAAATACCCTGATCTTTTCTAATCTCTTGCATTTTCCCCACAACTTCACAGCAACCTGTGATGTGAAAGCTAGGGTTTTCCTCCCAAGTCGCCCCTTTCTCCTGCATTCACACTCCCCTTTGCTTTCCTGCATGGCTAGCACAAAGCAGGGACTTTCCTTTTCTCTTCAGGCAGCATACAGCAACAGAAATTCCCCACAAACCTTTCAGAAGCAGCTGTACTAACTTCTGTGTTTAGCAGCTGTATTAATCAGAAGGGCAAACTAGGACTCAGGAACCAAAGACTTCTGTTACATTGTGAATTAACAGTTAAAGAAAGTAAAACCAGAAATTATTAGATAAATCTCAGCACAGAAAAAAAAGAAAACGCAAGCTGGAAAAAAGTCAGGCAATGTTTATCAATGGCGAGGGCTACAGAACTACAGACCAGTGTCCTCAGTTAATGGCTTGTGCCCCTCTCACTTAGGAGATTTCATGCCGTGCAGCAGCCCCACCAGCAGTCAGTCATAGCACACCCTAACTCCCGCCCCAGAGCGCTGCCCTGACTAGTGCCAATGGTCCTCACGAAAGCTGCCTGCGACCCTGCCGACACCTAGGAGGCTCTCAGGAAAACACACTTGGAGGTTTGCTCATGAAACTGCTTCCTGGCAGAGCAAGCAAGTTTGGTCTCAAGAGCAGCTTTGAGCCCACATTTAGGAGAATAAGAATATATTCAGAAATGGCTCCCCCCAAAATACAGCATAAGGAACAGTCAGGCGCAGGCAGAGTGTATGAATTTGATAGGGGAGAAGATCCACCAGATCAAATCCTTCTGGATCCACAATAACAGGAATACAGCTCCATGATAACAACCCATAGCATGCAGCTCAGCACACAAATACCTGTAGATTAGTTAGTAGTGGGCAGTCCACCCAACATCTCCAGAAATACCAATCTGGGAGTAGTATGTATGACCCAGCCTATGCAGGAGAACAGAAATAGGAGTCCCAAGCTGCAATAGGAATCCCAAGCTGACAGGCCAGCTCCACAAGCAGAGCCCCAAGAGCAAGCCAGCAAGGAGCACTCAAAGCTTGTAAATAACAATATGCAGAAAATAAATTAACAACCTGACACATTCAGAAGGAAAAAAATTGTAGCAGGAAACAGAATTTCACACTACAATTCCCAAAAAGCAAACGTAGGGGAAGAAAACTGTTGTCTAAAGGAGCAGGACTGAAGGGAGCAGAACACCTTAAGGATTCCTTCATTTCACACAACTTTTTTTTTTAATTTCTCTTTTGTGAAGCCAAAATAAGGTCCATCTCCCTATTCCACTGAAAGAAAAACAGAGATTCGGATGATCTTGTCTGTGATGGGGTGGAAGGTGCCAAGCAATGGTGTGTTGGCTATATTTTTCCTGCTGAACAAGGATCCATCAAACTAGTCAGATGAAAGGAGGTGTCCAAAGGCCCAGAAACCAATTGCACCAAGATGAAAGGCCCAGAATTCAGCACTCATCTCCCTGAGTCTCCAAACCTCATGGGAAAGCAAGAGAAAAAAAAAAGGGGGGGGGGGCCAGTAACCATGGGTAACCACTCTCAGGTTAATCTCAGATGGGGAGGGGAAAACGCTTCTCAAGATTAATAGCTAAAGTACTCGGGGATTAGAGATTAGGAGGAGAATCCTGTTTGCTAGGATTAAGAGGGCTGGGTTCACATGAAAACCTCAACCAGCGAATTGCCTCCAGCAAAACACTGGGGTTTATTATTATAATTATTATTTTATTCTCCTCCAAAAAATGAAAAACATCAGCAGGAGGGCAGCAAAATCCATCAAAGGTTTAGAAAATAAAATCTCTGAGGAAAGGTTAAGGGAATGCAGTCAAGATAGAAATCAGATATTAAAAACAAAAATCAACCCATGTTATTAGTAACATGGCAGATTATAAAGAATAAGAGATTTTTAAAAAATATATAATCAACTTCACTTTCCAGAATCCATGCTGTGTGGTCTATTTCTTTGCCCTTGGCTCAGCTGGAGGCAGGTGAGCTGCAAGAATGGCAAAACTCACCCCTTTTGCACGTAGGGAAAGTTCAGTTTGAACACCTGATGGCTGGTATTTTCCAGAGTGCTCACTAAGAGCTTCATTTTGACATTCACTCTTGGTTGCTTGTCACTGACACATGATTAAGGCACCTACTGAAAGTGTACAGGAGGGAATAGAAAAAGAATGGGACTACGCTGCATCAGAAGGGGCTAATAGAGAGGGAACAGATATTAGTCCAAAGTATTAAAGCAGGCATTCAAAATTTTGGTTAAGCAGCTTGCCTGAGATCATTTTCAGCGATGGAGCTCGGAACAAACCTGGATCCACCCCAGCAAAACTGTCTGAACTAGGCCCTACTTCACTTCACTACATCCTTGTGCAAGTAAATGTGCAGTCTGGGAGAGGATTATTTATTTTTTTTAAATACCCACAGAAAGGTATTTTAGAAGACAAATATCAAGCATTCCTATTCCTCTTCCCACATAATTCACAAGCCAGAAGCAGCTGGGCTAGCTCAACAGACCTGCCAGCCAGCATATCACCCACCAGCACATGAGGTTAGCAAGGACCACAACACTGAGTGCCATGCTACTGGCAAACATATTCCCCCCTTGCAGCCTAGTGCCACAGGCCCTCCACATAACCAGATCCTCTCTGTAGGCCTGTGTCAAAAATGCCTCACCATGAGACTTAGCATCAGTCTTCTCAAGCACTGAGGGATAACTGGGAAATCTGATTACTTGAGCATATTTGGCCTTTCAGGTAGACAAGAGCTGGGAAATTGCCATAGCAATGCACAAAAGAACTTCCTAACATGAAAGCCCAGGAGGTTGCAGGTAATAATGCCATTTCCAACAAAAGCCATACAGAGAGACAAGGGTTGTGACAGGAAGGAAAATGGAGCAGGTATTCTTAAACACAGCTGTTCTTGGCTGTTTGCGAGGGACATTTAGCTGCAATACAGACTAGGATGGTCCTCAACCTCCTTTAACAGGGAGCTGCAAAACCATCTGCATACCTGCCCCTCACCACTTGCACAGGCATAGAGGAAAAACTGGCTCCACCTTTTACTGAGCAAGGTCTCAAGGAGGAAACGTTTTCTGTTGCAGGTGATTTGGAAATTTTATTAAACTGGCTGTGTACAAAAATAAATAAATAAATAAATAAATACAACCCTTGCTTTGTGTGATGCCAGATGGTGTCACTGCCAGACTTCTGAGCACCACCGGCAAGGGACTCCCAAGGGAGCAATGCTCAGGAGGCTGGGGCACCATCCAGGCCAAGAAATCACACAGTTTCCTATCATTTATTCCTCTGAATGAACCCTGGTCCTTTGGGGCTCCCAAGGCTGGTACAGCAGCAGGTGGAGCTCAAGCTGGTTCATGGGGAAAGGAAAGTGCAAGCACAGCACAGGTGGACTGAATTTGCACACATAGATAGAACTTCATTAACATATTGGAAGCACCACTGCCTCCTCCCACCTCGCCTGCAGCTGTGTCTCTCCTCCTTTTCCCCTTCTATTCTTGGAAACTAGATGACTCACCTTCCTAATGAAACCAAGTCTAGTTGGCTCTAGGCCCTGACCCTTTTTTTGTACAGCAAAGGCTAGGAGCTGGAATTTGCTTGAACCCTTTTGCTCCATACTTGGGTAAGCCAGCCACGTCTGCGCAGGACAATAGCAACACCACTTGCCCAGCACCAGCAGCATTTCTGTGTGAGCAAGGAATGCTAACAGCGAGTTTCAGAGGGGCTGTGTATCAGGTTCACAGTCTACCTGCTTGCTTCCCACTGAGTAACAGACACTCAAGGGTAACAGAAGGTCTAGGAAGGAGAAAAGTGAAGAGGAACCTGTAGTGCAATAAAGTAGAAAGAAAAAGCCAACGTGTGATGCATACATAAATGACCAAGGCACACAAAAGCCCCTCCCAGTATCGATCTATGGCAACTCCTATCTCAAACACTCTAATTCTGGACACCATAACTTAAGGGGTAAGAAAGAAAAATGCTGGGAAAAATCAGGAAATTGCAGGAATAAAGAATTAGTAAGTATTAAGAATCAGCTAGCTTAAAAAAACAAAACAAAAAAGCAAACAGTGAAGTTGAGGAGATGTGATGGATGTGTACATTTGCAGGGAAAAGGAACATTGAACCAGAAAGGCTACGCTCCATTGCTACAGGGAGAAACAAAACAATTAGATACTTAAAAACTTCAGTTTACCAACATCATGATACTCCCTTGCAAATAACCCCCCACTCTCCTCTCAGTCTTTCATACCTATATCTGTTCCATCCCTACAGGCACAGTCTCCCTGCTGCCACACACTGCCACTGAGTCATGTTTCCCTTACCCCATACAGCAATATTCAGCCCTACCTGTGCCCCTTTCCTTGCTTCACACACTCGTTCCCCTCTTTCCTTGCAATACAGATCTCCAGTACAGGTTAGAAATTAAGCTCTCCATTACAGGAGTCTACTTTTCCCATAAAAATAGCCTTTTTAAAAAGCCAAAATTGACTGTGCTCCACTGTACAGGTGCCGACAGCCAAAACAGCTTCTGCTCCCCTTCAGCCACCAGAACAGGGAGAACGTAGGACCACCTCATCCAGGCTAAAGATCCCCTGTTGGAGACTAATAGCTTCAAAGATGAAGACTGGGGTCTTCAATAAGGAATATGAGGTTTAATATAAAGATGCGTTAGGGCTATGGAGAAAATGTTCCACAGACAGGAGGCCATCTCACAGCTCAGATTAAACTGAAAAACTGATGCTGGAGAGTGGTGTGAATGGTACTATGCTCTCATTTAATAACACAAGCACACATTGCTATGATGCCATCACTCACTAGCACGAAGATGCTAATCACTACCAAAACCTGTATGTTGCCATTGCCCACTGGCATGGTAGTGACAGACAAAGCACCAGCACACACAGGGCAGCAGTGAAGGTACATTCACTGGCAAAGGTACATCAGTCCTAATATAGCCTTGTGCTATAAAAACACACAGAAATTTTACTGTGAACGGAGAGCTGCCCTGTCCACCATAATCACATCATTTGGCAAGAGTAGGAAAGCTAGGAAAATGAGAATCAGCTCCTGACAAGAATAAACAAAGCATAAAAGAAAAATACCAAAAACCCCTCCCTTCAATTGAAATCACTTAAAGAGAAAAAGCAGTAGACGGCAGAGCTCAATGTGTTTGGCTGAGAAGAAAGTTATTTACAGCAAGGTCTGGCCTCTCACTGCCACCATGTAATTCCAGGCAATTGCGCTTTCAAATAGATCTTTTTGGAGAAAATCAACAGTGGCTTTGCTTTCAATCTAGTGGAAAATGAAGTCCTGCAAATGTGTTACATAAAGCCGCAGCAGAAAGAGCGCCGTGCACTCGGGCACGTGCTGTCAGGTGGAGGTCGGTGGGCTTAGTACTAAACTCTGCCAGGCCCTCTCCACATTCCTGAGCTTTCACATCACACACACACACACGGGATTTCCTGTAACTAATGATGCATATCAGATACTGTGGCAGTGACAAGTTTCCACAGGCTGAGTCCTACTGCCTACATCAGTCCTGTCTCTCCAGGTCCAAGGAGAAGTGCCATCTCCAAGGCTTGACAAAGCTGTAAGCCTCCTGAGCAAGGCCCTCAGGCATGGAGTGTACAGTCTTGTGAGGCATATATACCTGCCTCCAAAGGATTGTCCCAAAATTCACCACTGCCTACACCCCACAGAATTATGCCCCACAGGCACCTTCAGTCAACATGTATGCCCAAGTGTCTAGAAGGCTGTTTCCCAAACCTGCAGTGACCAGTACTGCCCTGATCAGTGTATCTGTTGCTCTCCAATTCTATAGAAATCCTGTCCCACTAGTGCCTTGTCATTCAAAAGCAACAGACACCCACTGTTGAATGTTTTATGCCATTGACAGCATACAGAATCTTGTAGAAAATCACCTTTAAACAGTTAATCCAAACATTCAAGCTTAGAAAAACTTTAGGAGGGTGACTACTGGAAGCAAAAATATTATTCAATGCCTATGTATGACTTCATGCAGAGAGGGCTAATGGCTGCATCATTATCAGAGGTCAACAACATGGGACTACAAAGGTAGTGCAGCCAGGCTCCACATACCCTGTCACCCCAAGCTGCTACTGGGCTTCACCCTTTCCCCCAAGCCCACAGGCCAACATATACACACGAGTGTACATACGCACACATACAGCCCCAGCACCAGCATCCATTTCAGACAAAGGCCAAGGAACAATATAATTTCAGGCAGCTTCCCCAGGGCAAGTGAGAGGGATGGAAAGTAGAAGGTAAAGCTAGGCTTTGAACCACCTCAAACTAGCTCAGATACCATTGCATTGTGAACACAGCAAAAGGAAAAGGTTAATTCCCACTGCACATTCCAGCAGGAAGAATTGTTAACTAACATTTTCCTTGGTTCAGGACATTGAAAAATGACAAGAGACAAACCTGGAACTAGTAACTCTAAAACAAGTTACGATTAAGACAGACATGAACAATCCTTCTTATTGTTTCAGGAATACTGGAGCATAGGTTTGGAAGCTTTCAGCCGGGTCACTGAGTCCAGGTTCTGCAGTGCATCCAACTGTACATTTCAACAAGTGTGTAGCTCAGGCTTCCCAGGACACCTATTCCACTCATGCACAAACATCCCAGAACGCTTCCAACACCTTACAGCAAACCGCTTCCAGAAAACTGCAGCCTGTCACTGTAATAGGCAAGAACAGTGAAGACTGAGGACACCACCACTGGCGCACCCCTCTCAGGCAGGGAGTATGTTCAAGAAGCCTCCTATAATCATCTGAAACAAACCATGCCCGTTTCCACGGTGGAAGGTGACTAAAAAAAGAAAGCCCGACAATCGGAGCAGAAGAAATTGAATTGTCTCTCCCCAAATTTGGTAATTGCTTTAATCTTGACATTGTGAAGGGGACATGAAATCAGGCATCTGGGATAATGCAATGAAAATGGGAGCACCTATAGGCCTGGTGCAGCCTACGGGCTATCTCTAACTGAATCTAATCTGCACTGCTCCAGAGAAAGATGAAAAATTAACAGCCAGGAGCCCATTTGCACAAAGGTGGAAAACATTTCCTGTCCTCCCTAGACAACTGGACCAGCAAAGCCCCTTTATAGGCTCGAGCATAGACCTACTGGCTGCAAAGCACTAGAAACCCTTTTCACTGCTCAGTGCTGACACAGGTCTCCACAAACTGCAAAGCACCCACAGCCAGCACCATCTGTCCACTGGTTATTCCTACTGCAGTGTAGAAGACAAAATAATTCAACACAATGGAGTAAATGCAAAGGAGTTTCAAGGGGCAGCAAATATTGTAACTTCTGCTAAGGAAGTGGAGATTAAATAAAATTTTTAAAAAGTATCAGCAATTGCACCATCAATTCAGACTTGCTGGCTGTTTCAACACCATGTAACATGGTCAGCTAAGACTTCACAGAAACAGCAGGGAGGAGAATTCAGGATCTTCTCCAAAAGTACATACCTCTGCCACCCACACATCAGAGGAAGCACCACTATTTTTTAATATTTTTTTTTAGCTCTGTAAAAGATTTAAGACTTGATGTACATAACCTAGCTTTTCTGACAGCCTCCACTAGAGGACTTCTCTTCCCGGGAGTCATTAAATACACCATTAATCAGATTACAAAGGGATAGGTGTTTCAAAGGAAGCCCTCTTCTTCCACCCCGAGCCTCCTGAAGGAGGGAAATGGTACCGAAACAAACAGTGATACACCCTACAAGTGCATTTATCCTCCCTGAACATGAAAAGCTTTAGTTCGTTAATTGACACACACCCTGCATTTTGCGTGATTTACCAAAGCCACCAACAGCGTTAACAGAGGGAAGCTGACACTATGTAATGAACGAGACGTAAGCCCTTTCTGGAGCAGCACTGGGAAAGTGTGTCAGGCCCCTCAGACAGCAACAGCTCTGCCTGGCACTTGCTTGTGCAGATTTCTGATCCGCTCCTGCCCCCTCCTCTCGCTGCCCCCAGGAGCTGGTTTCTTTTTGCAGCATTGCTGCTAGTAGAGCACTGCCATCCTCCAGCCCCAGGCGCCTCACTGTCAGGCTCTTAACCCCCAGCACTCTGAAACAAGGGAGCCCAAACAGCACGGCCCTCAGGGGAATAGCCTGCGGCTTTATCTCCTGAGCCACACCACCTCCTGAAGCCTGTGCAGAAATGAGATAACATCCTCCTGCATCTGAAGGGTGCCCCTTTTAATCTTATGACTAAATATCCTTGAAATTATTATTCAGAGAAAGGATTTTAAGATAAATTCATTTAAAACACAATTTATGGCCATAGACTGAACCACTACATCACTGGGCACACAGGGAAGCGCTGTTCCATCTTGGTGCCTTGTTCCTCTCCTAAACAAAGACCCAGTGACTCTCCTCACATGGTAACGTGCTTCTCAGCACATCACACACAGCTATTTCTAGAAGTAAAGTGTATAGATATGTAATTAAGTATCTAATGCAGCATCATGGACAGAGGACCAAAATTCTGTCCTAGATAGTGATAAAGCCATGACGTTTACAGCATTCAGAAGATCCACCAATCCAATTTGGTACACCAAGCAACATGAGTGTGCAATAACACAACTGAAAACGAGCAAGAGTAGCAATGAACAGAGGACCATTTTTAAGAAGTTGCTGCTAAGTGGGCTCAAGGAGGCATTACACTCAAGGCTAAAAATCAAATCACAAGCACTGTCCCTGCAGCCCCCTGTCTGGCTCCTTCTCTGAAGGAAACATCCAGCAATACTGCCCGGATGTTGCATTTGCATTTCATTCAGTGTCTAGATCCAAGCCCCAGATAATCACCATACTTTGTGTTTTTATGGAAAGCTTAAAACCTTAATGGCCTGAATCATCAGAGCATTACTTCACTCTGATGCTAGCATAAGTCTAATGCTTTTAGCAGTTGCACTGGTGGAAAATCAGTGATGTGATTGCAAAACTGAATGGCCTAAGTGTCTTACACAACTGTCATCGGTGTTCTAGGAGAAAGGATACAGAAACAGAAAGATGCAGGAAAAACCTCTCTCAAGATGCACTGCAACTTATAGAGGTGTGAACAAGCCCCCCAGGTCTCTGGACTCCAAGTCACATCTACTAGATCAATTAAAAAAAAATTCCCCCTCCTCAAGGCTCTCCAAAATAACCACCCAAAGGAGTTGCTTGCTTTACCTTTCCCACTACCACTGCTACCACCTGACCCACCTGGAAAGCAGTCTCTCACTGCCTCAACACTGGCACCCACTTTGGATATCAATGATTCATACTGGAGACAAAAACCCCTGGCACAATAGAGAAAAAAAATCTCCCCACCCTACACTACCAGTGCAGCGAAGACACAACTAGCGATCTCACCCTGCTGCTTCCATTGTTGTAAGATACCTGGGTATGTATCATGCTCTTTTACACTGAACAACTAAACAAGGTCCAGGCTCACAGTAAACTATGGTCATAATAGTACGTAAGCAGCATTTCTGCTGAAGCCATCTGCTTATTTTGCTTATTTCTGGCTGCACATATCCCTAAGCCCCAGCTGTGACAGAAGGTCATGGTGCAAGGTACTTGCTTTTCACATTTTCTTTTCTTCAGGAGGCAGGCTAGAAAGCTTTTTGTGTGATACTTTAGCCTGCCAGTGTGGTGAGGATAAGGAGGGGTCACTTCACTTGGCAAGAATAGTTTTGGATCCTGTAAGTCTGCCAGATAACACATGGACAGGAAGAAGAGAGATTCTCAAATAAGCATTTAGATCAAAAGGTGCAGAAACCACCATGGAAAAGATCACTCAGCTCCAGTTTCCAAGCAGAGGACTCTATCCTCACAAATACTTGCTATACTACTACCTTGTCAAGACTCGCTTTAGAAAGCAATAGCAATGGGATTTCTCTCTCTTCCCTCGGAAAAGTTTATCAAAGCGCAAAAATTTTGGTAAAGTGAAAAACTTTCTTTCAAGTTCTTCTCTGCATAATTTCACTTAGGAATGGATGCAGAATCCCTCTAAACCCTCTAAAGAAATGAAATAATAGCTATTGTGGAGAAGTTTCTATTTTTCATATCCTTGTAGCTCTCAAGGGAAAAATTGCTTTTGAGTAATCATCCAATGTGGGGTTTTTAAGTATAAAATGAGTGAAAACATTTTTGGATGTTTTTTTAACGCAAAAATGAGGCACAACTCTTAAACAGAATCCATGTACCTATGAATATTTACAAAATATATGCCACCACTCTGTTTAGTCACTAGAGCATGCATATGCCAGGCTGTCTTGAGCTCATGTTATCTTTGCTAACAGTGGTAACAGTGCACTATTTTAAAAGTCCTAACCTGAAACAGTCATATAGCATCCACTTTCTCATACAATAAACCATGAGATAAAGGCAGAGCAGTGTTGTTGAGAGCCTTTAGTATCCACATAACTGAAACTTTTATCAGAAGCGAGAACAGGCAACTTAGAAATGCATGATCCAAGTTTCCTCTAAAACAAAGTACAAAGGAAAATGGGGAAAAAGAGCCCCAACATAATGTTAATTATTGTCAAGATTTTAATCACACCCAAGCAAAGGATTTCAAAATTACGACTCTTCCTGCAACCACATCTTGATCTCAATGCTAAGATGTTATTTTTTTCACAACATTGTTGGGTGCACTTACCATATATCATCCTATTCTCAATTTTTATCTTACATTTATTCCTTCTGCAGAGTAAATATCATCCTGGAAATAAAGTACAGTGCTTCTTTATGGCTGAAGTAACTGTTTGCAAGGAGGAAAAGAAGATTTGTCTCATCCGTGGAAAAGTTTCAACAGTAGAGAGACTAGCCAGCCTATTTCTATAAATGGCAAATGACTGGTAATGTCCCCTACCCTTGACAAATGCTTTCAGAAATCCATTTCCTGCAGAAACAAATCATAGCAATAATCAAAGGACTTCTCTCACTTTCTTTGCAAACTCCTTAGGATTCATTCCCCAATTTGGGGTTGGAAACAAGACTTTTTTTTTTTTTTGATCAAAAGTCATCTTAGAACATGGCCAGCTGAGATGGCCACAGAGCAGATAGTCAGGAATACAGAAGATATCCTTCCTCAGAGCTTATCCAAACCATGACATTTCTCAGTGCTTTAAATTATCACCAAAAAAACCGAAGTTATTTTTGCTCACACTCATAACATTTCTTATAACCAACAGATTAGAAGAACTCTACACCCATAGAAGAAGAGAGTTCACTTTAAAGAGCCATTGCTTATTTATAAACCCCTAAATATAACTCTGGTATTGTAACCACATTTCAGTTCAAATAATAATGGTTTAACTACAACAGACTTTTCTGTAACATGGCAAATATATATATGTTTTTTCTTCTTTATTACATGTAGTAAGCTATATAAAATGAACCTCAAACTAATACACGCAATTGATTACACTGATGCCTCTACATGGATTGCAAGGTTTGTTGAGTGCTTTGAATAGGTAGATGACATAAGTTGCAAATCATTTGTTTAATGCAGCCATGATTTGCACCTTCCTGCCCTCCATATTTCCTCTCAGACTGCTCTGCATACTACATTACATTAGACCTTGCAACATATTTATGAAATATGACATCTTGTTGTCACGACTCCCATGTTACATGCAGGAGTCAAGTGACTTGCCTGAGACTGCAGGCTGAACCAGCAGAACTGCATTTGCAACTGAAAAATGCCTACATCAGTGGCTTCTGCAGAACCTACATACGTTTCTTTCTAGGATGTTGGGGTTTTTAGTATTTCTACATCATGCGTCAGCAGGCAGATAAACTGAATGCTCGAGATTTTACCTCTTAGAAGCAAGTGAACTGGAATGACTTAGCTAGGGCCACTGCTTTGAGAGCCAAATTCCCACTGAGGTCAGTGGGGCCAGAATTTCACCTCTGATTATATTGGGTCTGGCTGAGCTGTAGTTAAATTCTCCCCACAGTAGCCCTCATAGTGCTGTGCTTTGTATCAGTAGCTAGAAAAGCTGTTGATAACACACCAGTGTTTTGGCTACTGCTGAGCAGTACTCGCACAGCATCAAGGCTGTCTCTCCAACATTCCCCCTGCCTCACCCTGCAGGGGCTGGGTAAGATCCTGGGAGGGGACATAGCCAGGACAGCTGACCCAAACTGACCAAAAGGATATGCCATACCATATGACATCTGCTCAGCAATAGAAGTTGAAAGAAAGGAGAAGGGGGTGGGTGGGGTGGCATTCATTATTAAAATATTTATCTTTCAGAGCAACCACTACATGTATTGAAGACCTACTTCCTGGGAAGTGGCTGGACATTGCCTGCTGATGGGAAGTAGAGAATAAATCTTTTGTTTTCATTTGCTTCCACACGTGGCTTTTGCTTTATTAAACTGCCTTTACCTTGACCCATGAGGTTTTTTCCATCTTATTTTTTCCACCCCCCTACCTGTCCTACTGAGGACAGGAGTGATAGAGCAGCTTGGCAGGCACCTGACATCCAGCCAAGGTCAACCCACCACACTGATAGAGAAAGTTACATGAGCTACTTATCATTATATTTTATACACCAAATAGGCACCATACAAAGGAGCTGTTAATATAGATGGTTTACATTAGCACAAACAACCTTAATTGGTTTGCTTCATCCTTCCTCATCATTTATTTTGCACTTTCCTGCATATTCATGAATCTTGTTGTTCATTATAAGGTACTGGGGGTATGGGACTCTACCTCTGCTTCTCTCTCTCTCTATGGTAAGCAGTGGTACAGGACCAGCCTTTACAGAGCTTTCTGGCCATTGGTGGAATACTGTTTAAGGCAACTGTGGAATAGATGCACATGTTGACACCGCCTTCTGGAAGTGTCACACAGCACTTCAATTGCGACTTGGGACAAAAGTTCTTCCTATAAATAAAACTCAGGCCGTCCAGTTAAACTCAGTGTGTATTCTTTACATTCTGCATGAAGTGGGAGGTTTGTGAGAGCAGGTTACAATGATCTGGATCTCATGATTCTGTAACTAAGTTCCACTGGCCAGCCAGCAATCTGATTATATAAGTTCATTTGGGTCACATCATGGCTCAACAGTCAGGTTATTTCACAATCCCATATAAAAGTAAGATGGCAGGACAGAAGAGGAAGACTGAAGGGAAGACAGGAGGAATGCAGGAGATGCACATTGACAAAGGGCTGATTACATAGGCTCCCACATAAGAATGATCCAAAACAAACTCCAAGGCAGCTTCCTGCATCCTGGCTGGTGGTATCCCTCCCCCAGATAAGCAACTGTGAGGCTGTCTCCCCTGAGAAACCCTGACAACTTCATCAACCACAGGTAAGGCAGCCCTGGAGGTTAACCTTGAAAGCTCCCTGTTGGAATCTGCACATATGACACTGCTGCCCATTTGCTATTCCTTAGGAGAGTAAAATGTGTCTATGCAAACCCATGTTTGTTGCCATTACAGATCCAATTTAAACAAGCCCTGTCACTTTGAGGATGGAAGAAATCCCAGAAACCTCCTGGCAACTTGTTTGCTGTCTTTCCATATGTTAATAGAATATGCAGATTAGGGATTATTGCATTTTAACATTATAGAAAAAACAATTGGATCTTGAGCATGGCACAGGTGCCTCAGGAATGCCATTTTTTATTACAAGGGGAATGAAATAGAACAAACTGGAGACCCCATCACAGGCAGGTACTGCTTTAAAGAAGATTATCTGACAAGCTTCTGGTTGAGTGCTGCTGCTGGATCTGACTGAATTACCATGTGATTGGCAGAGATGTTTAGCACATCTCAAAAAATAAAGCTGCAGTCACCATCAAAGTTCAGAACAATGCAGTTCCTCCTAGTGAAATCTGAAAAAGTTGCTGATGAAGGATTTTTGTTTCATCTTGAATTTTTCTTTTTAAACACTAAACTACAAATGTGCCATATGCACCAGACTGAAAGATACTAATTTAGGAGCCACTGTCAATGTTCTAGAGTAGAAGTCTGATGAGCCAGAGAGGACGGGGTGGCTTCAAATACAGACTCTCCATGGGACCATAGGCCAATTGCTCACCCCACAAGCTTCAGCTATAAATCTCAATGCCACTTCAGTGGTTCCAAATCATTAACAAATCTCTCCTCATAAACAGTTAGTCAGTGGGAACCTCTCCCTCTGAAAACCATCTGCATCAGATCTTTCTACCAACTACCATACTTGCCAGATTTATATGCAACAAATGCCATCTCTTTTTGGTGTTCTAGGTTTTGTTGTTGACTGAATTTAGACACAGAATATTTCTCCCATTCGAGTTACACAGACTTAAGTGAAACATAGGATAACACTTAGAACAGAACAGGAAAACACCTTGCTTCATCCAATTCCTTTCAAAACAGTGCTGCAAATACTGGCTACAGTTACAGATGTTAACATTGTTCTTGGATGAGTAACCTCCAGAGCTCAGGTTTCTGTATAAAGAGCTGAAAACTTCTAGATACGTTTCCCCTCTTAATCAGTAATAAAGCAATACCTTTGCATGGAAATACCCTGTTGCAGTAAGCAAACAGAGTAACCTGGTATCAGTCAGTTCTCTAACCTTAACCTGTATTGATTGCAATTACTAGAGGCTGCAGTGTCACTGGAGAGGACACCCCTGTAACAGACAAAAAGTGAGGGCTTTCCCAAAGCGTTTTTTAAAGATCTCATGAGCAAAGTTAGTTCAGATATCCTGGCTGCTTTCCAACATCAGTAATTATTTCCTTTGAAGTTTCAATCAGATGGGAAATTTTTCTTTATTCCTGCCTTTAACTGCAGAAGTTGAATTAGTATGCTGTTAAATGACAAAACATCAGTTGCAAGCTAAATAAATCCTCCTGTCCACACAATTCTGAAAGCACTTTGGGATCCTTCAGTATGAAGGATGCTTAAGAACAATTGTGGTGTGTCCATTAAAGCATAGTTGCAATGAGTACTGCAATCTTTTCATTTATTCAGTAATACATTTATTTCTTCCCTGGAGCTGATTCTTCCCTTGTGCCAGGGCTGGTCTCCGATTTCCTTCCTCAGTGTAGCAGCAAGATAAAATCGCCCTTGGTGCTCAGCTCCCAGGCACACAAGTTGTCTAAGGATCAGACTTTAACATTTTAGCATTTGGTTCAATGGTCTGTCTTTGTAACGTCTGCTTAACTGGTGGAGTCCCGAGACTGTTCTCCCCTAGTTCAGCTCTAGAAGTCACTTATTTCTTTTAACATCTCGGGGGTCTATAGAGCAATTCTCAGGTCTCCACTGGTGAGTGGAGGTTAATCTAATAGCTATGACACAGTAATAAGTTGTTAACCAACATACAACGAAAGAAAATAGCATTATCACACCCACCTTATTTCAACACAAGAAAGAACTCAGAAGCATAAAGGAGTCCAAATACAGCAGTGGAGGGAAATTTTTTCTCCTCATTTAATCTGTACAATAGCAACCTTCTTCCCAATCCTTTCCTGAGAGCTTCATAATATGGTAATTTTTCTGGGCTTTCTTCCCTCCTGGTCCTTAACCTCAGATTCCCACAAATGGCACTTTCACAGAGGACACCTCTCATTTTGGGCACACCGTGCAGCAGCATGCACCCTACCCTGCAAAGGAGATGCACAGGGAGCCAGAAGAGTCCTGCAGGGAGAGAAGCACATCCCAGGCACAGCTTGTAGGCATGAAAGGAGTCACTGATACTTGTACTAGACAAGGTGCACTGCTCTCCAATACAGCCTGTTGCACAGGCTGTGAGACACCTAAGAAAACCATGTATGTCAGAGCCAGCTGCCACATAGACCAGTGACCTGTCACCTGCTGCAGGAGGGACTGCAGACTTCACTCACATGCATCATGGCTGTGCCTGGCCTCAGCAGCGCCACTCCACTCTACAAGTTTCTGGTCTGAAGGGCATTGAATACCAAGAAAGGAAGTTACACTGAGTATAAGGGAACGACACTTGAAGCCCAAGATGAGTACTTCAGGATATTGGTAATCCAACCTTCATCAGTACTACAACACAAGCATTGCTGCAGGGAAGAGTCACTACAAAGTGATGGTTGTGGGTAGGCTGTGGGGTTCTTTTTATTATTTCCCCCTCTCTTACTGGTCTCTCATTCATCTTCTTATAACCCACTGAATATATCATCCTTTCCTTGGAAAAAGTCCCCTCTCTCCATAAAAATTTTGCAAGAGACAAGGAAACTGCTGGGCAGCTTTGTGTGTAGAAGGTGGGCACAATATTACCCCCACTTTTAAATGCGCAAAACACTTCAACCTCACAGAAAGCAGCAGTGGCTGATTTTGCCTGTGTAGGCAAGCACTAGTAATGGCCTAACCACTACGGCATCACCATCACCAAAAAAAAAAAAAACAAAAAAAAAAAAACAAAAAATCAGTGAAGACCTGCGATGTTGATAAGCTCTTTCTGTCCCATTCACTCAAATGGCAGGAGATCTGCTGGGGTGCTCCAAACAGATGGGCTGTGTTCCTAAAGGGCACATAGGCAACAGCACATCTCCTGCTTTCCCAGTTCCCCAGGAGGCACCAACCCTGCTTCCTGACAAGGAGCCTTGCCTAAGAAGCATGACAGACTGGTTGGTGCGAGTGCCATTGAAGTACCTGGCAGAGTTCACATAGCCACCCTCAGTCAATGCTTAGCCAAGCTGCACATACTTAGCCATTTAAACTTGTCTCATCAGTTGCTCCATCTGGTCCCCCAGGCAGTGTAATGAAAGGCTCCCATCTTGACTTTATTTTGCAGGCATTGCATTGGCATGACACCTCATTCTTGGGAAACACAAGGCCTTTAAGAACCTACAGGATGAGTACACCTAGGCAGCAGTCCCAGGCTTAGGTACAGATATCTATGTGCCATCAAGCTGCACCAAGGCAACCAAAACCAAGCACGTATATTAGTGACTACTGGAAAATGGTAATTCAGCAATAAAATACAACATTGTCACTGCTAATACATATTTTAAGTGATTTAAAAGTGTTGGAGTGTGACTCACCCTGCTATCTGAATTCCATACACAGGGTAAATGGGAAATGAGTGTTAGTGGTGGGGGGAAAAGAGGGGCTAAATCATCCCCCCTGACAGCTCCTGAACAATGTTTTGCCTGGTTGAGCTACTGATGCCTCAGAAGGTGGTCTAGATGCCTCATTCCTCAACATATAGCTTAAACTTACACAAATTTTGCTAGTTGGCTATCATGAAAGTAGCATCCAAACTTCAGTTCCCTCTCTCCAATCTTGCATTCTCTTGCATGAGACTCTCACAAACACGGAACTGAATGGGCAGCTAGCCCACCTCTGCAAAACATGCTCTGGCTCCATGCATGTGCACATAGGCAGATGATCACAATATGCACCTGTTTATTCTTTACCTGGGTTCTTCCTGGTATGACATTACCAGGCATAGCTACTGCATGCACTGGAATACAGTAGAGAGTCCTAAGTTCTCTAAACAGAATGGGACTTCTGCATGGCACAGCATGACATCTTGTGGAGATACCAAGCTGAGACTGGAAATAGATTGCAGCATTGCTGTAGTCTTCCACCTGAGCTAAATCTGTTTTGAACTCAGTTGGCTGGCTCTTTGGAGGGGCAATGTTCCATGGATGTGGCTTACATTGCCTTCAGGTCCTCAACTAGTTTGTTCACTGTTTGTTCCTCTATCTGACCCTTGCCCCCTGACATGACATACACATTCACTGAGTCAACTGATGCTCTCAACAGAGCAGCACCCGTTTGCTTCCCATCCTACCTGAGCACTGGAGTCAACACTGACTTGTAAATTAAGAATGCTATGGGTAATTCAGTGGAGCACTTCACACAACCACTAGACCCATGCAAATACTCAGAGAAAACTTATTTGACCACTTACCCAATACTGTCAGTACCAGCTCCTCTGGCCGACTCCCATTGGCTTTGCTGGTTATTTCATCCCAGTTTCAGATGGATTAAGCAACCAACTACTTAGTAACATAACAGGTGTCATGGCTTGCAAAAGGATTTTTGGTATTTAAATACCTATTGCTGTATTGAGTCTCATATTATTACACCTCATTACATTCTTGCAAGCCTTCAGCAACTTCACGGAAACATCTTTTTGTAGTATTTAGAATTTCCTTAAAAGGTCTCCCACAAATAGTCCCCTTCTTTGCCCACAATATCTAGCAGCTCCATATCCTCTGGAGATCTGGCTAAGAGAAGCCAATTCCTGGAGGAGTATAACATATACCCTCTCTATTCATATCTCTTCCCCCAGAAAGAGGAGATGGCTCACTTGTAAACTTCTGGGTTGAAATCCACTGGAAGACAGTCAAAACAGATTTCTCATTGTTGCCACTGTAAATAAGAAACTGGCAGTAGCACATAAAGGACTCAACTGAACTAATGATGCTGTCTTCTTCCCACAGATCATGCCACAGGAAGACAGAAAAAAAGGAAAAGGCAACACGTTCAGTCTCCCAGCCAGGTCATAACCCAATTCATCTCACAAGTGGTTAAGATGAACCAAGTTTGGGTAGCCACAGAGAGACGAACACTCGATCCCAAACCTCCACATCAGCTCTCTCTAAAACTCAAATTTTGCCCAGCTGTACAGAGCATTCGCATCCTTGCTGCTCAGAGATGGAACAGCAGAGGAAGACTGTTCCTCCTTGTAGCAGGTGCCTCTTTGCATTAGCTGTAGCAGATTTCAGTCCCTACAGGAATACAGCTTCCTCCCTCCCCATTGGGAGGATTAACACTTGTGCTCTCCACAAGCAACTGCTTGTCTTGCAACTCTAAAATAAGCGCCTTTGAGGTGCCTACAGGATACATGTTGCCTCTGGTTCCCTGCACTCTTGTCAAGCTCTTGGGGTGATGCAAGCTGTCAGCCACACGATCCCACAGCAGAGGAGGGAGCAATGCCGGTGCTCTCCATGGAGAGAGCAGGCTTGCTGTAATTGGCTCTAAAAGCAAATTCCACTGGGTCCAGGGGAGGGCAGGCACAGGCACATGTCTGTGCACACTCACACAGAGGATCTCTTATTCCTTTCGGCTTCTCCTGTCCAAGCTTACTGACCTCCTGCAGTATTAATGAATTCCTCTGTCACCTCCTTGCTCTGACATCTGCTCAGGAGAATGGATGAGTAAGCAGGTAATCCAATTGGGCAGGAGCAAAGCAATGAGCCAATTCTCCTGCACAACTGTGTTACCCTACTGCTCTTTGGCACTGCCTGTCCCTAAAGGCCCAGTACTCCAAGAAAAGCTTTCGGGCTTCCTGCCCTGAGGATGGCTGAAGAGACCTTCTCCACCTCCAACTTACCTTACTGCTTCTGTAAGTATGACATAAAAGGCCAACTTTTGTCATTTTTCAAGATTTCAACATTGAGAAAGTGAAAATGAAACCTCAATTTTCTTAATCTCCTCCTCACTTTCTGTAAAGCAAATCAACATAAAAAATTGCTCTCTCCCCACAGCACGTCAGACCAGACAGATCAAAAAAGCTTATAGACAGAAGAAACAAACCAGATCCAAATCAAACACTTCCAGGAAAACAAATTCACATACTCTTTAGAAAGTTAAAACAGGTCATAATATTAGATGGTTGGGAACTGAGGACAGAAAATGTCCATAAGGTTAATCCAGTTCATGTCAGGGCTAGGACAGGATTGGTCCATACAAGTTACTGACCAGCGCTTTTCTCTAGGCTTGATTTTAAAGGCATCAAACAAGTGAACTTTTGTCAATTCCCTTCCAAGATGCATTTGGATTCAATCAGTTTAACAATTAAGACCATTCTCACTGATATTTAGATGAATTCTTTGTCCAGACACTCGTTACCAATACTTCACTTGCAGTTGCAACAACAAAACAATTTTCTTCTCCGGTTTATGCACTTTTTAGGATGCCTGTTCGCCTGTCGCTGTTTTACAGGCTGTCAGTGGAGCACTTCATTGTAGGAAGAGCAGAGACGACCTCTCCCACCTCCACCATCTCCCATTCATACCTTAGCACTAAAGGATCTGTTAAAAATGAACGCTCAAGAGTTTCAAGGAAAAAAAGCAAGAATGCAGACAGTCGTTTTTGTTCACTATGGGAATGTGTTCATCTCTGCTTGGCTCAAAATAGTATCTGACAAGAGTGAATCACACGAGTTCTGAAAAACTCACAAGAAACAAGCAAAGAAATCTATAGCTGCCTTCCTCAATCTCACTCCCTGCCTGCCTTCTTATTGACTTCTGCTGCCTGCATTGACAATTTGTAGCTACCTGTCTGCTTTCTCCTCCATAAAGGTAACTACCAAAATAAGAGAGGAATGGGGAGAAGGTGAAGCAATGAATTACCGTGAGGACCTCCAGCACTGCTTCTTGCTGGGAGGGATAAAGAGGGGTCAATGAGGAAATACACAGCACAAAATTCTCTTGGTTTCATGAGAAGCCACTGAGCTAACTCCATATGAATAAAAACCATAGAATAGATTCTACCTCACTCATCTAAATGCCTAAAGCATCCCAAAATACCTTCATCAGTCCAGCCCTGAGGAAAAGAGGGGGAAAGAAGAAGAGAAAAAAAATAAAAAATACACCCAGAAAACAGCAAGACCCAGGATCAAGTCCTGAAGCTGATGCCCTCCCTAATCCTGAAATGGAAGAGACAACATTGCATAGCCTGTGTACCCAGGATACCACTAACCACCAGGGGTTGAGTATGGAAGGAAGAAGATAATATCTACCTTCAGAGGAGATTAATCTCCATTCTTCTGTTAACTTAAACTTTCAACAACTTTTTATCCACTACTTTTCTTGCTCAAGTCTTCCCTCTATTCCCCTAATGTAGGAGTTATACCTGCTGACACTCTTTTATACGTAACTAAACACACCAACCCAGAGATGAGATTAGTTGCATTTTTATGAACAGGGGGTCCAAGGATTGAAAGCAAGCAATACACAAAAACACATTGGAAAGGCTATACCCATGTAATTCCAAGCCACAAAAGGGCTGGTTTGAATTTAGCTCCCATTTCTTTTCAAGTCAAAGAGAAAAGATATATCTATGTTCTCTCCAAGCGCTTGACTTTTTTTTTCCCCTCTATCCTTTTCCTTCCCCTGGCCCTTTGTATTTTCTGTTTCTTTAAACCTCCCTTCTTGTGGATGATCCTATGTTGCTGAAGAGCCATACTTGATCTGAGAAGGAAAACAGAGAAAAGCATCACCTTTTGTGTGTATATATAAATATACGTGTATTTAAATATACACATACATCTTTCTCCACGCAAGTGCGTGTATGAAAACCCACCACACTTGAGAACTCATCAAGGAATTACTATGTATTTTTACGTATACCTACATAAATATACACACACTCACACCCCCTTCCATATTGATTTCG